>NC_044979.1:15619714-15919714 GCF_008728515.1 Papio anubis
CCTTGCTGTCAAATTCAATAGGCAATAACATGAAGGATTTGCTCAGCCAGGCTCATGAGACCAGCTCTGAGGAAGATGTGCTTATTTTGTACTGAGTGGTGATGTGCGTCACCCTAAGGGGTAGTAAACTGAGATGAATCCCAGAAAGTCCAGTCAAAAGAGCACCCTCTGGGAATGAAGATCTAGTGAAGACTGGGGAGACAGATGAGGAAAGAGCCCTGAACAGGAGCCACTCATTCCAGCTTTGTCTCCATAGCCTGCCCGCCCGCGATGGATGAAGTGCGTGGAGGAGACAGGCACGTTCTTCGAGCCCACGCTGGCGGCTTTGTTTGTTCGTGAGGCCTTTGACCCGAGCACCCGAAGTGCTGTATGTGAGAGCTCTTCCCAGCCCACATCCCTCCACCCCTTCCCACCCAACCCAGCCTTCCCTCATTCTATCAACTTTGACTTTCTCAGTGGTATGTGTGATTGGGGAATTGGGCAGTCAGAGAGAGAAGGGCCACTGAGAGATGGAACCCAAAGGCCTGCTCCATCCCTGGGGTGGAAACAGTTCAGCTTTAGGCCACAGAGTCTCCATGACATGCTCTCACTTGGGCAAATCACCCAACTTTCCTGGTCTTGTGTTTCTTCAACCATCAAATGAGAAAATCGAGCCAGGTGCGGTGGCTCATGCCTGTAATCCGAGCACTTTGGGAGGCTGAAATGGGTGGATTACCTCAGGTCAGGAGTTCGAGACCAGACTGACCAACATGGAGAACCCCATCTCTACTAAAAATACAAAATTAGCTGGGTGTGGTGGTGCATACCTGTAATCCCAGCTACTCGGGAGGCTGAGGCAGGACAATTGCTTGAACCTGGGAGGCGGAGGTTGCAGTGAGCCGAGATCACGCCACTACACTCCAGCCTGGGCGACAAGAGTGAAACTCCATCTCAAAAACAAAAACAAAGACAAAACAACAACAACAACAACAACAAAAAAGGAAAATTGAACACTATCATCTCTAAGGCTCCTCCTTGTTATATCTAAGATTTTTTTAAACAAAAAATGACGTCAGAACGGATGACATAATCTTGCAGAGGGCAAATAAGTCAAATAAATCACCACTGAGTACTTTCTGAGTACCTACCACATGCCTGGGACTCCTTCAAGCACTTTGCATGAACTACGTCATTTAGTTCCTATTATTATCCTGATTTTATGCAAGAGGGAACTGAAGCAAAGAGAGGTTAAGTGACTTGCCCAAGGTCACACAGTTACCGAAAAGCAGAGACAGGGTTTGAACTCAGGCATTCTGATGCCAGAGCCCAGCTTCTTCATATTGCCTTTCATTTCCCTCCAAGAAAGGATTTACATGAGGTGGCAGGTGGCTGGGGAAGCAGTGAGTACACACTCAGGTTGTGAAGCCGGGGAGACGTGGGGGACTGAGCTGAAGAGCTCAGGAGGATGAGGAGAGGGAGTGGACACTAAAAAAGATGGTGTGAAGATAAGGGCCCTGAGCCGGAGGAGAGAACGACAGCCCTCTCCTCCCTCTGCTTGCTGGGAGGTGTTCCTGCCCCCGGGAGTAAGGACACTGTCTTTCTCCCGCATCAGGCTACTATATCCCATGGAAAGGAACTATATCTCCCTGATGGCCCTCACGGATGGCCAGGCCCCACTTTCCCTTTGTGGGCTTGGCACTGCTTCCTTTCTCCACAGATCCTTTAGTTGCTTTAGTTGAGCTGCTGCTCAAGCAACAGCTGCAGCACAGGCAGCTCCTTGGGGCCAAGGTCTTTTCCAAGGGTCTTTCAGGCTGAGGCCTCTTCTGATCCTGTCCCCCTGTCCCCGGACCTCACTCCCACAGGCCATGGAATTATTCACTGCGATCCGGGATGCCCTCATCACTCGCCTCAGAAACCTTCCCTGGATGAATGAGGAGACCCAGAACATGGCCCAGGACAAGGTCAGATCAGGCATCCTGGCTGGTATGGGAGCCTGCGCGGGGAATGGAGTATTGGACCAAGCGAGATGGGGACTGGAAGCAAGTGCCAAAGGCACCCCAGGCACAAGCTAAGTAGGGAAGGCACTGGGCTGCATACACACACTGGCAACAATGTGAGAGGCTTGGGAGGCAACAGTGGGACAGAGCAATGAGTGGGAGAAATTCCCTCTGGTAGACTCAAAGAGTGTTCCTACCCTCTTCTGTGTCTCTTTCCAGGTTGCTCAACTGCAAGTGGAGATGGGGGCTTCAGAATGGGCCCTGAAGCCAGAGCTGGCCCGACAAGAATACAGAGATGTGGGTCCCTGTGTTTTCCAGCTCCTTCTCAGTCCTTGACTTCTCCTCACTTCTCTGACCATCCTGAGTCTTTGTTGGACACTCAGTTTTCCCTGGGTGACTCAGCCCTGTCCTTGCCCTGGTGCTGGCTGGGGTCGATGGGGGAATATCCACACTGGGTCTTGTTGGCAGAGGAATAGAATCTTTTCAGGTCCCAATGCATGTCCCCACACACATGCATGCATCCTGTGACTTGTCTGGGCATGTTCATCTGTGTGCTGATCTGTGTAAAGCCTCTGTGTGCTGTGTGGTGATGCCACCGGGCTGCTGTCTCCTAATCCCTGGATGCCTGTGTGTCAGGGCTTGCCTGTTTTGGGTCAAATGGTCCCATTGGTGTATGTCAGCATGCATCTGTAGAAGTGTCTGTGTGCCCAAGTCACCTCCTGCCTCTTCCCCAGATACAACTTGGACCAAACTTCCTGCAGTCTGTCCTGAGCTGTGTCCGGTCCCTCCAAGCTAGAATTGTCCAGAGCTTCTTGCAGCCTTGCCCCCAACACAGGTATGAGTGCAGGGGAGGCACAGGCACTCCATCCCGGAGAGATCCATCCACGATTCGTAGGAAAGGAAGCCAGGGCTCAGGGCAGGCAGCCTGAATAGTAACGGCAGTTGGGAGGGACTGTGTAGGTCTCAGGGTGGCAGGGCAATATGTGGTGGGGGCTGGAGTTCACTTGTGCTCTTCCCACAGGTGGAAGGTGTCCCCTTGGGAGGTCAATGCTTACTATTCAATATCTGACCATGTGGTAGTCTTTCCAGCTGGACTCCTCCAACCCCCATTCTTCCACCCTGGCTACCCCAGGTATGGGTCACTCTCTGAGGGTAGGTAGGGAGTTTCCCAAGAGGGGCCGACAGGTGTTATAATGAATGGGACTTACAGCTGGAGAATTGGAGTCAAAAATGCCAAAAGATTCTGGGGGTCAAACAAGCCCTTGTCTCCCTAGAGCTGTGAACTTTGGCGCTGCTGGCAGCATCATGGCCCACGAGCTGTTGCACATCTTCTACCAGCTCTGTGGGTAACAGGGGCCACTGGGAGGTGGGATTATAGGGAACCTAAGGGAAGGCCACAGGGGGGCCTGAAGGGGAAAGGGAGGTTATTTAAGATTTGAGGTGGGGCAGTCCTGGGAACTTTGCCATGCTCCTGGGAGCTGGGTCAGTTTGTGGTACCACCCACATCCTCACCTCGGCAGCACCAACCCAATGTTCTCTTGCCCTGTTTTCAATAGTGCTGCCTGGGGGGTGCCCAGCCTGTGACACCCATGCCCTCCAGGAAGCTCTCCTGTGCCTGAAACGCCATTATGCTGCCTTTCCATTACCCAGCGGAACCTCCTTCAATGACTCCCTCACATTCTTGGAGAATGCTGCAGACGTGGGGGGGCTAGCCATTGCACTGCAGGTATGCAAGTGTCAAGGGCCACAATTTATGTGCACTGACAGACTAGAAAACATGTGCTCAAGTTTTCCTGCCACCCTTCCTGATGCAGGTACAGTTGTATGGCTTTCTGCCCTTCACATCCCCCCTGAACAGACGGCAACCTGGGGATCCCCCTCCTACCCCAGAGATCTTCTGTTTTTAGGACGTCTATAGGTCTTCTGGGAATTACTCTTTCTTCTGGCTCAGATCAACTTGTCAGTGCAGAGCCAGTGAGCAAGGGCCATGGGTTTTGGGTACTGTGTGGAGGGACTTACAAATGGCCACAGGTCTAGAGCCTGAGGGCCCTTCTCCACCCACCCCTACCCAGGCATACAGCAAGAGGCTGTTATGGCACCGTGGGGAGACCGTCCTGCCCCGCCTGGACCTCAGCCCCCAGCAGATCTTCTTTCGAAGCTATGCCCAGGTAGGTACAGCCACCTCCTGCCACAGCTTGCTTTATGTCAGTTTGAACGCCTTATTACTGAAGCTCATGGAACTCCCCTCCTTGGACACTCCGCCAAATACCCCAAACCCTCTGCTGCAGATGTCCTCACTGTCATCTTTTCTCATCCCTCCCTACCCCTTGGAATCACCCCTCAGATGACTACAGTTTCTTCTACCTAATTCAGCACCCCTACAACTCCAAAGGTAGAAAAAACTCTACTCCCAGGTTCCTCCAGGAGAGGAGAACAACTTTTTTCTCCTCTCATACCCCCAAAATGCAGATGCCTTAAAAATAAGCCTGTGGCTGGGCGCAGTGGCTCATGCCTGTAATCCTGGCACTTTGGGAGGCCGAGGCGGGTGGATCACTTGAGATCAGCATTTCAAGACCAGTCTGGCCAACATGGTGAAACCCCGTCTCTACAAAAAATACAAAACTTAGCTGGGCGTGGTGGCGGGCACCTGTAATCCCAGCTACTCGGGAGACTGAAGTACGAGAATCGCTTGAACCTGGGAGGCGGAGGTTGCAGTGAGCCAAGATCCTGCCACTGCACTAGAGGCTGGGTGATAGAGCAAGACTCAGTCTCAAAAAAAAAAAAAAAAAAAAAGCCTGCGACAGGCTGACTGTATGCCACATTCCTCTTCAGACGCCTGACCTTAGGTATGGCGGCCACTTGACATCACCTCCTTAAGCACCCTCTGTTCCCTCAACAGACTCAGGTGCCAGGTCTTCAACACACTTAGATTAGACTTCACCCCAGAGCTCCTGTGCTAGACCCCACCTCTCGGTCACTGATAAATGGTATCATTATACAGCCCAGGCCCTCCTCCTGGACTACTATCACCAGATTAAGTGAACTATACATTTCAAATGCTCCATGTGGCCCTTGGAGCACTTGATCCCCTGTTCCCCTCTTTGTCTGCTGTCCCTGATCACCCCTTGTCACTAGGTCAGCCTTGTCTTGTGGACCCTCCTCCTTCAATGACCTCTCTTCCTGCTCAGGTGATGTGTAGGGAGCCCAGCCCCCAGGAATCTTACGACACTCACAGCCCTCCACACCTCCGAGTCCATGGGCCCCTCAGCAGCACCCCAGCCTTTGCCAGATATTTCTGCTGTGCACGTGGTACCCTCTTGAACCCCTCCAGCCGCTGCCAGCTCTGGTAACTTGGTTACCGAAGATGCCACAGCACAGAAATATCGACCAACACCTCCCTGGTCACATCCACGGAATCAGAGCAAGATTTCCTTTCCACTTCTGTTCCAAAAATAAAAGCCGGCACTTGGCTTCTGCTTGTCTCTTAATGACTTGTTCCTGCTATGTTCTATGCCTAGAAGTCATTAACTATAGGGGAGAAAAATACCTGAAGTCAGAAAAGATAAGAGGGAGAAATGCCAAAAATATTTCGTGGACACAAGAAAAGGCAAAAATCAACAATTGGTGACCTGGTGGGTTTGAAGACCACCCAGTGGACCAAAGATTGGACAATAAAGCAGTCTAGCTGAAGACGAGAAGGGCTTGGATTAAGTATCGGAAAGCTGCTCCCAATTGTTCTCAGAATTTTATTGTTATTTTATTGTCATTGCCTCCTGCCTCTAATCTACTGTCCTGAACAAAACCAGGAGAGGTGTGGGAGAGAAGGATGTGAGTCTGCTGTCTCTGGCTCTGGGAGGTGAAACTCCAAACCCGGAGAGGCAGTCAGTCAGCACTGATGGCAATTGGTAACTCTGATGCTGAACGCTGAGGTACAGTGATGGTAATCGGAGGCAGAGAGCCACGCCTGCATCTTCGTTGGGAGTTGTGACCTGGAGCCCATAAGGGAGGGAGGGTCAGTAAGTGAGCATGAAGTAGAGATGGATATTTAGGAATGTCGGCCTCAATGGCCCTCCTAAGAAAATCATGACACTGGCCAAACTAAAGCAGAAGCCAAGGTGGAAAGAGGGCTTGTGAATAGCTGACGTCTTGGACGACTTGTCTTCTTCTTGCTGGGCCATGTCCACCACCTGCCACATCTCACCCACTGAGGAGGCCACAAAGTGCTCTTCGAACTGTTCTTGATTCTGGTCTGGAACAGGGGAAAAGGATGAGGACTGAGCCCTGACCCTGGCCTGAACCAGAAAGGAGAAGTTAGAATAGGAAAAACACGTTGAAGCCTAGGGCTGCAGTCCCAATTGCCCATATCCTTGGCCTTGACCAGAGAGGGGATGTTATTTCTAGAGGTTTTTTCTGCTCTGTGTTCAACCACAGCCGCAACTCACACCCCCCCCCCCCCCCCCCACACACACCATTGCTAAGGCTAGCTGCCTCCTCTAGGGTTTCAGCACTGGGGGAGTCAGGGGCCACCTTGAAGCATGACAAAAGCCAGCCAAATGCATCATGCTTACACACACAGAAGTTGCATGCAAGCTCCGCTGGCCCATGGTGTTCCTTGACACTATTATTTCACACGATAACCATCAGCAGCTGGAGTTACCCCCAATAAACCAGACCTATGTCAGGTCTCACCCTAGCCTCATCAGTGACCTGGGGCCCGGCTTCACACAGACCTGACCCTGAGCCTCCAGACTCTCCTATCTTTTTTTCTACCTGCCTGAAGAGGGTGTTTTCTCTGTCTGGCTCCTGTCTTCTTTCCTACCTACCTGCAGAGGGCGTTTTCTCTGTCCTGCTCCCATCTTTTTTTCCACCTACCTGCAGAGGGTGTTTTCTCTGTCTGGCTCCCATCTTTGGGGCCTGGGCTCCCGTTCAGAGGCTTCACCTGCAGCAGCAGCAAGATGGGAACCAGGAACGCTGCCCTGCAGAGCTGGGAGGCCAGGGGAGGCATGAATCTGCCCACCCACTGCCTTCAGCCGCCCCCTGCTCCCAGTGACCAGCAGGATCCCTGCACCTCCTGCCCCATTCCTGTCCTGGCCCTTACCCCTTTCCAGAGGCATTCTCTCCCCTTCCCTTCCATAGGACCTCTGACTTCACATGTTCTGTGACATCACAGCCATGGGCCTGACCTTCATTCCGGCTCACTAGAGCATTCCATGGCAAGGCACGAGAATAGAGCACAGCAAGGCATGGCAGAGGCTTCCAAGATGAACACAGTGGGTCATCCTGTATTTAGTAACAGAAATGACTTAAGAGTTTGCAAGGTACATTCACATCCATTACACCATTAGATCCACGTAGCAACCAGGACTGCAAAATCATAGTGTTCTCATATCCATCATATGCATGAGGAAACTGAGGCTCAAAGAAAAAATGACTCTCTCACTCAAAATCACCCAAATATTAAGGGGCAGAAAAGGACTCTTGATTAACTTTTACTTTTAAATATGATATCTTCCCACTATTCCATGTGGCCTTTCTGTAACAAGAGTGGTTTGCATAGGATGAGGCCCAGAACAGGCGTGCTAGCCAGGATTCTCAAGTTGTGGGCATGAACATGCTGCTCTACATGAAGCATGGGTCTGCCAGAAAATAAAGATGGGAGGAGCATAGGGCGAGGATGGGCAAGGGCACATGCTCTGTGTGTGTATAAAAGACAGAGACAGGGAAACAGAGACAGGCATAGACAGGCAGAGATAGACAGAGACATAGAAAAAGAGAAAGAGACAGAGACAGGCAGAAACTGAGGGGTAGAGACAGAGAGAGAGAGAGATGTAGAGACAGAGAGACAGATGAAGAGAGAGTGATCAGAGAGAGAGAGAGACAGAGCAGGGTGCCTCGCAGCCAGTAGAACCCATTCACACTCTCTCTTCACCCTCCCCTGGTTTTCCCCCTTTTCTAGCCTTTGCCCTCTTGTACCACCAGGCTGAAACAGCCTCTTCTTTCACTTTACACCTTTCTGTACTCTTAGACAGAAAGAAAAGGTTGTTAGAGACTCATCTCCAACCTTATTGCTGGCGGAAGGAGTTAGAGTCTGCAGAGAAGCCGCAGTGTGGCAGGGAGTCTAGGATCCCAAATAACAGATCTGGAAGAGTCGTGCCTCAGTACCTGGATGTGCCTCCTGCCCATGAGCCTGGCGAGCACAGATCTGTTGGCAGCAACTGGCTGTGGGTAATCACCCCCAACTGCTTCTTGGGCAGAGATGGTTGGAGGGTTGTGAGTTAGGGAGACAGAATGAAGACCTTTTTTCAAAAACCAGCAACAGAGACACGGGCCATGAGATGCAGGATGGCTGCTAAGACGGGTAAGAGGAGACTTCAGTCACTCCTGAACTCTCATAACCAGTTCACACTGCTCCTGCTCATCCATGCATACCAGACCTGAATGAAACACCACAGGCAGGTCCAAGGACACTGCGGAGACAGGCACCCTTTCCGCAAGAGCGAACTGCAGACAGAGACACACACAAGGAGATGCTTTCCCACAGAGGTTACTTGTGTCAGCAGACATGCCCACATGGATGCTCTCTCGCCTACGGCAGTACCATCTCTTACACTTCCTGATGGTCCAAGCCAGATGACGAGGGACTGGGGAGTGGTACAGGAGGTCACTTGAAGGTGAGTAAGGAAAGATTCAAGTAGGCAGGTGACCCTGCTCACCCCTACCTTGAACCCATTGACCTGAGATCCAAAGAATGATGCTTGAATGGAAAAAACCATCACTAATCTCCTCCCTCCTGGCTATTTTTGGGGGAGGAGCCTCTTGGTTTCCTGGCAAAAAGAGAAGCTATCTCCCGCTCTGTGGGAATGAATGGGTAGGGTGGCTGGGGTGAGAATTGCCTCCCGGGCAGGCTTGAGTGGAAATAACTGAGTTGTTTCCATTACTTCCATTTCCTTACCACCACCACCAGCCTGACACCACCCCCGCACCCAGTGTTGAAAGAGATAAATTCTTGCAGAAAACAGGGAATCCCTTAAATACTTTTTCTTATTACAAAAGTATAAAATACAGAAAAATACAAAACCCCAAAAAAGCTAATGATTCCACCATCCAGTGATAATTACTTTGTTGTTTTTGAGATGGAGTCTCGCTCTTGTTGCACAGACTGGAGTGCAATGGCACGATCTTGGCTCACCCGCAACCTCCGCCTCCTGGGTTCAAGTGATTCTCCTATCTCAGCCTCCCGAGTAGCTGGGATTACAGGCATGTGCCACCACACCCAGCTCATTTTGTATTTTTAGTAGAGACGGGGTTTCTTTCTGTTGGTCAGGCCGGTCTCAAACTCCTGACCTCAGGTGATCTGCCCGCCTCGACCTCCCAAAGTGCTGGGATTACAAGTGTGAGCCACTGCACCTGGGCACAATTAGTTTTAAGGTATATTATTTGAATCCTTTTCTTTTATGTCTTTTTTTTTTTTTTTTAGACGGAGTCTCTCATACTGTCGCCCAGGCTGGAGTGCAATGGTGCGATTTCGGCTCACTGCAACCTCCACCTCCTGGATTCAAGTGATTCTCCTGCCTCAGCCTTCTGAGTAGCTGGGATTACAGGTGGCTGCCACCTTGTCCAGCTAATTTTTTTTTTTTTTAATTTAGTAGAGACGGGGTTTCACCATGTTGGCCAGGCTGGTCTCGAACTCCTGACCTCGTGATGTGCCCGCCTCGGCCTCCCAAAGTGCTGAGATGACAGGCATGAGCCACCGCACCTGGCCCTGAATCCTTTTCCTAGATGGCCGTGGCCACGTGGGGTGGGAGTGTAATTCTTAAAAATGGAAATCTAGGAATTATGTTTCCTCCTCCTCCTTACTATGTTAGAATAAGAGCTCAGGCTGCTTTGGTGTGAAGGGTTCTGGGACCTGACAGTGTAGTTTGATGCCCCCAACCCAGTTCTCCCGGGTGCCTGGAGGCATTACTGACTGTGCATCAGCGGCAGGGAAGCTGTTCTCTGAAGGGGAGAGTTTGCAGGCATCCTCACTTGCAGAAAGCTGAGAGAGGCATGAAAAGAAAGGAGAGAAAAGGAAAAATAGAATGGTAATGTTGAATATCACAAGAGGAAGAAACAGTAGGGAGAGAAGGCCAGGAGAGAACAGGAGAGATTCCAAATCTCTGGTCTACCAGCTGGGACTGTGGGGGACACGGTGGTCCTCACCCAGGCTACTTGTCCATGCCTTTCCCACTGGGGAGGACAAGGTAGGCAGAGAAGGGCAAGTGAGAAGGAGAAGGCCCAGGGATGGCGGTGGGAAGGGGAGGCCTCAGCACTGGGCCTCCCCTTTCTCTTCCCCAGACCCCTGGACAATGCCCTTGGCGGCAAGTCCCTGCACACCTGCTCTGTGCAGCTCAGACTGGGCCAGCCTCCTCCCCTGCCGGCCCGCCATGTCCCAACCCCCCTGCTCCAGGACCAGCTTTATGGGTTGTAGTTTCCTTGGCAGGTGCTCCTTTCCTGGCCTGCCTCTCTTATCAAGGCATCTACAACCCCCACCTCACCCTTATCGCTCCCTCCATCTCCTTAGATTGGAAGTCACTCCACAAGGGCGTCACCCCCAGCGAGGCAGAAAAATGTCCCACAAATTGAGCCCTCCCCACTCCCAGTGAGAAAATAATTCCACTGTATCTTTTTTTTTTTTTTTTAACTTTTCCTTCTGGCTTTTAATAAGAAAAAGATCCAAATGTTCCCCCTTTGGAAACATCAATGAATATTAGCTCCTCTTAGTTTCCCTATTTATTTTCCTTTCAATTTTTTTCCTTCTCTAAAGGTTATTTGGTCCATCCCTCAATCTCGGGAGCAGATCTCTCTTTCTTACAACAAAAGAAGGGGGCAGTCCCCATTCTTCAAGACCCCCAGAGGGAGGGTCCCAGCGTATCCTCACACTGGTCTCTCACATCTTTATAGCCAAAAGATTCCCAAGAAGGAACAAGTTCTGGAGAGTGGTTTGGAGCTGAGATCTCAAGTTCATGGCCAGTTCCAGTCTCGCCACTAGCCATGGGGCTTGGGGCCAGCACACCCAAGAATTCTCACACAGAGAATTCTTCCTTGTTCTCATTTACCTGATAGGTCTATTGAGTGAATGCAATTCAATAATATTGATGTACCTCTTGGAAAACAATGAGAACATAAATACAAGCTATCATATACAGAAGTCCCCTCTTAACCTCAGGGGATACATTCCAAGATGCCCCAGTGGATGCCAGGAACCTTAGATAGCACCAAACCCTGTGTATACTATCTTTTCTCCTATATATACACATACATACCTACATATGATGAAATTTAATTTATAAATTAGGCATAGTTAAGAGTTTTAGGCCAGGCACAGTGGCTCACACCTGTAATCCCAGCACTTCAGGAGGCTGAGGCAAGCAGATCACCTGAGATCAGGAGTTTGAGACGAGCCTGGCCAACATGGTGAAACCCTGTCTCTACCAAAAATAAAAAAGTTAGCCGGGCGTGATGGTGGGCACCTGTAATCTCAGCTACTAGGGAGACTGCAGAAGGAGAATAGCTTGAACCTGGAAGGTGGAGGTTTCAGTGAGCCGAGATCACACCATTGCTCTCCAGCCTGGGAGACAAAAGTGAAACTCTGTCTCAAAAAAAAAAAAAGAGTTTAACAACAATAAAACAAAATAGAAAATTATAATAATATAAAGTTATGTGAATGCTCTCTTTCTCTCTCTCAAAATATGTTATAGTACTGTACCCACCTATTTTCCAACTGTGGCTGACCTTAGGTAACTGAACTGTAAGAGAGTGAAACTGTGGATAAGGGAAACTACTTAATATATAAAATATAATATAAAATATATAAAATTACACAACATTACTCATTCCTCCTAGTGTTTCATTCCTGGAAAGAGTCCCAAACATGGAATCACGATTTCTTTGTCATCTACCTTTGCCCAGTTTCTGCTGTTCAACCTCCATAGTAACTCAGGGCCTCTGGGGGCTCCTCTGGCCCGCCTCCCCAGGTACAAGACAGCCTGCTCGGTGATGCTCCGGGAAGCTGGCTGGTCACGGTCATGAGGAATTCTAAGAGAGAGGGGTTGGCCTGGGAAGTGGGGGACAGAAACCCTCCTTTGAGATGCAGGGTTGAGGACAGAGATGACAAGACACATAAATGGGAAGCTCTGAGAAGAAGCCCGGGGGGTCTCTTGAGCCCACTTGTGGAAGGAGGATCAGCAGTGATTGAGTACTTGTGACACGTGCTTTACCGACGCTCCTGTGAGGCAGCATAGCTGTTACCCCGATTCCACAGGTTAGGAACTGAGACTGCGAAGTCTCACTAACTGTAAGGGATAAGAGTCAGGATTTGTACCAGGCTCTGACTCCTGAGCTGGAGGTCTTTACTTCCTCCTCTCCTTCATCCAACTAACCGCACACCTTGTTTGTGGACCCACCTTCCATCCCTTTTCTTTTCCGAATTCCTCTGCCCTACCCCTCAGCTTCTCCGGGTCTCAACTATCCCAGCCCACAGTTAGGAACCTTCTTTCCCCTCCTCCTTTTCTTTTCCAAGGTGGTTCTGTGGCCCTGGGGCTCAGCTCTGGAAAGAGCTCCTCCCCCTCCAGGAAAAGCACTTCTCCCCAGGCAGGGCGGTCAGTCCCCTCAGCGCACCTGCATGCACACACACCACCTCACAACCACACACTGCATGCAGACACACCACCTCACAACCACACACTGCATGCAGACACACCACCTCACAACCACACACTGCATGCACACACACACACACCACAGCCACACACTGTGCACACACACACACCTCACAACCCACATACTGCATGCACACACACACCCACAAGCTGCGTGCTGCATACACAAGTCATACAGGAGATAAACTCAGAGTACCAGCCTCAAACAGACTCCATCTCTTGCTCAGTTGCTGTCATCCTAGACCTGTTTCTTTCACCACATTTCTATAATCTGCCAGGACCTGCAAGGAGAAGCATGGGGGGGTTTCTACCTAAGGCAGAAGGGCCTAGGAGCCAACTCCAGAAACTTCTGCCCTCCTTTCTTGTCAGAGAACAAGACTGGGACCAGCACCTGGACAAACTTCATATGCTGCAGCAGAAGAGGTAGGCTTCCCAGAAGGATTTGTGGCCCTACCGCCGTGATCATCAGACCTTCTGACCCACCTGGGCCTGCTTCCCGAACAGAGCACCCCAGAATTCAGTGCCAGCCACTCAGACACACCCTTTCCTTCCAGGCCACCCAATGACGGAATCCCAGCTGGCCCCTTTTAGTGGTGTGGAGGACGTGACTTTGGGCCACCCAGGGAAATCTTGAGGGTAGACCTAAGGACAGAGGCAAAATGACAGCCCAGGGGGAGTGAGAGGACCAAAAAGCACCAGAGGGAAGAAGCCAGGGTGTGTGGGATGGGGAGGGCAGGCAGAAGCAGGCTGCTGGAGAAGGGATGCCCTCCTGTGGGTGGTGGAAGCACGATGAGGAAACACCATTCATTTGAATGAAAGTGGATTGTGTGGGAAAGGGGAGGAGAGCTTTGTTTGGGGTAACACTGGGTGCTGACCAGTTGAGGAGGGCAGCCCAGGTGACACTGGAGGGTTCTGAGTTCAGTCCATCTGCCTTTTATTGAGTCTACTGTGTGCAGAGGGGTGCTAGGTCCCAATGACACAAAGATTGAATGAGACTTGTGCCTGCTCCTGGAGAGCTCTCAGTTCGGACAGGGCTAGCACACCTGCAGGTAAATCATTTCATGGCTTAGCTCTGAGGTCCAGTCCCAGGAAGAGCAGCTGGGGCAGGGACGAATCCTATGGGCAGCCTCCGCCTCCAAGTGTTTTGGGGCTTGCCTCCCGCCCAAGAGCTGCCTGAGGGGTGAGGTTGGTGAGCAGACATTAGCAGTCACAAAGGTCTCCCCTGTACTCCAGAAGATTCCTGTGCTTGGTTCAATGCCCTGCTGTCCTCGTCTTCAGATTCTTAATAATTTTGAACAAGGGGTCCTGCATTTGCAGGTTTACGTTGGGCCTGGTCCCAAGTCCCTCTGAGCCCTCATACCGGCAAGCCCTCTGCTTCCTCACCTCCCCATCCAATACCTGCAGTGGAATTTTCACCTTTCTGCTTTAGAGTGGGACCCCTGGGTCTCTGAGAAAGTGAGACTCCAGCCCAAATCTGGACCCTCTGCAGAGGGGCAGTGGGACTAGAGGGCCAGGGAGGCAAGGACTTTCTTTGTGCAGTGACCTCAGGATGGGGTTGAGTTTGCAATCTCAGCCCTGACCACTCTGGGCTGGTCAGGGACACTGGGCTCCCTGGGACTGATTCCCTGGGTGAGAAGGGGCAGGGAACTGACTCCTCACAATGGCCCTTCCTAGGAGCACTGCTCTAACAGGTAAACCCAGGCCCCAACTTTAGATTAAAAGCTTCTTCTTTAAATGAAAACACTTTGGCTGGGTGTGGTGGCTCACATCTGTAATCCCAGCACTTTGGGAGGCTGAGGTGGGTGGATCACCTGAGGTCAGGAGTTCGAGACTAGCCTGGCCAACATGGTGAAACCCTGTCTCTACCAAAAATAAAAAGTTAGTCAGGCATGGTAGTGGGAATCTGTAGTTCCAGCTACTTGGGAGGCTGAGGCAGGAGAATCGCTTGAACCTGGGAGGCGGAGGTTGCAGTGAGTTGAGATCACACCACTGCACTCCAGTCTGGGCGATAGAGTGAGACTCTGTCTCAAAAATAAATAAATAAATAAAATAAAAACACTTTTTCTCTCTGGCTCCTGGGGCTATTGAAACAGAAGGATTTGGAAGTGGGGAGGAGCCACTCATCGGCCTGTCCTTTCTGTTCTTCCCCCCACACCCTGTGCTTGCCTTTGGGGCCAATACACATATGTCTAGTTGGAGAGGCTCCAGCTTTATCTCTTGTTGGATTCAAATCTGGGTATGGTAGAAACAAAGATTAACAGAGGTCCTGTAGAATGAATATCTCAACCTGTTTTGCCTTGAGGCACCCAAATAAACAAGCTGTTTAGACCCTTGCATCTAAGGGTATCACACAGGAGAAAGAGATACCCTGTAACTCACCCCACAACTCTCCACCCCCTGCAGGGATCTGTATCTAAATAACCGGAGGAGGCTGGGCGCAGTGTAATCTCAGCACTTTGGGAGGCCGAGACGGGCGGATTGCCTGAGCTCAGGAGTTCGAGATCAGCCTGGTCAACATGGCAAAACCCCGTCTCTACTAAAAATACAAAAAATTAGCTGGGCGTGGTGGTGCGTGCCTGTAATCCCAGCTACTTGAGAGACTGAGGCACGAGAATTGCTTGAACCTGGGAGGCAGAGGCTGCAGTGAGCTGAGATCGTACCACTGCACTCCAGCCTGGGCAACAGAGCAAGACTCTGCCTCAAAAAAAAAAAAAAAGAAAAAAAAAACCCCCGAGGGAGTAGTCAGAACTTTAGTGCCTCACACATTTCACAAATTTCAAAATGCCTAAGAAAGATCTAGCAGTCGGTCCATCCCTCCTCCCTCTCTGTTTTGGTCTCCTAAACCCCCCTTGGTTAAAGACAGTAGGTTCAGCAGGCCCAGGAGCAGGGGGACCGCAGATGGAAGTGCCCTCTGTCCCGCTCTCCAACTATCCAGGATCTGAGACAGTTTCTCTGGTTAGATGAGTTCAGCCAAGCCTAGGGTCCTCTTCTCAGAGACTCTCACACCACTCTTTCCAGACCACAGGTTGTCTTCCTATTAATTCTTCCCCTCCAGCAGAGTTTCAAGGGCCATCCTCACAGGAGAATCACCATGAAGTGAATTGCAAGGAAGGCCCTGGGGCTGACCCTTGCCCAAGTCCACCCTTGGTCATTCGAGTCCAGTAGGCACTTCTTTCCAATTTGTCACTGCACACTGTGTGAGTCACATTGGTCTTAAAGAATGTCTCAGATCCCCTTTGCCCTTGGCCTCATTCTGCTCTGACTGTCTCCTCCAAACTCACGTTCACCTTTCCCCAGGATTCTAGAGTCTCCACTGCTTCGAGCAGCCAAGGAAAATGACCTGTCTGTTCTTAGGCAACTTCTACTGGACCGCACCTGTGACGTTCGACAAAGAGGTGGGATCTGGATTTAATGGGATGGAGGTGGGAGCAGAAGCACCTACCCCTCCTCCCCAAGACTTCGACTTTGTGAAATGGGGCCTTGGAGGGTGTCTCTGGAGCCTGAGGCCCCTTCCTCAAGGGAATCTGAAAAGTGTCTAACATTTCTGTCTTACTCCACTCCAGGAGCCCTGGGGGAGACGGCACTGCACATAGCAGCCCTCTATGACAACTTGGAGGCGGCCTTGGTGCTGATGGAGGCTGCCCCAGAGTTGGTCTTTGAGCCCACCACATGTGAGGCTTTTGCAGGTAAGGAGGCTACACAGTAATTGAAGGCAGAAGCTTTGAGATGGAGGGTGTGCTGTTGTCTCTTAAAATTGGCTTCTGAAGGATGGGTTGGGGTGGGGTGATAGAGGGTCAGGAGAACAGGCTCAGTTGAGTTGGGAGAAATGCAAAGGTCCTGGTCTTGGCTTTTACCAATCTGTGGCTTCCTTTAGCATTTCCTTTCAATCCTCCCACAGTCCCTGTAGGACCTATCTCAATTTCTTTCTCTCATAGCAACACGAGAACGATTGTATTCATAGCAATCCCCTACTGGCTCCCAATAACTAAGGGGTAGGTCAATGAGCAGGGCAGCCTGAAGGACAAATTGCTCTCAGTCCCAGGCCACCCTGCCAAGCCCGGGGCACAAGTCTATGCAAAGATCTATCAGGAACCTCCTGAGAGGGATGGTGGGGGATGCTGTGTCCCTGAGAGAACTGGGAACAGAGGCAGACCCCTGATGATGGCTGTCTCTGGGCCAGGTCAGACTGCACTGCACATCGCTGTTGTGAACCAGAACGTGAACCTGGTGCGAGCCCTGCTCACCCGCAGGGCCAGTGTCTCTGCCAGAGCCACAGGCACTGCCTTCTGCCATAGTCCCCGCAACCTCATCTATTTTGGTGAGAGCAGGGTTGGGCTTGGAGGATGGTTGGCTGGAGAGGCGGGCAAGGCAGAAGGAGGCCAGGGCAGGAGGTTCCTGCCTTCAGCTCCATCTGTTGGGCAGCTGGGATGGGCAGCCCTTCTAGGGCTTAATTAAGCCAGAGGCCAATTCCCCCGACGATCATTCCTCTGGTTCTGCTGGAGGAGTGTCCCTCAGCCTAGAGCTGAGATGTGGGGGATGAGGAGGAGGCCATTACTTGGGGGAGACTGCCCACCCCATCCTGCCATCCTGCACTCTCCTGCAATGGATCTCTCTGTGTCCACAGGGGAGCACCCTTTGTCCTTTGCTGCCTGTGTGAACAGCGAGGAGATCGTGCGGCTCCTCATTGAGCATGGAGCCGACATCCGGGCCCAGGACTCCCTGGGTAAGAGCTGGGATGGGGAGGGGAGCTGAGATGCTGCAGGGAGTGAGGGGCAGGGTGAGGAGAGGGACTGGGACCTTCAGGAAGACCCCAGGGTGGGGATGGGGACATCAGGGACTTTAGGCCAGTGGCCACATGATACCCTGTGTCCTCCCCAGGAAACACAGTGTTACACATCCTCATCCTCCAGCCCAACAAAACCTTTGCCTGCCAGATGTACAACTTGCTGCTGTCCTACGATGGACATGGGGACCACATGCAGCCCCTGGACCTCGTGCCCAATCACCAGGGTCTCACCCCCTTCAAGCTGGCTGCAGTGGAGGGTAACACTGTGGTGAGAGACACTCCCCATCCCTGAGGTGTCTTTCTAATGACCCTCAACCTACCCCCTGGCCCTGGGAGAAACAGAGGTGAAGGATCCACCTTTCTCTAAAATCCCTTTTCCCCAAACTCCTCAAAGGGATGGTGGTCCCTTGCTTCCTATTCCATCACTGAAATCTTCAGCCTCATGTTCCTTGGCTCAAGAGGATTTGAGAACCTCATGTTAACGCATGTGCTATGGTAACCCAAAGCTCTAGCTTCCTTTGCCTATTTTCTTCTTTCTGAGCTTTCTGGGGTTTTGGAGCAGGAAAGATGACAAAAAAGGGGAAGCTTGTAGATGCAGAGGTTTGTTGATTCCCACTGTCTGTCTCAAGGGGTGGGCAACTGGCTCCATGCAATGGAGTTGTTCCCCTTGACCACCTTCTCACACGTTGGCCCCCTCACTCATCCTGGTGGTCTCACAGATGTTCCAGCACCTGATGCAGAAGCGGAGGCACATCCAGTGGACATATGGACCCCTGACCTCCATTCTCTACGACCTCACAGAGATCGACTCCTGGGGAGAGGAACTGTCCTTCCTAGAGCTTGTGGTCTCCTCTGATAAACGAGAGGTATGGATGCCAAGGAGGATCAGGGCTGTCATGTGAGGGAATTTAGTGTTTGTGCAGATTCTGTCCACTTACTAAGATCCTGGGCCCAAGGCACTTCCCAGCCTTATAATAGGTGGAGATGAGAATAGTCTCCTGGGACCTGGGGAAAAGTCCAATGCACACTCCTCTCCTGAATCCCCTGTCTCTCTGCTTAGCTCTAGTCCCTTCTACCTACCTTTCTCATTCTAACATTTCAGATGAGAAACTCCAAATAAGAGTTGTTTCCTCATATTCATTCATTGGTTCAGCATTGATATGGTTTGCATTTGTGTCCAAATGCAAAAATTTCATGTCGAATTGTAATCCGCAGTGTTGGAGAAGGGGCCTGGTGGGAGGTGATTGGATCTTGGGGGCAGACTTCCCTCTTGATGCTCTCGTGATAGTGAGTTTTCACAAGATCTGGTTGTTTAAAAGTGCATGGCACTCCGCCTGCTCTCTCTTCCTCCTGCCTCGGCCATGTAGGATGTGCCTGCTTTCTCCTTGGCCTTTTTCCCTGATTGTACATTTCCTCAGGCCTCTCCAGAACCTGTACAGCCTGCAGAACCATGAGCCAATTAAACCTTTTTTATTTATAAATTACCCATTGCCAGGTAGTTCTTTATAGTAATGTGAGAATGGACTCTTGCAAGCATATTGAACACCTGCTGTGTGTCAGGCACTACACAAGAAACAAACAATACAGAAATAAATACAACACAGTTCCTGTTCATCAGCTTCCTCAATTCTCAGTCCCTGCCCTGAATAATTGCAACAGACTATGACATATACCATAATAGTTGTGTGTACCATGTATGCAGACAGCCACATTGAGGTAGAGTTAATTTGGCTTGGATAGACCAGAGAAGATGTCACAGAGGAAATGCTGGGGCTGGATCTTCAAGGAAGAATTGGGAGTCACCAAGAAGATGAGGAAAAAAAGAGCTTTTTAGAGAGGGAGCAACATGTAGACCATTCAACAATGCTGGGTTGAGTGATGTGCGGGAAAGGAAAATTTGTTGAAGACTGCAGTAGAGAGGAGAAAAGACTTCCAGGTTCCAGGACACTCCATGAGAGTGCCAAGATATGGTTTTTGCTTTTTATCTGCCATGTGAGAATTTCCCAGGAACTTTTACAGAGCCAGAAAACATGAATGATTATTAATACTAACGAATAGAAGAAAAGTTGAGTGGCCAGTTTGTGAGATCTTCCTCAGAAAATATCCCTGGAAACAGACACACCTTGAGCAGGATTTCTTAGGTACTGAAAGCACAATCCCACTGTGTGGATATCGCCACCACACATCCTTGGTCTTTGATTTAAGCTATTCTCAATATTCTCCAGCAGGTTTCATACATGTCTTGGGTCACTTGCTTTTTTCCTCCGTAAGTCTTCCTTTCTAGCCCCCTTTGACATCCTTCACTACCTTCAGCTGTAGTTCAGAAGACCTAGACTCCTGCCTTGGGACCTAGACTCCTGCCTTAGGACAAAAATAGAGGCTTTCTGACTGGGGATCCTTCAGCTTCCTGCCCTACACTGCCAGGCATGTCTGGGAACTGCCCACTGTCTCTCTTCTCCCCTCCAGCTTCAATAGAAAAGGTATTCATGCTGTTAATGGCGAATCACTCTACTGCGCTTTGAATCTGCCTCTTTCTAATTTCTCAGATGCCTCCTCCCATCCATCATCCCCTCTCCTGTGTATCTTTAACATCTCACTGGCTGCTTATATCAGAGCACCATCCCACCCTGCCACATCCTACTGCCTGTAACCTCCATTGCTTCTTTCCAGCCCAACAATACTTCTAGAGCAAATCTGACCACTTCCCTGCTTGAACTCCTCTGTTGCTTTCTGTTATATTTAGAAAAAAACAAAAATACAAACTTCCTACCTTGGCATTTACAATGCATGATGATCTGGCCCTTTTCTTCCTTTCTGACTACCACTCCCAATAGATTCTCCCCTCTCCCCAACCACATCTCAACTGCAAATGGGCAATGGTTTCTCGGACTTTCCTGACCTGGCAACTGCTGCTACCTTATGGTATGATCTTTCCTAACTCTCCCTTTACTCAACTAACTACTACTCATCCTTTAAATCTGCTTTGGTGCTATGGTGCCTTGTGGTTACTGCTATAATCGTTTACCTGTATCACTAGCACAAGGCCCAGCCATATGCGAGAAATATACTAGTTGTCGGTCAAAGAAGTGACTGACGAGCTGAATGAATGATGGTTGCTGCCCTGCCTCTTCTGGTACCCAGTGGGATAAACAACATCCTTCTGTGTTGGTCATCCCAAGTTTCACTCTACTTCCATGCCAGGCTCGCCAAATTCTGGAACAGACCCCAGTGAAGGAGCTGGTGAGCTTCAAGTGGAACAAGTATGGCCGGCCGTACTTCTGCATCCTGGCTGCCTTGTACCTGCTCTACATGATCTGCTTCACCACGTGCTGCGTCTACCGCCCCCTTAAGTTTCGTGGTGGCAACCGCACTCATTCTCGAGACATCACCATCCTCCAGCAAAAACTACTACAGGTGATTCTCCTTGGAAGGGGATGAAAGGGAATTGCATCATGGGGTGATGGTGCTGGAAACGAAGCCGTGTTGCTCAGGGACAATGCCACCTTCTGGGTTCCAGCAGGTTTAGGCTCCTAAACACCCAGGTAGAAATTAGACATGAGACCAAGAGGCCAGAGATGGGGTTTAATGAGCACAAGAGCATTTGTCCAGGGAGCTGTGGATTTTCTCACACAAACTTTGAAAGCGTGCTTGGCATGAGTAAGCCTGTGCTTTTGTGAATTTTTTTGGTAATTTACAAAAAGGATCAGGGTTTTGTAGTGGGATGTTCAAGGTAAACTCTATTGTTCCAAGGAGGAAAATTGTGCTCTAAGTCCATTTCTGAGTCCATTTTTGTTGTGTTGGGGCAACACAAACAGCCCTGCTGGCCTGCATCCTCTTCTGTGTGCTGTCTGTATGGGCCCATGGGAATAATGTGTCAGCTGTCTGACTGCCTTTCAGACACTCTGCAGAAGGATGTCTGGATTGGGTATCAGGTTGAAGTAAATACTCTCTGAGGCTCCATTTATTGTTGTGGGCCTGCCATTCTGTGTTGTGGTGGCCAAGGGAAAACTAGGGTGAGGAAGAGGACTTATTAGATGTACAGAGTAAATACAGAAATCTGCTATTGAAGAAAGTAAACCCTCCTTTTAGTGCAACACAAAGGGTAGACTCTAATGAGCACTTCTGAATATACATATTGAACAAATATAGCTACATTTGGGGGGTTGACTCTTTGTGGATTACTAAAATTTTTGTCCTGGTGAGCTGAAAATACACAGAAGTTGATGTAGGTATGTAGCAGAAAGCAAAAGACCAGGAAAAAGAATTTTGCAAAGCAAGTGAGAGCTAAGTAATTGGAGATTTATCTCAATGCAGGAGAGAGCAGTCATAGGTATAGATCAGCCTGGACTAGGAAGCAGGGTAGTTTGGGTCAGAAAGAGAATTTAAACTTTCTATAGCCAAGAAGCAAAAACCCTGAGTTGGTTTAGACCAAAGACAGCGGTATGCACAGAGAACAGGGCAAAGAGACCCAATGAACCCTATGACAGGCAGAGACACTCCATCTCTCCTGTTTCTAGAATTGCATATATATACACACACACACACACACACACACACACACACACACACAGGCTATATATATATAGGCTCTCTCTCTCTGTATATATATATGCAGTGTGTCGTGTGTCCAGATCCACTGCCTCTCACCAAGTAGGGCTTGCTGCCTGGGGAAGACAAGCCTGAATGTGTTAGAGATGCTGGAAGCAGTTGTGCTCCATACATCTCAGTCTAGGCACAGAAGTTGTCCCTGGCATGGAGACATGAGGGAAATAAGGACAGTTAGGAGATGGCAAGTGGAGGGAGGAATAATTAGAAATTGAGAAAACACAAATAAGGTGGGGATTGCTGGACTTTTCCAGTGCTCCTGGCTCTATATCCTCAGATGTGTCTTCTCCAACCTTCCTTTGTCTCAAACTTACTTGGAGATTTTCTGCATTTTCAATGTAGACAGGACTCTGGGTTAAAAGGTGGGCAATGCTGAGCCACTGATGACCAAAAATCTCCTTCCTGTGTGTCTCTATCTCTTTGGGACGGGGCTTGTTACGTACAAACACATTTCTTTTATCCAGATATTCTATATTTAAAAGATCGCCTCTTTTGCTTCAGGACTCAGAAGCATAATTATAGCTGAACATCTGACCCATCCTTCTTTCTTTCTCTCTTCTGCCTTTCTTCGTGTACCTTGGCATTTTTACCCTTTTGCTTTCTGCTTCAGTGAAAGCCACTTCAGCTCAAAGAGAAGACTTTGGACTTTCAGATATTCTTTTCTTGGTGGAGAAGTGGGTGGGTAAGAGGATTGAGAATGCTGCTGGAACGGGTTAGATAACAAAGAACGCTAGTGAAAAGTCCCTATGCTTTGAGCCCTGGACCTGATTTATGGGATGACTATGTTCTTCTTATTCAGTAGTAAGCCTATTTGGATTAGATCCGGGGCTTCTAAACTTATCATCATGATTTGAAAGATTCTGTTTTCACAGTGCACCAGATTTGTTAAATAATAGGAAATTCCTTTTTTTTTTCCTGCTGTTTTCTTACTTGAAAGTCTTAGAAAAAATGAAAAC
This sequence comes from Papio anubis, assembly GCF_008728515.1. Taxonomy (NCBI): domain Eukaryota; kingdom Metazoa; phylum Chordata; class Mammalia; order Primates; family Cercopithecidae; genus Papio; species Papio anubis. Next base: position 15,642,735 of record NC_044979.1, read on the forward strand.
GCACAAATACAGTGTCTTGATTTGACGCATGCAATTGTTGACATATTCGTTAGCTGGTGGAGCTTTTTCTTAGATGAATGAATACTTTACTGTCCAATTATGTTAATAACTCTGGGGTCACAGGGATCTCAGTCACTTCAGGACTTCCTCTGCAGATCTCTTGGGATCTGTGGAAATCACTGGGCTCCAGGACCCCTAAGATCCTTTCTAGTTTAATATCTGGGATTTTATGACAGTAGTGCAACATCACCATGTCAGAACAGATGAGAGAAAACAAATTCCTCTGTATAAGGTAACAAAAACTACACTAAAGCTGATGTTTGTAAAGCTGGAGTTAGTTTATTTCTGTCCAATTTGGGGGACATCTTAATGACTCTAAGGTGCCTCGTTGCTCAGCCGTTAAAGTTCTGCTTTACTAGAGATTTCCCAGAACTCTATTAATTTGAGTTAACTTCTATCTCCATATATTTCTACTTGGTTTAGACAGAGCAGCATGAACTGTAGTACTAGTTCTCTTAGATTTCCAGGTGAGTAAAATGTTCAAAGTCCAAGAGTCCAGCAGCTCAGGTTTTAGCCCTAACTCTGAAATTTAATAGTTGTTTGACCTTAGGAAAATCTTACTTCGTGCTAGATCTGTGATTTTTAACCCAGACTGCACGCTAGAAACCTAGGAAGCTAGTAAAATAACTAGGCTACACCCTAGACCTAATAAGTTAGAATGTCTGAAGCTGACGCTCTGGCCTCAGTATTTTTAAGAAACTCTATGAGTGAGCCAAATGTTCTACCAGGGTTGAGAACCCCTGGCTTCCATCTTTGAGGTCAGTGCAGCTCTGCCTTTCCAGTCCTAGGCCCACCACTCTGGTCATTTAGATTCCTGGAGTACTGTTCAGTAGGTGGTTCAAATTTCTTGTCACATCTCTTTTTTGACTTTTGAAAAAGATTCTCTTCAGCACTCTTGTTTTTCTCTTTCCCAGAAATATTTTGCTAATCCATTAATTAAATAAACTATTATTGAGAGCTTCATGCAGGCCAAACAACTGTTTCAGGTGATGGAAATTCAACAACCATAGTCTGAGCAAAACACACATAATCTCTGCTTTCTTGGAGTCTACAGACTGGCTTATATTAATCAAATGATCATACAAATAGATACTTCATTATAATCTGTGACTGTTGGCATCAATGTTACTTTTTTCTTATAATGAGAAAAGCACAGAGTGGGAAAAAACAACTTATAGCAGGGGCCTGGTCCCTCTGGGAGGCCAGAGACTGCTTCTGAGAAAGATGACTGAGCTGAGATCTAGGTATGAATTCAACGTGAAAAGAGAGTTCTAGACAGAAAGAATGCATATTCAAAGGCCTCAAGGCAGGAATAACCTCGCCAAAGTCTAGGAACTGAAAGAAGATTCACCAGAGCACAGGGAGCTGGGGTGGGTACCTCCAGGTGAGGTTGTCCAGACAGATCCTTCCCAATTTATGTAGAGTCTTAAAGGCCATGCTGAGGATTTTACACTTTATCCCCAGGGTAATGGGAAGTCAGAAGGATTTTAAACAGGGGAACTTACTTGCATGGTGAATAACAGATGTGGGGGGTGGTAGGAAGGACATAGGGAGACCAGTCAGGAGGCTATTACAGTTTAGCAAGCAAAAAATAATGGTGGCTTACGCCTGTAATCCCAGCACGTATTAAAGAGGCCTTATTAAAATGTGGATTCTGACAGTAAGGCTGGGTGGGACCTGAGACTTGGCATTTCCAGTAAGCTGCCAGGGGAGGCCAATGTTGTAATTCTGTGGACCATATTTTGAGTGACAAAGCATTATTCTATCATTTAATCTTCGTAGAAATCCTAACAAGTAAATACAATCATCACCACTTTAAAGATGGTGAATCTGAGGTCAAGAGAGGTTAAATACTTTGGCAAAGACACTGAGCTAGCAAGGGCAGCACTGGGATTGGGCTGCAGGTCTGCTTCCTTTCAGAATCCTCACCTTTACACACCAGACAAGGCCATTTCTCCCTCCAGAGTGATGTGCTAGGTCCCAGTCTTCTCTCTTGGCTAGCCAGGGCTTGCCACACTCACTTGTATTTACACATCTCATCTTTTCCTGTCAAGATTAGAGGCACTTGAGAAGTGCTGTGGGAGGGGATCAGATATAGAAGGATTCCCACCCCCAGATACTGAGCTACTGGCTCTTCTCCAGTTTTGATAATTGGCACTATTTTTTGATGGGGTTAACCTACTGGCATATAAGGCAAGTCATAATTCTGTGGGAATGGGTGAAGACTCTTCAGAAGAAAGGGGTAATCTCCCAAGCCAATCCCCCTGAGAAAATGCAGAGACTGGGACATGAAATTAACCCTTGGAAGGCAGTTTGACTTACATGGGAACCAGATCTCTCTCTCTCTTTATGGCCCAGTGGTTCTCAACTTGGGGTACACATCCAAAACACTTACAGAACTTTTCAAGAAAATGCCAGGTTCTTGCTCCAAATTAACCCAGGGTCGGCCTGGACATGTGTGTTGTGACAAAGATTTACCACTTGATTCTGATGGGCTGGTTAGGAACTCATGTCCAGTTAGGGAATTGGAGAAGCTCTTCATAAGAGCTAGCAGAGCTTTCTCTGAGAACTTCATTCCTTCGCAAGTCTGGGATCGTGGGAAGGAAAAAGGTCTAGAGCTGGGCTTGACAACTTGTTCTGGGGCCTTCCCACTTCCCACTGGGGCGGCCTATGTTCCCCATCCTTTCCTCATGGTACATCCCTGGCCCTTACGACCCAGTAGTGCCCCAGGCATTGCTGTGCCCACTCCTTCTGAGCATTCCCTTCAAGGCAATGAACTCAGCTGGCTGGGAAGTGAGAGCAAATCTCATTAGGACAATTCTCAGTGATGTATAAATGCCAGCCTGCGTAGGGGATTTGGTTGTTGATAGCTCCTTAAATTGCAAACCATGTTGTGGAGTAAAAAATTCCAATCATTGTTAGATGATATTTATTTTTACAGGGGTGGATTGGAGTATTTTCTGTGTGCATTGTTAGCCAGGCCTGCTTAAGTGACCTTGATCTAGGAGTCTGAAAATTTCAGAAAAGCACAATTAGTTATCATTATTTTCCTCTTAGGCCTCCAGATAGGTCTCTCCATCCCTGCTTCTTGTCCTCCTTACCACCCTTCTGCATCTCTTAGGCAGTGCTCAGCTTGCACCTGCTGTCTCCTCTCTCCTTTTTCTCCTTCCTTCTTTCCTTTCTTACCAATTGAGTGCCTACCACATTGTGGGCATTTGTGGATAAAAAGTAGGAGGGAGGCGTCCCTGCCCTCAGGAAGCTCTAAGACTACTGGTGAGACATGGGGTACCCAGACACTTTCAGTGTGATGAGAGAGGGCTGTCAATACGCAGCAGCTCCACATGTCCCAGGAGAGACACATGACCTGGGCATGGAGGGGCAGGAAAGGAGGCCCAGGAGGAGTGTTGGCCTGACCTGAGTCTTGAGGCATCGGTGAGGATAAGCCAGGTCAACATGGTGGAGGAAGGCATTCTGACAAAGTGGCACAGCCTGCGCAGAGTCCCGACTTAGCAACCCAGAACCCCAATAGCTCAATGTGGCTGGAGCTCACACAGGGTATGAGGACACAGGGCAGGGGCCATAGTGGTGAGGATTTTGTACATCCCGTTTGGTACTCTGGTTTTATTTTTTACATTCTTATCTCACATCAAGCTTTCCTAATTAAAAGAAAATGATGTACATCGTGCTCATGACTTACAAATCAAGTGGCAGATCTGATAGAGAGCAACCGCGTCCTGGACAGCCCCTCCTTCTCACCCATGTCTTACTCACGGAGGACAACCAGTTTTTCTTTCTTTTAGCTCTTCCTTCCTGCATCACCTCTGCATCCCTGGAATCAAATGCTTCTATCTCTAATTGCTAATCAAATCTAGACCTTATATAGTGAATTTCTATGATGATAAAGATTAAAGAGCACCCTCCACTGCCACCTCTCCTGCATTTCTATTCTGAAGGCATTGGGGAGCTTGCAATGATGTTAAACAGAGAAGTCTCAGGATGATATCTCTGTTTCAGAAAGATCAATTCAGAAGCATTGTGGGGGGTGGGTTGAAAAAGCGGAAATAGATGTAGGGTAAACTAGATGGTAGATGGCATAGGTTTGCCCTAAGGCAGTAGTTCTGTTAACCAAGGAAAAGGAAAACATGTCAGAGAGAACTGGGAACTGAACGAGTAGGACTGGAGAACAGGTGCTCTGATAATTTACTTTGCCAAACATAACCAGGAAACAGTGTTTTCATAAGGACCCTAAATCTAGAGAGTTGTGAATCAGCATCTCAATCTAGGAAAAAAAAAAAAAAAGTCTTGAATGCAATTTCCAAAGAATAGAGTTTTAAAAATTAAAAGAAACATCCATTACCAGTTTGGGCTTAGGATTTAATTCTAGGGGTGCAAGGTGGTTAATTAAAAGGTAAGCCTATTTTCACTTCAATTTCATGCCCCTTTCCATCTCTGAAATACTGAACTCTTCCTTACCTTTGCAAAGAGTATCTATTCTAAAGCAAGAGCTAACGTTATATATCAGTGTGAAACACTGGAGTTGCCCAGAAAATCTAAAGAAAATCAAAGTGCTTTAAAAGCCCACTATCATCATTATTTCTATTGCAACTTTTACACACATATATTATTTTTGTTTTCCAGAGACAGTAGTTTACAAAACAAAGCAAACAAAACCCTACAGAAGGGTTTGTATTCTGGTCTTGGAGAACAGCAAGGAAGGGGGCTCTCAGGAGTCTGTGGCACTTTGCAGCCTGGTTTAAGGATAAGGACCCCAGGGACAGAGTGCTGGAGGCAGCTTCTCTAGGTCAGTCAGATCCCAGGTAATGCAGAGGCAAAAAATTGGGGTTTCTGAACACCTCCATTACGCCCTAGTGAATTTGTGCAGGGGAATGTGTACTTGTAAAGAAATCTGTTGAACTGGTGAGAGGAAGCCCCAGCAGGAGAATTTGGTGGCCAAAATTGTCCCCAGCATTAGAGGGTTTCATTTTCATCTCCTGAAGGAATGGCTGCTGTGACTCCTGGCTGGCTTCTAGGGGCGCCCTGATCTTCCTAGCTCTCCTCGCCAACTTACATGTAGTTCTTTTCTTCTTGAGGCAAGAAAAGATTGGTAGCATTTTTTCAGACATATTGAAGCAAGACACAACATTTTAAAAATAACAATAATTTTTTACAGACACATATATGGCATAGATGTAGTTATTTCTATATTTAATGTTATTTTGTTTCTAAAGTAATGTATTTGTTATTTATCCTCCTACTCACTACCTGACTCTGTGAAGGAGTAGGCATGTTTTACACTAAAAGACAGATGCTATAGAAACATTAAAATAAAGAAAAAGAACACAGTCCATGAACTGAATTTCAGGAGAGAAGAGAAGGAATTCAAAGATAGTTGCTAGAGCGGAGGACAAAAACAAAACAAACAAAACAAAACAAAAACTCTGAAATTCTTTGGAAGCAAGTAAAAAAAGAAATTTTCTATTATATGATAAAATAAAATTTACTAGTTTCTCAAGAGAGAGACATGTCAGAAAAGCTTACAGAGCATACAATTTTTTAAGCCAAAAAAAAAAAAAAGTGTTGACTGATGTCTGGTCACAGGTTGTTAGACCACAGAGATCTCCACACACACAGACAGAAGCTTCTGTCCCAGTGTCTCTTGGTTCCCTATGTCAAAAGCGCTGCCTCTCACTGGACAGGTGAGTGTGCTGCTGCAGTAGCGTCTGGAGAGATGCTTACAGGTTCCAGCTGATTAGCAGAGCAGGGATAATTGCTGTTCCTTATGCTAACAAGGGATCACATTCTCCCCAGCTTAAATCATCAGCTTTCCTGCTGGCCCCAGGGGATTCTCAACTCCTTTCTTGGGTGCACTATTAGGAGATGTGACCTTGGACAACAGAGCTCCCAAAAGTCAAAAGGCTGCTTGCATGTGTTGAAATTATTTGTGCAATATCATGTGGGAATTCTCTATATGTGAACACAGTTTTCTAGAAAGAAGGTATACAGTTTTTATTATGTTTTCAAGTGAGCTCATAACTTCAAAAAGATAAGGATAATTAATGTAGGATCCTAGCACTACATCTGTGATATTGCATAAGTTTCACCATGAAGTAGCATGCATTGAAGTAGGGTGGTCTTCATTCCACCTTGACCCTTGGACTGTACCTTCTACAACTACTGCTCAGGATAGGCAGGGACCCTTCCTCATGGTGTCTCTAGCCCCTTTTCTGCTCTTTTCTGTAATGTCAAATCATAATAAAACCACAGTGAATATATCTATAGTGCTTTATGATTTATAAAGTTCATGCAAATATATCATTAATGTAAGCTTCACAATGACTCTGGGAAGTAAGCACTGTAGCCTCCATTTTACAGATGAGAAACCTCAAGTTCAGAGATTTTTCCATGAATGGTTCAAGGTCTCACTAGAGGTAGTAGATTTTGGGCCCGTGAGGGAACCTCAATTCTGTGATATGTTTACAGTGTATTCTTCCCACTGGGAGCCATGATGAGTTTGGAAAAGGTGGACTTTCCACATAGCTGAAACCATCCCAAGCCACTAATACCTCTTCCTGTTGGCTCACTTGATGCTCTGAAATATGTTCTCAGCTGCTCAGTAAATACATCATAAATTTCTGCTTACAAGCATCTATAGAAAAGGCGGTTTTGCTAGATGGCAGCTCAAGACATTAGCATATGTGACGTCTATTAAACCTTGGATACATAGACTCCTGTCCTGGTCACAGAGTTACCCACAATGGCAAGTACAATGGGGGTGGGGTGATGCTGGTGGGAAGGGGAGCTTTCCTTTATTGTGGATGGACTTTAGCAGCTTTCAATCACTTGCACAAAAGGATTTGACTCTTTGCCCGTCAGAAAGCACTTCTGAATTTCCCCACATAGGAGGCCTATGAGACACATGAAGATATCATCAGGCTGGTGGGCGAGCTGGTGAGCGTCATTGGGGCTGTGATCATCCTGCTCCTGGAGGTGAGGTGCAGGTGGGGTCCAAGCTAAGCCCATCCCATCTAAGGCCCAGACTGAACCGCAGTCCACATTGTCTTTTTGTTTTGCTGTCCTTTCCCCAGATCCCAGACATCTTCAGGGTCGGTGCCTCTCGCTATTTTGGACAGACGATTCTTGGGGGGCCATTCCATGTCATCATGTGAGTATCCCCTCATTCCAGCCCCCTGCCTTTCCTTGCCAGAATCTTTTCCTGTCTCCAGTTCACTCTCTGATATCTAGGCCTTGGGTCACTCTCACTCCAAGGACTTCTCTCCAGTGGACTTGTAGGTGTAACTGGATGTGTGTTTTAGGTGTAAAGACGAAGCCTGAGTGTGTGGGTGCCACCCCAGTCACCACTGTGCTGTAGGGACCTAGAATAGCTCCAGCTTGTCTCTCACTCCCTGCTGTCTGCTCCCCCCAGCATCACCTATGCCTCCCTGGTGCTGGTGACCATGGCGATGCGGCTCACCAACACCAATGGGGAGGTGGTGCCCATGTCCTTTGCCCTGGTGCTGGGCTGGTGCAGTGTCATGTACTTTGCTCGAGGATTCCAGATGCTGGGTCCCTTCACCATCATGATCCAGAAGGTCAGTGCTTTCCCAAAGCTTCCTCTGCCTCAGGCACAAGACCTTCCCAGACAGAGGGATGGAGGTAGAGTGGGGCTGGTGGAACTATGGGAGCCTCCTGATCTGTTAGCGTTAGCTCCTCAGAGGCAGTGGAAAAGGAATCATCCCACCCTTTCTCCCTTCTCTGTTTCCTGCAGATGATATTTGGAGACCTAATGCGTTTCTGCTGGCTGATGGCTGTGGTTATCTTGGGATTTGCCTCTGGTAAGGCACCATTCCCTCTTCTACTACAGCAGCAGATCCAGTTCTCCAGAAAGTTCACTCTCATTCTTGCTCTCAGTTCTCATTTGCACTTCATTTTGCTTTTTTTTTTTTTTTTTTTCCTGTTGGAAGGTGAGTCTAAAAGCACACCCATATTTATAGACCAGGGGCCACTCAGGTTGGCCTAGGAAGGTAAAGTCATGTGTTCAGGGCCAATAACATTCATGTTCACTAACTGCCTTGCAAGATCTTTAAAGGAGAGACAGAAAAAGACTTTTGGTGAGAATAGGGCATTAAACAGGAAAGACTGGCCAGTCATGGATCTCAGAAAACCATGTGAACAAACAGAGATACTGCCATGCTTAACTCTCCCATGTTTACAATTCAGAAGAGGAAACATAAAGCACTCAACAACATATAACTTGCTTTTTTTCTATATGTAGTCATTTAAACTTGAGAAAAAATATGAAAGAATTAGAAACAGGAGATGCAGAAAAACAGCTGGACAGTTTGAAGAATGACAGAGAAAACAAAAAAGAAGAGTTGTGAAGAGAGACTGTGAGAACAGGGACACACAGGCACCCAGTCAAGAAACAGCCAGTGAAAGTGCCAGGGAGCAAAAGAAAGGAACAGCACAGCAGGAAAACACAGGCAGGTGGAGAGCCAGAGGGAAGGAGAGGGTGGGTGGAGGAACAGAAGAGAGTCCTTAGGGAGGGGCAGAAAGAGGAAGGCCCAGGTCTGAAAGCAAAAGGCCAGTAGCTCAAATTCAGTCCTCAGTGTCTGCAACTGATCATCTATTAGATAAGAAGAGTCACTAGATGAGCTTTAAGAGTCCCTCCCATCTCTAAAAAGCAATGACTCAGTGCAGAGGACTCCATTACTATCCTCAGGAATTTCCCGTTCAATGGGGATTCCCACAAAACAACAGACCAACAAAAACAACAACAAAACAACAACAACAGCAACAACAACAAAACCCCCACCAAAATCTGAAATGTGAAAGAGTAAAACGATGGCTTTCTGCCTGTTTGGAGTTTTCCACCCCAAGCCCTTATGTACCCTTTCCTCCCACTCCTTGGCCATCTACATCTATACATAACACAGATTACAAAATGAGGTGATGGTCGCAGAGTGGCTTTCTGCAGATGTCCTCTATCCAGAGCTCTCCAAATGATCACTTCTTGGTCATTGCACTTGCTTTTCTCTTAAATAAATAAGGAGGCAATGCTTTGTCATAGACCTTGTTTCTGCTCTCAGAATCACCTTGTGCTTCAGCTCCTTATGCAGAGAGGAGGCTTTCAAGCAGTCTAGTGCTGTCCTGAAGTTCCATTACGCTCACTGCTATCCAGTAGGCTCCATCCTGAGCAGAAATCTGTTTCCTATGTTGGTTCAGGTTCACTCAGGGAATGTCAGAGTGATGGAGGGTTATCTAGAGGCCATCAAGATAAAAAGGGGCTCTTCTTTTAGCCTGTTCATGTGTTCTGTTGTTTAAAAATTGTTGAAGATCCCATGCATTCTTATAATAACTTGCCTTTTAAGTATTTGGTTTTCTAAAATGTAAAAACCAGTTAGGTGACCTATTATCCATTATCCATACAAACACACACACTGCACACACATACAATTTTGTTGTTGTTAAATGACTATTACCATGACCATTACCCAGAGTGGTGAACTTAATCATAGGACATCTTAGGGTTAGACAGTTCCACAGGAAACTACGTTTATTAGTATGTAATTATCTGTGCAAGTGTGCAAGTGTATTTAGATATACATATATATCAGAGATAGAGTAAGTGCTAACCATGTCCATGCTTATTGTGATAACTCCATTATCCAATCTCCATGTCTCTTCCTGGGCGGAGCAGCGTTCTATATCATTTTCCAGACAGAGGACCCAACCAGTTTGGGGCAGTTCTATGACTACCCCATGGCACTGTTCAGCACCTTCGAGCTTTTTCTCACTGTTATTGATGCTCCTGCCAACTACGATGTGGACTTGCCCTTCATGTTCAGCGTTGTCAACTTCGCCTTCGCCATCATTGCCACACTGCTCATGCTCAACCTGTTCATCGCCATGATGGGTGACACCCACTGGAGGGTGGCCCAGGAGCGGGATGAGCTCTGGAGGGCCCAGGTAAGTTTATTTGTGTTAGTCTTGCTAAGAGGCAGGGGATGGAGAGAAAAATCAAAGTGGAAAATGTTATGGTGAATCATTCTTAAAAAAGTCACAGAAAAACTCAATGAGGCTGTCACCTCAACAGAGGTTTGCATAAAACTGAGGTACATGTGGATAAATGGAAGGGACAGAAGGAGGATTAAATGGAGGATAGTGGCAAGAAGTGGGGTTGTTGCTTACAGGTGAAAAGTAGACCTAGGAGTGATCCTGGAGTCCAGTAGGAACTAGAAGTGACCTTGTTCTGGTATATTCCAGTTTTCAATTTGGACCTTATCTTCTCTTTGCTTCTATAAATCCCTGTTTCTCTATGAACTTTTCTTTATATCATCATAGACCGACAAATATTAGAATTGGAAGTGACCCTCATTGGCCCTCAAGTTGACCTCCTACTTAACATAATAATCATTTATTGATCAGAAGGTCATTCAATATCTTCTTTAATACTGATTAGGACTTTATTATCTTTTAAATTCAGGTAGAGGTTGGGAGGAAGGGAGTTTTCCCATATTTTTAAAGATTTTGTTATTAGACTTTCATGTTGCATTGAGCTAAAATCTATCTTCTTAAAATTTCATTCTTTGGCCCCAGTCTTTCCCTCTCATATAACACAGAACACATTCTTCCATATAAGCACCATTCAAATATTTGAATATAGCCATCATTTTTCCCTTAGAGTTTTCATTCATTTAATGATGATCATTTAGACCCTGCTACGTGTTGGCAAACACCTAGGAGCTAGGGACATGAGCATTAACACAACAGATACCATCTATGTCCTCACGGAGCTGATGGTTTAGTTGGAAAGACAGGCATGAAGTGAATGACTTCACAAAAAGCTGTAAAATTACAGCAGCAAAAGTGCCATAGAGAATGTAAGGTGCTAGGAAGAGGATGCAACAGAGGAATTGAACTGGGAGGTGAAGACGTGCTTTCCTGAGGGAGCAACATTTAAGATGAGAACCCAAAGGTGAGCAAGAACTAGCTAGTTAAAAGGAAGGAGGGAAAAGGATGCAGGTCAAGGTTAGTGGCAATTAGGACTCTTGGCTACAGGGACAGAAAATCAAACTCAAACAGACTTTTAGATTTTTAAACAGGGGGAGGAGGATGTGTTAGTCTTCGTAAATGAGAAGTTTAGAGAATTAAACTAACTTTAGAAGTATCTGGCCAGAATGCAGATCCACATCTTATACATTACATCCATTCCTCTGTTCGACTCTCTTTTGACCTCTCTTCTAAGGCAAGCTCTCCCATCGTGTTTGTGAGATCACTTCTAGAAGCTCCAAACTCCAAAAAGAATGAGGACCTGCATTGCAATATGCAGCTCTAAGGGCCCCACTCATGTTGTGTTCTGTGAGGCTCCTGGTGCCAGGCAAAACTGTAGGCTTTAAAAGAACATCTTTCCCTCTGCCAATTCCTTCCATGTTCCATCTCATGGGAACACATTTGGGTCATAGGCACATCATTGAATCTAAGGAAAGACCAAGGACTAGATAGTGGAGGTGTTGGTGATGGTGGTGGAGGGGAGGTTTGGGGGAAAATAAATTAATTAAGCGGAACTGTGTGAAGCCCAATGCACTGAAACCAATGCACTGAAACCCACTCAAACCAATGCACTGAAAGTGATGAGGGAGCAATTCCCTAAATGAAAACTGGGTGCTGTTACCTGAGGAAGGACGGGGCTGCATGATGGCTCAGGAAGAACAATAAACATTCCTTTCAAGGCAAAGAAGAACAGCTATCCAGGGTAAGAGCACAGAATGACTGGAAGTCCTGGGCTAGGAGGGAACTTGGTGCAATTAACAAACTGAAAGAAGTGTGGAGTAATGAGGAAGACAGGGAGTAGAAAAACGTGAGGTGAATAATTTGCTATTTTGAAGATTGCCACTCCTTCAATTAGGAAGCCTTCCTGGTTCTGATCTATTCTGATTGGACCCTTTTGTTCATGCTCTAATAGATCATGGTTCCTTTGAAACTAGAATAGTCCCCAATATGATTGGAGCAATGCGGTACAAAGCGGGACCTTGACTTTGCTTACTTGGACATAATGCTAAGGGCATGTAAAGCAGAGTCAGGTTGTTTAGTAAATATACAAATGGCCCTTATTAAGCCTGTGATCAGCTGGCACACCCACATCTTTGTTCTATGACTCACTTATCTAAGCTTCCTAAATGTAAATGTAGGACCTTAGATTTGGTTTACTTAAATTTCTTGTTAATGATTTTACACCAGCATTCCAACCTAGTGATATCATTTTATATTGCTTCTGTTGCCCCACTTATTACATATCCCTCCCAGTTTTGTGTCACAGGCATATTTGATAAGCTTGTTTTCCACGTTTCATCTAAGTAATTAATGAGGGCTGAGCAAAGGACAGAACGTGTGGTGGACTTGCTACCAGAAATTTCCCTGCCAACTTTGCAGTCATTAATCAACCCGTTTCCTTCTTAAGATATGGATATTTAATTTGCTGAAAATTCCCTGAACAGTAACAGTATCAATTCATCCCCAAGATCACAGAGATTCTATTTAATCATTTTATTTAAATCAAGATAATTGGTCCATGGCTTTTATATGAGAAACAAATTGAGATTAGTTTGGAGTGACTCATTTTCCATGAGTCTGAATAGTAACGTAAGGGTCACTATTTTATTCAAAACACTCACAAAAAATCCTCTCTCATTTCTTGATGAGTGAAACTGGTTTCACGGTGCCTGGCACAGGCTGTGGGGTGAATAGGTGGCTGTTCTCACCACTGACCTCTAGTGTCCTATCTCACTGGTTGCCTTTGGTTCCCTTTGTCAGTGGCCTCCGTGCCTCTTTGAACCTCATGGCTCTTTCAGAGTTTTTCCTGTACCTCTTGCCTCCTTCCAGGTCGTGGCCACCACAGTGATGCTGGAACGGAAGCTGCCTCGCTGCCTGTGGCCTCGCTCCGGGATCTGTGGGTGCGAGTACGGGCTAGGGGACCGCTGGTTCCTGCGGTGAGTGACTGTGTGCACATGCAAAACTGCAGATATGTATAAGGCCACGGAAGCAAGGGTGACCGACAGGTGTCCTGGAGCCTGCATTAGCTTGTCTAGGGGAGGGGGCTGGAGCTGAAGTGGAGGGGTAGGAAGAATGCTGTGTGTACCTCAGGGCAGCCACGTGTAAAAGGTTGTGTGCATGTGTCCATGCTCAGACGTCAGCATGGGTTACCAGACTTGCTGTCACCTTGTTCTGAGCTGACCTTCATTTTCAGTGTACTTTTGGCTTGGATCTAACTTCCTCCTTCATATTCTGCCCTCATCTCCTGGCGTGATCCTCCTCTCTCCTCAAATTTACTTCCTGAATTGCATCTCATCATCCTCGTGACACACTTATCTATTAGTTGGCTCTGTTTTCTTTCACATTCCCATGTATTAGTAACACACACACACACACACACACACCTGTGTGCGTCCTACCACCCTGCAAGCCCTGATTGCTCAGCCTCGATTATCTCTATCCCAGGTTAGCCTGCCCTCCAATGACCTCCCTTCACCTGATCCGAGATACTCTTCCTGTTTCAACTCTGCTCCCTTCTTTCTCCTTCCCTCTTGACCCTGCTTTCTAAATGTTCGCCTCTACTTGTCCCCTGCCCATCTCTCCCCACCTGGACTGAGTCCTTTCCCCTTTCCCCTCATCAGGGTTGAGAACCGCAATGATCAGAATCCTCTGCGAGTGCTTCGCTATGTGGAAGCGTTCAAGAACTCAGACAAGGAGGATGACCAGGAGCATCCATCTGAGAAACAGCCCTCTGGGGCTGAGAGTGGGACTCTAGCCAGAGCCTCCCTGGCTCTTCCAAATTCCTCCCTATCCCGGACCACGTCCCAGAGCAGCAGTCACCGAGGCTGGGAGATCCTTCGTCAAAACACCCTGGGGCACTTGAATCTTGGACTGAACCTTAGTGAGGGGGATGGGGAGGAGGTCTACCATTTCTGATTAGCATCGCTGTCACTCTTGACCTTACTCCAGGTTGGCCTGGGGACGGGGACAGAGACAGAGACCTCTGCCTATGCAAGTGTCTAACTTCTGTGCCTGTTAATCATGGGAGGGGGGGAAAGAACAATCCCGAAAGGGCCATATCTCACATTTCACATCAGAATTTTGGCAATGGGCAATGGTCTTCTATTGTCTCACATATTTTCTGGGTTCTTGGAAGTCCCACATCTCAGGAAAAAGGAGGTTGGCAATTAAAGATATGAGGTAGGGATGCTAGATTAATGTCAGGACCATTTCTCTTCTGCCCCACGCAGACCCTAGAAAGTAGTAAGCTGTGAGGCTTTTCTGGCTTCCCAGGGCTTATGTGGGAAGAGCCAGGCATGGCATAGAGGTTGTTGCCCTTCTTTTTTCCCCAACCTCCTGTAGGTCTCTCTCCCCACTTAGCAACCAAACCCCAACTGCAATAAAATAGTCTCCTTATTCTTGCCTTCTTTAATTTTTTATTGGGGCACAATACATGTCACATAAAATTTACCATATTATCCATTTTTAGATGTGCCACTCAGTGGCATTAAGTACATTCACATTGTTGCGTAACCATCACCATTATTCATTTATGGAACATTTTCATCATTCCGAACTGCAACTCTAATCCCCATTGAACAATAACTCTCCAGCTATCTCTCTGCCCCGGCCCCTGATAACCAATATTCTGCTTTCTTTCTATGAATTAACTATTCTAGGCATCTTATGTAAGTGGGATTCTGCAATCTTAGTCCAAAATCTGCGACAGTTTATTTATTTATTCATCTACCAATGGACATTTGAGTTTTTCTACCTTTTGGCTGTTGTGAATAATGCTGCTAGGAATATGGTATACAAATATCTGTTCAAGTTTCTACTTTCAAATACTATGGGCATACACCTAAAAATGGAATTGCTAGACAATTCTTATGTTTAATCTTATAAGGAACTGCCATACTGGTTTTCACAATAGCTTTCACCATTTTACATTCCCTTCTAATGGGGGTGAAGTGGTTTCACATTGTAGTTTTGATTTGCCTTTCCCTAATGACTAATGATACTGAACATGTTTTTATGCACCTATTTATTGGACATTTATATATCTTCTTTGGAGAAATGTCTTTTCGGTTTATTTGTCCATTTTCGAATTAGGTTTTTGTTGTTGTTGAATTGTCTTATCTTTGCTCTTTGAGACTCACAGTCTGAAGTGTTTGCATCCTGGTGTATGTATGGCAAATTAGGCCTATATTTGAATAGCCTAATCCTTTTCCAGGACCCTCCTGCTCTGTCCCTAGCAGTTAATCATCCTCCTGCCAGGAGGCAACAAGCTCCTGCTTGGTCTCCTGACATAGCCATCCTCCATTCTCATCCCCTTTTCCCCACACTGAGTTGTGAAAGGAACAGCAACAATAGAGGAAGGGTCATCCCTCTCCAGGAGGGAAATTAGGAATCATGTGTCCAGGGCACCCATTATAGGTGCTCATGGGCAGCCTCTCTTGTGTCTCCAGCACTATACTTCTAGTCCCAGCCCCTATCATCCCCCTTAGCAAAAAGCCATGTCAGCTTTTCAGAGAACTGTGGTCTGGGATAACAAAGAAGTAAGTGGTATTTGTGAAACCACAGACAGTTAATTCAGATACACCAGCTCAGGACTGAGTGCCCAACAGTAAGGGATCACACAATGTGTATACACATGCCCGCACACACTGGGACACAGTGGTGGCAGGGTGTGTAAAATTGCTCAGTCAACATCATTCTTCTTTATTCTTTTCATAGTGGAAGTGCTTTAAAACTCTGCTTCATAGTCCTTTTTATTGAGACAGGGTCTTGCTCTGTTGCCCGTGCTGAAGTACAGTGGTGTGATCACTGCTCACTGCAGCCTTGACCTTCTGGGCTCAAGTAATCTTCCCCCCCTTAGCCTCCCAAGTAGGTGGCACTACAGGTGTGCACCACCACACCCAACGAATTTTTGTATTTTTTTTAGAGATGGGGTTTTGCCATGTTGCTCATGGCTAGTCTTGAACTCCTGGTCTCAAGCAATGCATCTGCCTCGACCTCCCAAACTGCTGGGATTACAGGCATGAGCCACTGCACTAGCCCTGTAATCCTTTTAATACTTGCTTAACTTGTCTATAAACTTACATGTCTTTTGATTTGAGCCCTTGGCCTACCCCCAGATATTGTCCTTTGTCCTGGCCTGTGTACCTGGTATGTAATTAAAATTGCTTACTGCCTAGGTTTTTCACTAAAATAAGAATTACTAAGAGTTAACATTATGAATTAATGAATGTAATTAAAACTACTACGTACATACAATGTGTATTAAAGAGGTAGGATGTGTTTTTTTTTTTTTTTTTTTTTTTTTTTGGAGAACAAATGTTAAAATAAGTCACGGGAGTGTGGTTCTTTTTTAAGATAAAGTGTTTTTTTCTAGTTTAGAGGATTTTTAAGGATTGTTTCAAGTTAATAGAAAGGACAAAACTGAAGGTTTAAGCAAGTTGTAGAAGGTTTCTGGAAGGTTGATCTTGTAAAAGGAATTTTGTGTGTGGTCAAGTTTGGCTAAAATTTTAAGGGGATTATTTAGATTTTATACAAATTGAACATTAATATAAATAGCACATTGATGCAGGGTCAGAATCTGAGCACTGTGTGAGGATAACAGGATTTTCTTGGAATATTGATCCGTTCTTTAACACAAATTTGTAAAGTTTATAAAAGCCTCATGGAAATCTTACCTTACAGTCAAACTAATTAAAATTTGATTGATTTGCTTATAATATTAAAGCTTTAGAATTAATAATACAGTAATACAAAAATAAAATTTGGTTTTCTCTTTTAAATAAGATTTTTGTATAATATTAAGAGATAGTAAAAGATTTTCATTTGCCCTTTGAATAAACTGCCAAAAAAAATAAAGAAGGAGAGAGACAGATTCAGTTGGCTTCATGCTGTCTCTATTAGGTCCTGTTTTTCAGAAAACTGAGCTCTTCTTTGTCAAGGAGTAAAGATTTCTGTTTTTTTTTTTTTAATTGGTGAGTTATCACTTTAGCTAAATGACCTACTTTATAATGACCTATAATCTCATTTTGTGATATCAAGTGCTTTAAACTTTTAATGTTTGACTAACTTTCAAGATTAAATTCTAAATGCAGTCTTTTAACCTCAAACTGACTTTTAAAGGTCCAAGAGAGATATATTTGGCTTATTTGATATGTTAAAATCATACAGGAGGCATCTCCAAATATAAAATGGTGTGTAACTTTCTTTGAGATATATTTATATAAATGTGCTATTGTTATGTTTTCCAAAATTGTATAATATTCTTATAATTTTAATACATCTTGGTATATGTTATCAGTAATAATTATAATTATGTTAAATTATTATGTGCCACAGAAATAACCAGATTTCCTTGTCAATTATATCTTTGACCATGGATATCTTTTGTGATTCACAATTATTATTTTACTTTGTTCCTTTTCAAAAGGTTGTTTATAATCCGCTATAGGACTCTGATGATGTATTAGTTCATTCCCATGCTGCTATGAAGAGATACTTGAGACTGGGTAAATTATAAAGAAAAGTTTAATTGACTCACAGTTCCACATGACTGGGGAGGCCTCAGGAAACTTAGAGTCACTGCAGAATTGCCTCTTCACAGGGTGCCAGGAGAGAGAATAAGTGCCAAGCAATGTGGGTAGCCCCTTATAAAACCATCTGCTGCCCATGCTGGAGTACAGTGGGCAACTCACTGAATGAGTGAGTTCCCATGAGAACTCACTAGCATGAGAACAACATGGGGGGAACTGCCCCCCATGATTCAATTACCTTTCACTGGGTCCCTCCCACCACATGTGGGGGTTATGGGATTACACTTCAAGATGAGATTTGGGTGGGGACACAAAGCCAGACCATATCAGATGGATACTTTTCAATGCAGTTTTCTGACAGCTTTGGAGATTGTGCCATTAAAATAGAGAAAAAAAATCTTCCAGGACACTCATGGAGATCTGATGTATTCATGAGGATTGTTGACCCAGTATCAAATAGAACAGAAGTTAATTGCATGAACTGGTTTGATAGAAGACTAAAATAATTTTTGTGTGAACTTTTTGTCTGAAACATTGCTGATTCTTTTCATTTTTGGGGTTGTTTACAGCTTTTAACAATTGAGTAAAATATGCTCTTGTGAGCAAAATTTAAAGCATATTTCTTTCTCTCTACCTGATTTCTCCAGAATTTGAAAACTGTCTTTGAGTATTCTTAATTTATAACAATATAGTTATTTGTATGAGTTCAATAAGAATCTGCTTTCTTTTGTAACAGGACACAATTGGAGACTATTATTTTACTAAAGCTTTGACTAGAATGAAATATTTTAAGATATAAACAAAACAAACTGTTTTAAGGAATTGCCATTGACTTATAGAATCAATAAAAGATCCTTAAAAAAACTGGCCTTGTACCTTGCCTACACAATTCTTTTACAGGGTTCCCAACCTGTGATAAGTAAAGAATGTTACTTTCTGGTAGGCTCGGGAACCCCAGGTTATTTTGGGACTATGAAGAGAGGCATTCACCCAATTCATACAGATATCTGCCGGCACAAATAAATTCTTGACTGGGCTTGGGGCCTTTAAAAAGTCTAAACTGAGATTCCTTAAATAAAAGAGTTTCCAGCAAAGTCAATTAAAAAAGGAAATAATTATTCTTGCTGCACTTTATACAAAGAATCAGGCCAAGTACAATACAACTAAAGCTTTTTTACAAATAAATTAGTCCTACTATGATATGTCTTTGATAAAAATGGAGGACTAAGGAGATAAAAATTATGTTTTTTTTTAAAAAAAAATGTATAAAACACCTATTCTTAGACTCCATCTTATCATTGTTTCTCAGTTTTATTCTTTGTTAAAATGTATTTGGACTGAATCCTAAGTTCTTTCCTAGCTACAAGTCTCCAAATTACTGTTCATTTTTTTCCCTTTTTCTTTCATTTGTTTCCATTTTTTTCTCATGTGGAATCTAGAAATTAAAACTAGAAATTTTAATTTAAAATTAAATTAAAATTAAAACTGTGCTTTTCTGAAAGTTCTGCCAAGTGAAACTAGAAACTTAAACTTTGGGAAAAGTAACAGCAAATTATTTATATATATAAACCACTTTTGTGCCTGCCTACTCATGCATGGACTTCAGAGTAATGTAGCCTAAATCAGTTTTCCAGGATTACTTTCCCCTTTTGTTGTCATTATGTTTCCTCCTTTTTTACTGGTTTTCTTTCTCTCTTCTTTCCCCTATTTTTCTCTGTGGAACATGAGACTTCACAACCTGCTAAGAATGATCCTTTCTAAAATGAGGGACCTAACCATCTAGAAATAAACTGTCCTAGTGACAAGGGATCAGACCAAACCTGAGATCAGAGACTCACTTTCTTCTATAATGCTTTCCCTGAAAGATTTGGAAGAACAGGGTTGGGGGGATGTGAAAGGAAAATAATATCTTGGGACCTCAAACTCACTATGTGAAAGGGAAAAGTTAAGTTTAGAAACTGAGTCAAACTTTTGGAAGTTACCTTTCTTCTAAAAAGTTTGGAAACTGCCGGTCTTTTTGTTCCTAAACAGATAGCCTCAAGACAGAAGGCCACATTATCTCCCAAGATGGCCTCCCTCACCCTGACATTACAAATTAACAGTTTATCTTCACAGGTACAGGAGAAGAGAGGAATAGAAATCGTCCCTCCACCTACCCTGGGATGAAGGCATATTTGACTTCTTCCTCTAATTTACTTTGTCTTATGTAAAGTGCAGATTTATTGAGCATGACACAAATACATAAATGACTGTTCCTCTGCCCCCTGCTTCTCACATGCAACATGTGGATTCAGTGAGCACTAATCAAAGCCTCAAAAGAATGTAACCACTTGTGTGATTTGTCTACTCTCCCCTACTTTTCTTTAACTTCCCTCCTTCCCCTCCTGCCCACTTTTACTCCTTTAAATACTGAAGCCTTCAAAATGCACTTTGGAAAAAGTGCCGGCCTCAGATCTTACTGTGGCCCATGTCTCTTTTCCCGAGTGTGTCCTCAACCTTACAAAATAAACCTCTAAATTGATTGAGACTTATCTCAGACATCTTTTTCTCAGTTTACAACTTCCACTCCTGTGCAAAGCTAAACTCCCATCTGTATTCTAGATCCATTCCTCACTCTCTCTTTTCACACCCCGTGTCCATCACTGTCTCCTCTGACCCCTCTCACGTGTGTATCTTCAACTTCTCCTTCCCTGGTAGCCCTGTCAGCAAATAAGCATGCTCTATTCTTTTGCATTTTCAAAGAAACTGCAAACTCCCTCCCTCAACCCCACCTCTCCTTTCAGCTACTGCTTTATCTTTTTTACTCCCTGTTCAGGGTCAAACTTCTTAAGAGTAAACCCCATTGTCTACTGGCCTCCTACTGATACCTCAGCCCACTGTGATTTGACCCTGTCTTCTCCGTGATACTGATACCTGTAGTTAAATCCACTGAACAGTCTTAGTTTTGCTTGAACACTCTGTGGCATTCAGATTACAGTTAACTATGCGCCACTTCTCAACACATCTTGTGCCACATATCACAGCTGCTCTGGCTGCTTCTCCTCCATTGATCCCTTAAAGATTGGTTCACAGGCTGTTTTCCTCACCACCTGGGTAGTCCTGCCTAATTTAATAGATTACCGTGCACAAGCTCAGAATCCCTAGCTCCTTATCTTCACCTTAGATCTGTCTCCGGAGCTCCAGGCATGAACAGCTTGGACGCCTATTGATTGGAGCGCTCTACCTGGATGTTTTACAAACACCTCAAACTCAACATGTCCCAAACTGAACAGCTTTTCTTCCTCACCAAACCTGCTCCTCCACCAGTGTTCCCAACCAACTATGTGGCAGCACAACAAAGTTGCCTAAGCCAGGATTCTAGACGTCCCATCCTCCACACCTCTATCTCAACTCTCAAATCCAGTCAATCTCACATCTTGTGGATAGTCTAGTCCCTAAATTTCTCCTTTGAAAAATAACTAATTTTGATTAGATAACACATCACACGGCACAAAACCCAAAGAGCACACAAGATATCTAGGAAAGTAAGCTCTCTTATCTATGTCTCAGCCTCTTGCTTGTTATTCTCAGGGACATTCACTGATGAAAGTTTGTTATTTATCCTTCCAAAAATACTCTAGGCATTTCCAAGTATATGTATGCATATGTTTCTCTTAAAATATAAAAACATATAATAGCATAGTAGATTAGAAAAGGAGTTGTTGCTTTTGTCACGATATTTTAAAGTGTCTCATTCTGCACATGGTTTCACCATGATGTATTATTTTTATTCCTGGGTAGTGCTATATTCTCCTTCCCCCTGGCCTTCATAATTTCTGGACCTTTCTACCCCTCTGCCTCTATTTCCTCTTTCATTGCTGTAAATT
Organism: Papio anubis; assembly: GCF_008728515.1. Lineage (NCBI taxonomy): Eukaryota > Metazoa > Chordata > Mammalia > Primates > Cercopithecidae > Papio > Papio anubis. The sequence goes on from NC_044979.1 coordinate 15,664,240, forward strand.
TTATTCATCCTATTGGTCTCAGCTTAAAGATTGTACATGTAGGGTGTATGTATGTGCACATGTGTGGCAAGAGAGGGAGCTCCCCGACTCCTAGGCTAGGTTAGAGACTACCTGCTTTATGTTGCTAGACCACCTTTATTTTCTTTTTATTACACACACTGGACTTCATTGCACTTCTTTGTTTAAATGACTATTAGCTCCACAACAAAGGTAAAGATGATGTCCATCTTATTTGCCCTTGTATTCCCAGTACTTGGCACAATTCCTAGTACAATATATTGTGAAATAAATATTTATTAACTGAACCTATGAATGACTGACCTATTTTTATTCTGACTTTTCTTACTGGCCAAACATATTTCCATTTTTTCCCTACCTCTCAAAGGTGGTAAAAAAAAAAAAATAGCTGCCTTTTCAGTGAGGTTTTGTAATTAAAGATGAGCACATAATATGAGTGGAACACTTTGGAAAGAATAAAAACCAGTGCAAATGTGATTACTGGAACTTTTTTTAGTCTAAATATACGTGTGTGTGTGTATGAGAGAGAGAGAGAAAGAGAGAGAGAAGAAGGAGGAGGAAGAGGAAAAAGGTGGTGGAGGAGAAGGGGCAGGAGCGGGACTGACAGAGAAGAGAAGAAGGAGGAAGGGGAAAAAGATGAAGAATAAGAGGAGGAAGAGGAAAAAGGGGCAAGAAGTCCTTCAGCAAAGCTCTGGAATAGTGCTTACTGTCTGGTATGCGGTACCCTCTGAAAGAGGCATTAAGATAATCTGTGAGATTCCACATCTGCCCTCAGGAGCCCGAGTGAGAAGGGAAGAGAACACACACACAGACATCAGCTCACTACAGGGCAGATCCGGGAAGTGACCCAGGTGCTAAACAAGATGGCAAATGTCTCTTCCTGCCAGGCAGCTGCAAGGCTTCTTTACAGGGCTTCAGAGACAGGGACAGGGAGTAGAAGAAATAGCTACTGCTCTTTCTGCCTCAGGAATTCTTCAGGTACCCACAAATGGTTACTATTTTTCCCTCCTGTCTCCCCCGTCCCTGATTATTTCAGAATATAGATCAAAAAAAAAAAAAAAAAAAAAAAAAAAAAAAAAATTCATGCTTCTGTATGTCTCATAGGCCAGAGGCTAGAAAACAATGAGAAAATGTTGTTCTCAGCCGGGTGCGGTGGCTCATGCCTGTAATCCCAGCACTTTGGAAGGCCAAGGTGGGCAGATCACCTGAGGTCGGGAGTTCAAGCCCAGCCTGACCAACATGGAGAAACCCCATCTCTACTAAAAATACAAAAACTAGCCAGATGCAGTGGCACGTGCCTGCAATCCCAGCTACTCTGGAGGCTGAGGCAGGAGAATTGCTTGAACCCTGGAAGTAGAGGTTGCAGTGAGCCGAGATTGTGCTATTTCACTCCAGCCTGCACAACAAGAGCAAAACTCTGTTTCAAAAAAAAAAAAAGAAAAAGAAAATGTTGTTTTCACAGGCATCACTGGACTTTTAAAATGCCTCCCTGCCTCAGACATTTGCAAAGTATGTTATCGACAAGGTGCTGGGTTCTGGTGAGAACAGCTGAGTTGTGCCTGAGGAATGGCTCTGCTGACAACCTCAGGAAGGGGGACCAGAGGTCAGCATTCCTCCCCCTGTGTTGCATCTGAAGAAATGCAAGATAAGGTCTGGGCAGAGCTGAGGGAGGGGAAGAAAAGGAGGAGGGAGAGCGTATCCAAGGTAGGGCTGTCTTAGCAGGTCCTTAAAAGCAGGATGGCATTGCATGGCAGGGCAGAGAAGAGACATTGGAGAGAGAGAGGGGCCAAGAATGGCATCCAGAAGGCTGCTCGGCACAGCTGAGATCACTCCAGGAAAAGCTGAATGAATGCCTTGATGTGGGGTCAAGGATCATTTACCTCCCTGAGCCAAGCTCACTTGTTTCTTAAAGGTTAATGAGGAAAAGATGAGAAATGGGCATGGTGAGAAATACTTTAACCGGGTAATGCTGAGTGATGTCATGCAGACAGGGAGAGGTTGGTGAAGTGTGGCCCCCCTCTCTCTGCCCTGCGATGGCAGCCAGGTTGGAGCCACCTGGGGAAGGACTGGACACACCTTCTTCATTTTGCTTGCGCCTCTTTGTTATCCCTGGGTTTGAGGAGGCGGCAATTACGATCAATTGAGCCTGAGGGGGTAAGGGCTTGTACAAGCCAGCTGCAGCCTGGCAAGCCTGAGTGTGTGCCTCCACACTTACCTGTGCAGCGCTTCCTGCACTTACCTGTGCGGAAGAGCTTCTCTTTCATGATTCCTTTTTTTTTTTTTTTTTTTTGAGACAGAGTCTCACTGTGTTGCCAGGCTGGAGTACAGTGGCGCGATCTCGGCTCACTGCAACCTCTGCCTCCCGGGTTCAAGAGATTCATCTGCCTCAGCCTCCTAAGTAGCTAGGACTACAGACACGTGCCACCACGCCACCCAATTTTTGTAATTTTTTAGTAGAGACTGGGTTTCACCATGTTGGCCAGGATGGTCTCTATCTCTTGACCTTGTGATCGCCTGCCTCAGCCTCCCAAAGTGCTGGGATTACAGGCGTGAGCCACCACCGTGCCTGGCCTCCTTCATGATTCTTAAAGGCCATTCTCTTATCAACAAAGCTTTCTCTCTTTGGCCCTTTTACTTGAGCTGCTTTTTTTCTTCTTCCTGACCAAACTATGGTGCCCACTGAGGGTTACAACGTGCCTCCAAGACACATCATCACTACCTCTGTGCCCCAGCCACCACCAGGGCCTTCTTTGGTCGGTACTGTCTTAGGTGCTGGGTTAACCCAAGGCCACCTCAGCTGCTGCCTCTTTTCTCATCCCCATGAGCAGAGCTCCCTCGAGAACCGGGGCCCTTGACGGATGACGTGTGCATGTGAAAACCCAGTTGTACTCCCCGGCTCTGCCATGGTATTAGCTGAGGAAACCTGTACTTCAGTCAGTGATGATGATCATTTCCTACATGTGTACTTGACATGATTATGACAAGAAAATGGCACCAAGCATGGGAAAGCACATACGTTCCTAAACTTTTACTGCTGTAAGGAGTGATTGCGATACCTTGAGCTGCCCTGGATCCCTTCTCTTGTGCTCTTGCTCCCTCTGCTTTTTCTCAGCCCTCTCTGGATACTGTCTTCCAACTCAGAAATAAGGAGATAAGGGAAAGAGGTGTAGAAATAAAAGGCCATGGCTCCATGAAGGTGACACTGGCCAGGTCCTTAGAGCCTCTGTCATGCCCATGGGTCAGAGAAGGTAACCCCCCAATGATTCCTTCTTCAGGAACTCTCAGACTCCAGCCCCTCATCCCGTAGTCTCTCTCTTCTCCCTGAATAAACCACATTCAGAGAGGGCAGCTGCAAAGGGAGGGTTGCAACAACTTGTTCTTTCTTTTTTGTGGAGGATAGGGTCTCACTCTGTCGCTCAGGCTGGAGTGCAGTGGTGTGATCATGGCTCACTGCAGTCTCAACTCAGTCCTCAGTCTCCCAAATAGCTGAGACTACAGGTACACCACCATGCCTGGCTAGTTTTTTGTTTGTTTGTTGTTTGTTTTTTGGCAGAGATGGGATTTAGCCATGTTGTCCAAGCAACTTGTTCTTTCTTTACCCAGGCAGAAATTTTTGTCTCTTCCCCTTCTCTCTCCCTCCCTCCATGGGTGAACTTGGTGAACCTGAGGGGCAAGAAGGAGGCAATCCCAGGTTCCATGGTCTCTGTGCCAACCCCCCAGGTCTCAGGTCAGTGATCACTCCTTCCCTCTGGGTCCCAGGCCAGCCCTGATGGGGAAGCCTAGGGCGGGAGGGTGGGAATGGCTGGGGACACAGGTGTCTTTGCTACACACACCGTGTCCTTTCTTCCATCCTAGCTGCTGCTCCCTTCCCACCTTCTCCAGGCCGATTAATCTTTCAAGAGCAGATGGCCATTTCTCTGTGTGTGGGCTGGGGATTAAAAACCCTCCTCCCCACCCCCACCAGGCACACATACACACCTCCTTGCCACCTTTCCTTGTTCTTCACCACCTTCTGAGCCCCTCTCTTGCATACTGGGCCACCTTTACCCTTGGGGCCTAGGAAAGAAAATATACCTATTAAATAGCTTGCAATTTCCCAGGCACAGCTCATTCCTCATAAAATGTAGTTCATCATAAACTCTATGCCAGGCACTCCAACGCGGAAAAAGAAGAATGTGATGTGATTTAGCCTCTTCCTTTGAGACTCTGCAAGTGGGAAAAATAGGCAAGCAAAGGCACACTGTTAGTGCAGTAAGATCCTTTCCATGCAGGGCAGGAGGGAAGAGAGGTGGGGGCACAGAGGAGGCAGGGACTGGTCCTGACTGGGTAGAGCTGGGTGCCTAGGGAAGAAAAGAGAGAGTTTGACATTCAAGTTGGGCTTCAGAGGATGAGCTGGAGTTTATGAACAGATCATCTGGGGCATCTTCCTGAACTGGGGCAGGATCGGCCTGGTTAGAGAGCCTGGTGTAGGGGAAATGCCAGAACCCCTATTTCCTCACTACTCAAGTCAACAGTGAAGAAGGGACTTAGATGTAAACAGTCTCTTTGGGGGAACAGGGGGTGAGGTCTATGGAAGGGATGATACAGAAACCCACTCTGTGTGGGTGGTAACAGCCTGAGGCTGGATCTACTCTAGTCTTCTGGAGGGAGAGAGTGGATTTTCTCACCAGAGGGTAATGTGGTCTATCACTGAAAGGGCTCCAAGGCAGAATAACAGCCACAGAAGAGAAGAATGAGCGAATAAGAACAGTATATTTGGCACGGGCCAGCCCTCCCACACCCTTCTTTCTCATCTAATTCTCAGGAGCCTACAAGTTAGCTGTTGTCATCCTTATTTTACAGACAAGCAACTAAGGCCCAGAGAGGGTGAGTTACTTGCCTAAGGTCAAGTGACTATTACTGTGCTCATTTTGTAGACAAGGAAACCGAGACTGAGAGGGGTGTGCTAATTTGCCTAATATCACTCAACCAGTAATTAGCAAAATCTGAGTTTGAACCCAAATTTATCTGGCTCCAAGACCTTGTGCTTCTACCTCACGATTCAGAGCCCCTGAGATAAGACAGTTCTAAAGTCTCTACCAGAAAGCTGTTTCCTAGATGGGTTGGATTTCAAATACTCCCCCCAAAGCAAAACGATAAAACAAGTGACTTGCATTCATATGACACTTTATGGTGTATAAAGTCTTTTCACGGTCTTTATCTTCTTTAATCCTAAAAACAACCCCATAAAGTAAACAGAGCAGTATTAAGCGTCCCTATTTTACAGACAAGGAAGCTGATTCTCAGAGAGATTGTCTGATTGAAGTCACAGGTCTCACCAGAATGGAGCAGGACAATGACCCAGGACTTCTGGACTCTTGGAGAGATCTATCTCCACAAGGGCTCCCTCGTTGTATGGACAGATGGACAAATCCAGATCCAGGTGGGTGGAGCACGACCCTCTTCACAAAGTCTCTAGCAAGGGTGAACACAGATAATGGAACTAAGAGACACCTCTGAATCACTCAGCTCACAAGCACCTGCATACCTTTGACAGATGTTTAGTACATTGCAGCAGCCACCCTCCATGCTGGGCACACAACTGCAGTCACAGATTCACCCACCAGCACCTTCAGTGTTGACTCGGATAGGCAGCTCTGTGCCGATAGTTTCCTTCTGCACTCTGGTCTGCGTGCAAGAATTTTAGGCCCAGTACTGCCTGCAAAACAGTTCCTGGACTTCCCAGCAGCTTGAAGACTCAGGGGTCCCTCAGACACTCCAAAGTCAGCTCTTGTAGTTAGGAACCTCGGCAAAGCAATGAGAAGGAGGAGGAGAAGATAAAGGAGGGCAAGTGGGAGCCCCTGGCAGGAGAACTGCTCCCGGGGTACAGCACATAGCTCTGTGATGACAGGGGTGATGAGTGAACAGATTCCTATCGGGAGATCATTGTATACTCCACCAAAGGCTCATTCCCGCCTTGCCCCAGGCTTGTACCAGCACACCCATGCTTAACCAAAGCCAAGTTGTACAGTCCAGCATCCGCACTCCCACGTGCACAGGGCACTACACACAGGAGGGAACCATGCCACATGCTCCAAGAATCATGTGTGATGGGGGCCAGGGAGGTGAGGAGTTGCAGAATAGCTAAAGTCTTTTTTTTGTTTTTTAAATTTTCTAGTTCCTGTTACTGTAGTGACTGACTAGAGACCTCACGCTTCTGGTGCCCAGCTAGGTCCAGGATTGCCGAACAGCCATCTGGAGAGTGCTCTGTTTGGCTTCCATCCCTCCCTGTACCCAGCTGGGACACCACCGCCTGGCCCCCTCAGCTCCTGCCACTCCATCTTCCTCTCAGCCTCCCAGCTCAGGTATCTGCCACCGGTCCCTGGTGCCTCAGTTTAGCACTACCTTGTGGTCCAGGGGGAGGCTGGGCCACCACCTTCTCCCTACTGCAGTTCTATCCAGGGGCAAAGCTCCAGTTGTGGGAAAAGTTGGGGAAAGGTTTGGACCCTGACTCGCTGGTGCCTCCTAGCCCCTTGGTTCTTGGGTATGTCCCTACTCCACCTCCAGGGGACTTCCTCTCCCTCAGTTCTGCTCCTTTCCTGATCCTGGGTCTCTCTGTCCTGGACCCCTCAGACCCAGACCTTCCAGAAGAAGCAGCTTGCTTCTATGAAAAAAAAAAGAAAGCCTATATGCTGCAAGGTATTTGTAAAGCTTCCCGAGGGTCTGCAGCCTCTCTTCTTGGTTGTCTTTTGTGCCTGCAAGTGAACAGATGGGGCCAGGTATGGTAGAGTGAAGAGGATTGGGGTCCAGTTTTCACAGGGGGGACCTTGGGGTCTGATGAGGAAGAGAGACAAAGATGAGGGGCAGAAAAAAGAGGCTTGGGGGAAACATGACGAGAAGGACCAGAGGCTGGGCCCAGGGCAAGACTGAGGAGCTTGGCATCCTCCTGCAGGTACCAGATGTCAAGGGACCCATGCAGGGGGCAGGGGGACTCTAGCTGCGGCTGGATGGGACAGGTGGGGCATGTGGGCTTCCTCCAAAGCTTCAGGCCCCCTCTCACAAACCCAAGAGGGTCAGTGCCCATTCTCCCCAGATCCGCACTCAGCCCCTCCCCTGACATCTTCTGGCTGGGGGACTCAAACTCATTGAGAGGGTGATGGAGGGGCTATAAACTACATGAGCCCTCCCAAGGTTGGACCCACCTTCCGCTGAGGAGGTGAGTGGGAGAAGAGAGGGGTGAGAACTGGCAGACAGTGGGGAGAAATGGACAAGAGAGGAGGGTGGCCATCCAGAGGTCCACGTATGCCCTTTGGGTGCATTCTACACAGGGATAGTGGTCCAGGAGGACTGAATGCCTGTGGATCTTGAAATCTATAGACTGCTGGGAGGATGCTGGAAAACAGACACCTGCGTGCACACACACAATTGCTCTTGAACATCACTGTCGTGTATTGATTCATTTTGACACAAAATATGCCATGCGTAAATTTATGTCAAATAACGTGCACATGCATATCTAGATGGTGAAACTGGCTGCCTGGTGTGGCTGCTCATCGCCTCTGCCTCCCTGTGCCCTATTTTCATCTCCAACTCTGCCCTTCAACCACCCTCCTCTTGGATCTTGCCCCCAGATCTTGCCAAGGAAGCACGTGGAGTGTGAAGCTCCTTGGGTGCGGAGGCTTCATGGGGCCAAGGACTGGGAGGCAGGAAATGAGGGCTTGAAGCCCCAGGGATGGAGCTAAAATGAGTGACTGGGATGAGAAAAGGGATCTGGGACTAAAGTCACTTTCTAGGGAAAGGTGCATGGCAGTTCTGCAATACATTAGGCCTCTTGACCTATAAAAGTTGAAGTGACTTCGTGTGCACTTGGAACTGTGGGTGAAGCATATTTCTTCAGACGCACTGGATGTTTGAGTAATGAATGGAGGAACGGGAATGGAATGGAAATGGAAGACCGGAGGTGGAATGGAAGGATGGTGGAATGGAATGGAATCACGGGGTGGATGGACAGTGGAAGGATGGACAGTGGACATGGATGGTGGGGTGGCATGTGGAGATGCGTGGCATGTGTACGTGGTAGGCGGGGCCGCACGTTCGTGGCATCCGTGGGGCCAGGCGGCGTCCGGCTGTGCATACAGGAGGGAGGCAGGTAAGTGGCGGCTACGTGGTGCATATGGTATTGCGGTTCGTCTGCGCGGATGGGCGGGCGGATGGCGGTGCGTGGGTCAGAGGTGAGGCAGGCGGTGCGGAACGGGGCATGCGCGCATGCTTCGATTGCGTATTGCGGCGTAATAACATTCAGACGTGCGTCCGGCAGGCGTGCGTGTGTACGCGACCACCGTCAGCGGGTCCTTGGCCTTTGGCGAGCTGGGTTAACAACAGCCGGTGAACCCAGCGATCCTGGAACAAACTAACTGAAAGAGTGGGGCTAACGGATCCCCGACCACCTGGCCGAATCCATCCCCATGACAAACATCACGCCTCCAAAGGCCAGGGGCAGTGGGCAGCCGGCGGACCTCATGACAGAGGACAGAACAAATCTAGCGTTCTGCAGAGAGACCACTCAGTCATAGATACACACACACACACACACACACACACACACCACACCCCACACATGCCCACACTATACATAAAACCACATACGTAAGTGCACACTACATACCATACACACAGCACAGCCAGACATCCCCACACTACACATAAACCACACAGACATTGATGCCACACAACACACACAACACATGCACACACTACATATAAAGTCCACACACATGCACACCACACAACACACACCTACACATTACCTACACAAATGCGACACACATACCACACACAACACACAACACACAAACACATAAACCACATATATAACACACATCACAAACAACACACCTACACAGATGTCACACACACAGACACCACACAACACATACATATCTTGCAATGAACACGTGCACACACACCTCACACCCCACACATACCAACCTCCCCCACCACACACTGACACTTGACATACCACAACCCATATACCACACACACTATATAAATACACCAGTACACCCCCAAAATACCACACACTATACAAATACACCAGTACACCCCCAAAATACCACACACATGCGATGCATGTGCACATACACTACACACACACATACACACCCCTCACCACAGAGACTAAGACCAAGGGAGCAGAGATACTATTGCACAGTGACAGTAAGGCAGTAAGAGAGGAAAAACTGAGCAAAACACAGAAAGATATAGGACAAATAAAAAGAGACAAAGCCAGAAAAACACTATATATATATATATATACACACACTCTTCTGGCTCTAAATCATTGGTTCTCAATGGAGAATGATTTTGCCAATGTCAGGAGACACTGGGCAGCGTGTAAAGACACTCCTTGGTGGTCACAATGGAGGGGAGGGACATGCTACTGTCACCCAGTGAGTGGAGGCTCGGATGCTGCTAAACTTCCTACAATGGCTAGGACAGCTCCTGCAGAAAAGAATTATTTGTTCCGAAATACCAATAGTGCCAGGGTCGAGAAATTGTGCCCCAAATGCGGAAACGTCGGGGGCACAGGAGCTTCAAACAGCTCCTATGCCCCCAGCTCAGGGCTGTGTACCTGTGATCTCTCTGCCCCTCTCAGGCGCCCTCAGAGGAGGCTCTGACACTCTGCCCTGGGGCCCCCAGGGAAGCCTGAGGACCTCACTTTCACTTAGCATTTGAGGCTCAGTCCCAGGCAGGACTGGTTTAACCACCTGGTCCACGGGTTGCCTGTTCCAGTTGTGTCCTCCCTCCCTCTTGGCTCCTGACCTCTTGAGTTCTCTCCAGGGCTTGGTCAGAAGCCACCATGAGGGCAGACAAGAGTTCAGTCCATGCACTCATCATTATGGATGAAACCATTGAGAGGGAGAACGACTCATCATTATGGATGAAACCATTGAGAGGGAGAACGACTCACTCGGAGTCACAAAAGTCTTATTTTTGGAGTCTGGGCAAGGGAACCGGGAGAGGCCAGCCCTGTGAGTGCTCTCCCAGGAGCTCCAGTCTCCCCCTCACCTCCTTCATCCCAAAATCCACAGCCTCCTGGGCATACCCACTCCTTGACTGTGAGTTACAGAACCGATTCCTCCCATGTCAGGAGGTGCTGCCCTGGCGTGGAGTGGCACAGGGAGGGCTGTGCTAGTCTTAAGGGAGAAGGAGGTCCAGGGTGTCCTTCCTGCCCCTGGAAACCAGCAATGTGGGATGCAGGTTTAAGATGCGAGACTGAGGCGGGGCGTGGTGGCTCACGTCTGTAATCCCGGCACTTTGGGAGGCCGAGACAGGCAGATCAGGAGATCAAGACCATCCTGGCTAACACGGTGAAACCCTGTCTCTACTAAAAAGACAAAAAATTAGCTGGGCATGGTGACGGGCGCCTGTAGTCCCAGCTACGCGGGAGACTGAGGCAGGAGAATGGCGTGAACCCAGTAGGTGTAGCTTGCAGTGAGCCGAGATGGCGCCACTGCATTCCAGCCTGGGCGACAGAGCAAGACTCTGTCTCAAAAAGAAAAAAAAAGATGCGAGACTGAAAGTGATTGGTGGGGGTGCTTTCAGGAGCTTCTGGGGGTAGTGCCACCTACCCTAGGGCCACCTTCCCTTACTGATACGATGTTAGGTCCAAAGACCAAGAGAATATTGCAGCCAGAAGCTTATATCCTGCAAATTCGTCCTCCCCTCCAATCTGGACACCCCTATTTTGAGTCTGTTGGCTGATTCATGCACAGCACCAGGTGGAGGAGGCTGAGGAAGAGGAAGAGCATTGGAAAACGACTTTGTCCTCCTCCTATCCTCCTCCCTTCCCAAGCCTCCGTCTCCCAACCTCCCTCCCCAGCATAACGAAGGCCTCATTGCTTTATCCCCTTCCCCACCAGACACTAAACTGGGGTCTTTGAAGCTAAATAGGTCTTTGAAGCTAAATGGATCAACAAGTGACAAACCACTGGCTTAATGGGCACAAAGGTCTTGGGTTCAAGGTTTGGGTTCTAGCACCTTCCCCCAACCTGGCCCGAACCCACTGACCTGGGTGGGTGGGGATGAAGATAATCCAAATGAACTGTTTGCTCAGGACTGTGTGGCCTGGCCTCTGCCCAGCGGCAGGAACACAAATAGTTTTCCACTTGAAGGGGTCCTTCTCTCCCCTGCCCTACTTCAGCATCCACCTCCCTCCACACACAGACTCCCCCAACACACAGCACATATGACACATGCCTGATGACATACATACACATAAAACACACCACACATACCATACATACACACATACCAAACCCACCATACACAAACCATGCATACTATACACCAACACACACACACACAGCACGTACATGCACACACACCTTATATGTACCATATACATCACCTACTACACACCACACACACAACACACATGCAACAATATTTCCACGATACACATATACACAACACACACGTCACACATACTATCACAGATACCACATCCACATACTCTACAGGCCATACCTACACATACCACATATGTCATACACACATAGACACATACCAAACACACCACAGGCACATCATATACATACAGCATACCACACACAAAACACACCACCAATGCACCTCATGAACACACGCACACACACCACACACAAATGCACATGGGCACACATGCCATACGCACGCCACACACACACTCCCCTTGCTGGGTCTTCCAAGTCTGAGTCAGAGAAAGTTAGGACAAAACAGACTCTGAAGCTGGGAAGTGATCCACACACCTGTGACTCTGAACACCCAGGCACCTGCCCCTAGGCTATTGGCACCTGGCTGGCACCAGGAGGTTGGATAAGCCGGGGTTTCTGCCTCTTTCCAGTGGAAAAGTTGAACTAAATGACCTTTCCGACAGCTTCCAGCAAGCTCATGATGGAGCTCTTTGTTGTGGGAAGACGATGGGCCGTGCTTAATGCCATCATTCTTCTGTATGACTGTGCGAGTCACTTGACATCTCTGAAGCTGTGTCGGCCAGTTAGAATGAGGGGGTGTGCTAGGGAGAAAGAAGTGGGCTTGGAATGAGGGATGGGTGTGAATCTTGCCTCTGCCACCTCTATGGCCTTGGGAGACTTCCTTCGCCACGGTGAGCTTTGGTTTCTCCCATCAGTACAATGTGGATAATAATACCTGCCTTGCAGGTTTGTTACGCGTTTACCTGGGAACGCTCAGTTAAAAGGCCTAGCACACGGTAGCAGCTGAATAAATGTCACCTCCGTGGGAAGGCTGCCAGATAGAATACTTGCAAAACGTGGGGTATATTTATACTAAAAAATTCTTTGTTGTTTATCTAAAATTCAAATTTGTCCACGTATCCTGTATTTTATCGGACACCCACCCCATGCATGGGGCATTGTGGACAGTCTGTGGAGCTCCTGAGCAGGAGGTCTACCCAGAGCTAGATTTTGTGCCCTGGCTGGTGAGTGAAGAATGCATTTAAATCTTTGGGGGTTGTTAGAAAACAACCACCACAGCAAAACCAAAGAATAACGTACATTAAAGAGTGCACATAGCTTGCAAAACCTAACATCTTTACATTTCCTATCAGCCCTTCCAGAAAAAGTTTGCTGACCCAAAGGTGATGGGGACTGAGAGGAAAGTCTGGGAGAACTGAGAATCTTCACAATTTATATACCTATTTTGGGCCTGGCAAGAATGAAACGGGAAGAGTCCAGAAAATGGAATTCTCCAGGACATAAGTAGGGGGAGGCAGAAAGTGAGGCAGGTGGCTGGCAGAAGAGGCACTGTGGGAAAGTGGGGTGCTCCCTCCTGGGAGCCCTCAACCCTGGGAATGGGCCTGCCCTGACTCCTCCCCTCCTTTCTCACTGCCTAGAGTCTCTCAGGGTAGGCCACTGGGTATTCTGACGTCCAAGGGAGGCCTCACCAGCCTCTCTGAAGGCCTCCCCGGTTGTGACTGGCCTGGGGGCAGGGAGAGAGCCCTGGGTGGAGAAAGAATTGGAGTTGGCACAAGGCCCCCTTGGTAGGCAGGTCTGTGGCTGGCCTGTCTCTTTAAATCTCAGGTAATTTGGGAGGAGGGAGGGAGTGTCCATGCAGCTTTGGCTCCTCCTGCTCACTCCCAGGAGGAGCTCCCGACAGGCCAGCCCTGCAGAGTCCTGGCTGGCTCTGCCAAGTGTAACAAACTCACAGCCCTCTGCAGACTGGCTGGGGCAGCTGGGAGACTCCCAAGGAACTCATCAGGAAGGCAGGAGACAGGAGACGGGACCTCTACAGGGAGAGGGCGGGCCGGCCCTTGGGGGGGCTGATGTGGCCCCAAGGCTGAGTCCCGTCAGGGTCTGGCCTCGGCCTCAGGCCCCCAAGGAGCCGGCCCTACACCCCATGGGGTTGTCCCTGCCCAAGGAGAAAGGGCTAATTCTCTGCCTGTGGAGCAAGTTCTGCAGATGGTTCCAGAGACGGGAGTCCTGGGCCCAGAGCCGAGATGAGCAGAACCTGCTGCAGCAGAAGAGGTAAAGCCCCCTTGGTCTGCTTCCCTTCCAACCTCCCCAGGCCTGCACCTCTACCCCTCACCCCTCCCTCACCTCCCATCTTTGTTTGGCACCTCTGGCTGGACAGGTGGTGCTCCCAGGCCCGGACTGGCTTCTTGGGAGCATTCTGTCTCAAGAGCCTCAGCCCGTAGGGCTGGTGAAAGAGGATGGGGCTGAGATGGGCACAGGTGTTTACTATCTTAAGATCTAATTCAATTCTGCACGCCTCTTGTGAGTACTTCCCTAAGGGCCAGGCACCTTGCTGGGGCTTGTAAGGATAGAACATCATAGCCCCTCCACCCAAGAGGGGACAAGAGAGGACGGCAGATGAGGACAATGCCTTCCGTATCTCGACTGCTTGCCTCTAGAACAGTCTCTCTGGCAGGAACACATAGTATACATATGTTCGCATGGAGGAATGAGTAAACGATTGAATGAATGAAGCAGAGAGAACCACAGACACCAGGAACCAGAAAATAAGACAAAATGTGAAAAAAAGTTACCATTCCTATGCATTTGTCTCATCAGACATTGACCAAGGCCTTACTATTTGCCAAGCACTGCGGGGATATGAAGACCCACAAAGCTCAAACCCAACCTTGAGGCTTATTTCTCTCTCTCAGTGTGGGTGGGGATGTGGGGGAAGTGGGTCAAAATAACAGATGTTCTGAGGACCTGTGTTCTCCCGCATTCAGGTGATGGAAATCGAGACTCTAGAGTTTAAGCCCTAAGGAAATTCACTGGCTGCTTCCAGCTTCTGCAAACTTCCTAAACCCATGTGCTGCTTTCTTCACCATGACAGCTTAGAGTACAGAGCCGGAGAGGAGCAGGGAACCGGAACTCGGGGCTATCCCTGCATGTGGTCTCTTCTTCAAGGTCTCTAATAGAGTTCCCTGCCCAGTTGGTGGCATGCTAGAAAGAAGTCCTGCCTGTTGGGGCTTTCCCTGGGTCACAAAGGAGGCAGATACTATGTCTGTTCATAGACGAAAGCCTGAAGTCTTTGTGTCTTTGGGTTTTTTTTCTGTCCCCAGGAGTAGGAGCCTGCTTTAGCCTGACCAGGGAGGCTTCCTGGAGGCCCCTGTGTTTTCTTTTGCTGAAGGATTCTGGGCTGGGGATGGTCTCCTTCTGTGAATTGTGCCTTCCTATCTCTCACTCCAGCCGCCCACCTCTACCCCAAAGGCCTGGGAGAGTGGGGACTGGAGCACATGTTTGGCTGATGACATCTTGGGGCAACAGAATGGCTTTGTTGTTAGAGAGTAGGTCGTCCTCACTGGCTTCACTCATCCTCTTCCCACTCTTAGGACCCCAGGGTCGGGGGATCCAGGCACAGCATACAGAAAAGGCCTGGGGGATTAGAAGGGGTGGTGAAGATTCCCTGTGTGGGATATCAGGGGAGAGCAGAGTGGAGGCCCTGAGCTGAGTCTGGCTGAGAATAGGCTGCTTCCGCATGTCCTGTCTGCCCCCACTTTTCCTCAGATCATATGGGGGCTGCCTCTGCAGCCTTTGGCTAGAAAGCCTTGATGTCAACCTTGGGAGGGATTCCCCCCTCCCTGCTCTGATCTCCCCACTGGCCTCTGCACTTTCTTGATCTTCTTCTTCCTGGATATCAGGTGTCCAGAGCAATGACTCTCCTTTGGGTGGGCACTTCCCAGAAGGATGCTGAAATTGCCTGCAAGGGGAGTTTCCTAATCTGTGCCGTCAACTAAAGAGAAGGCATGGGGGCACTGAGATAAACATGGGATGACTAAGTAAATAGGAACAATATGGACAAGTGAGGGGTGAGCTAATGGAAGAAAGGAGCACACAATGATTGAGAACCCAGTGCTGTACTAGGTACTACCACCTGCCTTATCTCTGTCATCCCCGTAACAATAATGGAAGGTGGGTCCTGTTACCCCCCTATGAATGGGGCAGGCTCAGAACCCTGGAGCAAGTAAATGGTGAAGTTGAATTTGTTCCAAAGGGGACTCAGAGGGGTAACTGTGGGGTGGGATTGGGTGATTCCATGGTGTACAGGATGGTCTAGTGGGAAAGGAAGGCTTTGAGTCTCTCCAGGATGATTGGTAACCCAAAACTCCTCTCTCTACAGTGGATGTTTCTTGGGGCTGAGCATGCAGCCCCCTCTGCTTAAATCTACGTTGTTGAGATCCAAGTCAAGCTCTCAACTTTCTCCCATGTCTTCCAGGTCATCTCTCCCTTGGGCTTGGATTTTCTCACTTCCTGATATTTAACGCATTACACATTTATCGAACATAAGGCACTCCACCTTTCTGCAGAAAATGAATATGACACAGTCCCTGCTCTCAGGGAGTTCTCATGCCTAGGAGCAAAGTTTACTGACAGGCACATACTTGGGCTAAAGGTGAGCTTAGTGGACATCACTAGAAGGGTATAAATGAGTGTTCTGGAAGCATAGAGGAGGAAGTGTGAGATCTGATTTCGGCTGCTGTGGGGTGTCCTGGGCAGCTTCATAGTGGCTGCTTAACCTGAACATACTCCCGCCCATATGCTGACACTTCGTCATCTAAGGAGCAATTTGGAGGGAATGCCATGCTTGTTGGAGCTTTTCTTAGGGTTAAATGCCTGCATGAAATACGTGAATCAAGGGTCTGAAAAGTCAGCCCTGGGCTTCTCTGGTATATTGTGCTCGCCTGCCACGGTAAATACTTACATATATGCCTACTTGCAAATGCGCAGATAGACATGTGCACAAAGGAGCTGTGGCACTTAGGATGGCAGCTGATTCCAAATCTCTAAACAACCACTTTGGCTTCCTCATCCCCACTGCCAGGAACATGAGCTGGAGGGAGGTGGCTCACAAGTGCCCAATGTATGCCTCCACCCCACACATTACCGCTCTTTCCTTCATCTGTGGTCACTGCGCAGGCCTGCCCCCCCAACCTCCAAGAAAAATCAGGAGGAGCCATAAAACTAGAAGAACCACATAATTTAGTGGTCAGAGCCTGGGGCTGGATTCTTGGCCAGGCATCCTGCCTTTAACTCCATGTGATCTTCTGGCAATGATTTGATTATGCCGCTTCAGTTTCCTTTTCTGAAGCATGGGAGAACTATTCAGCCGGTGTTAGAGGGTTGTGAAGAGCAAAAGTGATAATGAGTGAGATGCTGCAGGAATGAGAGGGGCCATGAACTTCCCCCGCATAGCATTGTATCCACCCAGGAATGCAAGGAGCCATGCACTCCGAGCAGCCCTGTTGTGTACCAGCACCAGCCCTGCCCAGAGGGCACACTCGCTGGTGGGAAAGGTATTTGTGGTGAGACCAGTGGGACCCATGCCTGTCTTCTCTAACTCCTCTTCCAGCCCTGATTAACACTGAGAATCGCAACCAAGAAATGACCAGTGGGGTACGCATCGTGGCTTTGTCTCTGAGTTGCTTCCTCCAGCTGTTACATGAGCAAATTTGACTCAATTTCTGGGGGCCTTTCTAGCTCTAAAAATCTTATTTGAACTTTTCTCAAGAGTCTTGTGATCCTGCCTTTTTTTCCAGCAACTAAAACCCAATCTGGACCCATGCACAGAGTGCACATATCTACAAGGATGGAGGAGCAGATGAGGGCATGGGGTGGAGGAGATGGAGAGAGGAAGTCAGGAATTTTTCCCTGGTGGCCCAGAGGCAACCCTGAGAGGGAAGTCATTGATCTGTTTACTCAAGAAATAACGTGCTAGATTTTGTGCCAGGAAACCCTTAGTTGGGTTTTCACCACTCTAATGTTCAACTAGACCATTCAATTTTATTATAATTAATTGCCTAGTAAAAGAAAACATTCTAGAACCTGAAAATACCTTTCATATTGTTACAATTTCAGATTTGCTCTATAATCTCTTTTGACTATTTCATCAGTGGGAGCTTAAAAGGCTTCATCTTTCTTTCTTTTTTTTTTTTTTCGTTTCTCCCTTAGTTGAGTATTTAATGATCCATAAGAAAACATTTTTATGTATAGGATATTTCTGATTCCTTTCACAGTGAAGACTCCTCATTCTAAAACGGATTATGAATAATTGTACCTCTGAATCAGAGTTTCTCCACCTTGGCACTATTGACATTTTGGACAGGATAATTCTTTGCAGTCAGGGCTGTCCTGTGCAGGGTGCTTAGCCATGTCCCTGCCCTTGACCCCCGTGTTGTGATCCAAACTCCCGTGATGAGTTGCTACTGAAAAATCTATTTGTCCCCCAAGCGCAGGAATCTTTGGATAGATCCGCTCTGTGCACCTCCTTCAGGCACCCAGGAGAGTCAGGTGTTTTGAGTTCAGCCTTACTCCCAAGCAGGTGAGCTAGGGCTTTCTGTGCTGTCCCCTTGTGGGCATATGAGGTTATTGCAAGTAATGGCTGGGCCGGACACCTTCAAAACCCATCCACATGCAGGGCCCCCCTTTTTGTTGGATTCTGGAGTTTGCAGTCAGAGGAGGCTAGTTCTCTACAAACCTTGCTGGGTTGGGTCATAAGCTGGTTCTTCACGGAGGGTGTGGTCTGGCTAGGTTGCCAGATAAAATACAGGACACTCAGTTCAATTTAAATTTGAGATAACAAATAAGCTGCTAGTATAAGTGTATCCCAATATTGCATGTGATATTACTTATACTAAAAAAAAATTGTGCATCTAACATTCAAATCTAACTGAGCATCTTGTATTTTTATTTGGTAATGCTAGCAACTCTGGGTCTGACAGTAGCTTTTTGTTTTCCCCAGGCCACTAGAGTGTCAGCAGAGGCTGAAAAATGAATTCATAGGAAATGGAGGTTTATGGGGGACACTTTCAGCTTCAGAGATGCGTAGGGACCAAAGGGGAATCTTTGAGCCTGCCACTGACTATACCACCACTAACATTTAGGATACAGCAAGTAGAACTCTGGACTTGGAAAACGTGCTCTATCGGACCCATTTCTAGATTTGCCATCAATCTTTCACACATTTGGTCAAAATGGGACACAAACGTGGAAGCATATTGGAGGAGGGCAGGGAAGGAATATAAAGATGAGTTAGTGGCTGGTCTCTGCCCTCGAGTACCCTTAGCATAGAGGAAGAGACACAGATACATAGCAATTACAGCACCCAGTGAAAGATGCTGAAATAAAAGTAAGACCACAGGAGAGAGTGAAGACCTTCCGTGCATCTGTATGTGTGTGTGTGTGTGTGGTGCTAGCGATTGCTTTTCCCCCAGTCTAGGGTATCTAGAGAGGAGAGCTTTGTGCAAATGGTTGATGTGGTGGTGGTGATGAAGGGAATGTAGAAAACTTGTTTTGAAGCTATGTTTGCATACCAAGTGTTCTATTTTTCACTTATACATGCTTGCTGAAGGTTGGCTTAGGGGGCAGCTGATGAAAATAATAAGGAGGAACAGTTAAGTCAAACCACCTTTTGGCATTGCTGCTGATTCATTCACTCTACAGATGGTGTCAGTGAGCATCTACACCATTCTAGGCGTATTTCTAAGCATAGGCGGTGCAGAAGACACAATGAACTGGGGGCTGGGGGAGTTGGATTCTAGAAGGAAAGAGCCATAGGGATATAGGGAGAATGGTGTGCTCTGCAGTGCTGAGACAGGATGAGACCAAAATGCCAGGTCTAAGGAGTGGGTGGGACATGCAGAGGGTGGAAAAGTAGTTGCACAAAGACCTTAAAGAGCTTCTGTGTTCCTTATCCTTAGCATTTAAGGACCCATTGGACTTTTGCATTTGCCATTTGGAAAGATTATCTCAACAGCATCAAGAAGGATAGATGGGGATAGAGTGCAGGGAAACTGGTTAAAAGAATATTTTGCTAATCTTGGGCTAGAGAATGAGGACTTGAATTAATGAAGGTTAGCAGGAGCAAGAAGGTAGGGACTGAATGAAGAGAGAGCTTTCCATGTTGAACCGACAGGACGTGGTGGCTGCTGCTGTGCATGGGGGCAGGGCAGAGGAGATGAGTGAGCTGATGTCTCCTCTCTGATTGCCCTCCCACCTCCAGCTCTGGAGTCAATTTCTTGCCACTGCCAGCATTTTAGAATGTGAGCTCCTGTCTATGTCTTTTTATATGTCACATAATTGTCAAATTATGGATAAATAGAGTTATTTCATTTACTCCCATAGAAAGACCAAATGGCTCCAGGCCAAGAGAGAAAATTGAATCAAAGGGACCCATGTGTCTTAGTTGGGGTAAGTTCTAATTTTAAAAGAGATTTTTTAGCACACAGTAGGAATAAGAATAAAGAGATGATCTGGGGAGTCAGAGAAGACAATTTTGCCTAAAACAAGCGAGAAGTGGATAATAAGGAGAGACTAATCTGACTCAGGGAAAGAAACTGATCCATGAATCCCAAATTGGGTAAATCCAAGAAGGGTCAGAAGACGGCAGAATGGGAACATTCAGATTGACATGAAATCAATGAATGAATCCTCTAGATTGGATTCTCTTTTTTCTCTGCACCTATCATTGTTGCCCATAGTTTATGTCTTAGGGGCCAATAGCCAAAACAAACTAGCACCTAAAGTCCTCTAGACAGCTGGTCTGAAAATGATGGAGAACACTGCTTCGCCAACTTTAATGTGAGCTGTTTGGAAACTCAGCCCCCTGAGCTTGTGTCTGATTTATTGCCACTGGTTTTTGCATGCAAGGATCACTTGAGCAATGCTCCTCAAACTTTCATATGCCCAGGAATCAGCTGGAAATCTCAAACTGCAGATTTGGATTCGCTAGGTGGAAGGGTCAGTCTGAGCATTTCCATTTCTTGTAAGGGCTCATGTGCTGCTGCTGATCCAGGGGTCCACTTTAAGAAGGAAGGCTGTTGAGATGATATGAGAAGAAAGACGAGAGACAGAAAGGAAGAGACAGAAAATGAATGAATGAATGAATGAATGAATGAATGAATGAACACCTAGGGGGAAGGGAAGCTGGGAGCCAGGCTTGTTCTTATGGTCCACTGTTCTTTTGTGTTAAGCCCTGAAGATGCTATTGTTGGGAGGGAAGTACCAGTATTGAAGGGTTCTGCTGAGAAGGTTGAGTAGGCAGAGGATGGTGCACCAGGAGAAATCCTGCTAGCCTCTGCATATGACTTCCTCCACAAATATGAGACAGGAATTCCTTGCACTCCTCGGTCCATGCAAAACAAGGCTTATCCTGGAGGGCAATCTCAGGGCACCTGGTGAGGGTAAAACAGGACCACTCCAGGGGTAAACTGGTTAGCAGGTAAGCCACATGTCTAAATAGAACTCCTCCCCTCTGTACCTGAAATGCACTGATAATACATTCACACATGATATGTTCTGGTCCCAGGACCCCAGGAGGGAGGGGGAAGGAAACCAGGCATGGACAATCTCAAACGCGCGCAAAATGGGCAACAAGTTGATGTGTATTTACTGACTGTAAAGAGAAAATACATCAATGGCCCCACCTGCCTTGATTGAAGACCCTGAGGTTCCTGCTGCTGAGGCACATACCTCTGTGTATAATGGAGTCAAGCCAGGGTGTCTCCCTCCACAGCTAGGTATGCTTACTGTCTCCAGCTTTCCTATCCATTCCTTTGTAGGATCTGGGAGTCTCCTCTCCTTCTAGCTGCCAAAAAGAATGATGTCCAGGCCCTGAACAAGTTGCTCAAGTATGAGGACTGCGAGGTGCACCAGAGAGGTAAGAAGCAGACACGCAGCATGATCTCCTAGGTGAGCCCCACACATGGGGCCTCCCAGGAGTGCCCAGGACCTTGTGCTATTGGCCTCTGAATCTATTGTCCCCAATCCCCTGTCCCATGGAAGCCATATAACCCACCTCTCTGTAAATGCCAGGAGCCATGGGGGAAACGGCGCTACACATAGCAGCCCTCTATGACAACCTGGAGGCCGCCATGGTGCTGATGGAGGCTGCCCCGGAGCTGGTCTTTGAGCCCATGACATCTGAGCTCTATGAGGGTGAGGGGCCCACGGGCCTGGGGTGAAGAGCAGGAGTGGCTGATGGGGTATTTCAAGTCAGTCTCTGGTGGATAATTTGGGAAAGACAAAGGGGATCTGAGCCTCCTACTCTTTTTTCTCTTCTCTGCCTCCCTTCTGTGTCAGTCCCGACTGCCCATCACTAGCATGCCTGCCCCCTGAAATGCCAGGGGGCCTAGAGAAGAGGAAGAGATGGGCAGCAGCTGGATCCCCTGGGAATCCTGAACACCCGAGGGCTCCCTGTTCTCCATCCCAGGCTGCCCCCGAGGGAAAGAGACCAGGGGTGCATATGGGAGGGACCCCCTGCAGGATCCTGGGGACAGACCCCTGACTGACAGCTGTCTCTGGGCCAGGTCAGACTGCACTGCACATCGCTGTTGTGAACCAGAACGTGAACCTGGTGCGAGCCCTGCTTGCCCGCAGGGCCAGTGTCTCTGCCAGAGCCACAGGCACTGCCTTCCGCCGTAGTCCCCACAACCTCATCTATTTTGGTGAGAGCAGGTCTGGGCTTGGAGGACGGGCAGGTTGGAAAGGTGGGCAAGGCAGAGCAGGGCCAGGCAGAGGAGGATCCTGCCTTCAGCTGTATCTGTTGGGCAGCTGGAAGGAACAATCCTTTGAGGGCTTAATTAGGTTAGAGGCCAATTTACCCCATGACCCTCCCTCTGGTTCTGCAGGAAAAGTGTCCCCAAGCCCTGAGCTGAGATGTGGGGGAAGAGAAGGTTGTCACTTGGGGGAGACTGCACACCCCATCCTGCCATCCTGTGCTCTCCTGCCATGGATCTCTCTGTGTCCACAGGGGAGCACCCTTTGTCCTTTGCTGCCTGTGTGAATAGCGAGGAGATCGTGCGGCTGCTCATTGAGCATGGAGCCGACATCCGGGCCCAGGACTCCCTGGGTAAGAGCTGGGATGGGGAGGGGAGCTGAGATGCTGCAGGGAGCGAGGGGCAGGGTGAGGAGAGGGACTGGGACCTTCAGGAAGACCCCAGGGTGGGGATGGGGACTTTAGGCCAGTGGCCACATGATACCCTGTGTCCTCCCCAGGAAACACAGTGTTACACATCCTCATCCTCCAGCCCAACAAAACCTTTGCCTGCCAGATGTACAACTTGCTGCTGTCCTACGACAGACATGGGGACCACCTGCAGCCCCTGGACCTCGTGCCCAATCACCAGGGTCTCACCCCCTTCAAGCTGGCTGGAGTAGAGGGTAACACTGTGGTGAGAGACACTCCCCATCCCTGAAGTGTCTTTCTAATGACCCTCAAACTATCCTGCTGGCCTTGGGAGAAACAGAGGTGAACACGATCCCTGATGCTTAGGTCCCACTCTCAACTCATATAAAATTTTCAACCCCTCTTGCTCTTGTTACCTGTTCTCTTTCTTGCCCACTCTTTTTCCCCTGAGGCATTGGGGGTTACAGAGTCTAGATCCCAAGCTGGGATTATCTGTAATGCCCCAGCCCACCTTTCCCTTTCAGCCCCCAGAGCAGGGCCCTCCAGCCTCTCGTCTCTCCTTTCCAAGCTCTGGAGGGAGTCATGGGAGAGGACGAGGAACCTAGGGCATCACTGTGAATGTGGGTTCTTCTGCCCTCTAAAGGCTGTCATCAAAATGAAAGGGCAGCCACCCTCTCCAGGGGTGCTATCCTCCTGCACATGCATCCTATCCACATTCTGTGACTGTCCCCTTTGCTTACTGCTCCTGAGTCATCTTCACTTTCCCTTAGATGTTCCAGCACCTGATGCAGAAGCGGAAGCACACCCAGTGGACATATGGGCCACTGACCTCGACGCTATATGACCTCACAGAGATCGACTCCTCAGGGGATGAGCAGTCCCTGCTGGAACTTATCATCACCACCAAGAAGCGGGAGGTACGGTTCATCACAGCAGGCTCTGTCTGGGGAGGGGTGTCAGGGTCTCTGAGCTACCTGTTCTCCTTTTTTTTTTTTTTTGAGATGGAGTCTTGCTCTGTCACCCAGGCTGGAATGCAATGGCGCGATCTTGCTCACTGCAAGCTCTGCTCCCAGCTTCAGGCCATTCTCCTGCCTCAGCCTCCCAAGTAGCTAGTACTACAGGCGCCCGCCACCAGGCCCAGCTAATTTTTTGTATTTTTAGTAGAGACAGGGTTTCACCGTGTTAGCCAGGATGGTCTCGATCTCCTGACCTTGTGATCTGCCTGCCTCGGCTTCCCAAAGTGCTGGGATTACAGGCGTGAGCCACCTCGCCCAGCCCTGCCTGTTCTCTTTCTGTTGCAGGCTCGCCAGATCTTGGACCAGACACCAGTGAAGGAGCTGGTGAGCCTCAAGTGGAAGCGGTACGGGCGGCCATACTTCTGCATGCTGGGTGCCATATACTTGCTGTACATCATCTGCTTCACCATCTGCTGCATCTACCGCCCCCTCAAGCCCAGGACCAATAACCGCACGAGCCCCCGGGACAACACACTCTTACAGCAGAAGCTACTTCAGGTGACATCCTTGTAGGAGCAGATCAGCAGGGCAGGACTTGACTCTCTGTTCTCAGACTGGTGTCCCTTCCCTTCCTCACACCATTTCTCCCCTTGCTCTAATCTCAAATATTTGGGTACAAACTCCAAATGCATGCCCACAGAAACACACATACGCTCTTACTCTGAGAGCAGAGTTTGAGAAGAGCCAAACCTAACAGATTAAAAATAATCTGCTGAGGCTGGTGACCCTGGGCACCATGGAAACGCAGGGCAGATGCCTGAAAGCCCTGAGTGTTTTGACCATTCTTCTCCCCCATCAGGAAGCCTATGTGACCCCTAAGGATGACATCCGGCTGGTGGGGGAGCTGGTGACTGTCATTGGGGCTATCATCATCCTGCTGGTAGAGGTGAGGTGTGGATGGAATCTGGGTGAGGCTGTCTGCCCCAGGAATCCAGACTGAGTTCCGGTATCTGAGTGCCTTTGTGTCTCCCTGACTTCTCTTCAGATTCCAGACATCTTCAGAATGGGGGTCACTCGCTTCTTTGGACAGACCATCCTTGGGGGCCCATTCCATGTCCTCATGTGAGTTTCCTTCCTCTTACTCCCATCCCTTCCCTCAACAGGGCTCCAGTTCCACTCCCTGGATTCCTGACCTCTCAAGAACCTTAGCTCCAGAGTCCCCTCTCTAGTGCTATGTGTATGACCCTGTGCATTGAGTGTGGAGAGGCTGAATCTGCATGTGTGGGTACTTTCCCAGCTATATTCTTGCTGTCAGGTCCCCAGGATCATCCCAGCCCTCCCCTCATCACCCTCCTCCCTGCTCCCCCAGCATCACCTATGCCTTCATGGTGCTGGTGACCATGGTGATGCGGCTCATCAGTGCCAGCGGGGAGGTGGTACCCATGTCCTTTGCACTCGTGCTGGGCTGGTGCAACGTCATGTACTTCGCCCGAGGATTCCAGATGCTAGGCCCCTTCACCATCATGATCCAGAAGGTCAGTCCTCCCCACAAGCTCCCTAGAGAAAGGCCCCAGAGCCGCAGTCAGCAGACAGTCCCACAAAGGGCCGAACAGTAGACATTCCAGGCTCTGCAAGCCACGCATGGCCTCACTGCATGTTTTTCTTCTTTTTTAACAATCCTTTAAAAATGTAGAAACCCTTTTCAGTTCAAAGGCCACACCAAAACAGGCCAGGTAGATCTGGTCTGCAGGCCATAGATAGCCAATCCCTGTCCTGGAGGGTGAAGCTGTGAGATTTGTCGGGGTTAGACCTATTAGAGGTTGGATAGGGCAACTGCTTGGGGAATGTGTGCAGATGTTCTCTGCCTCATGCTCCCTCTAGATGATTTTTGGCGATCTGATGCGATTCTGCTGGCTGATGGCTGTGGTCATCCTGGGCTTTGCTTCAGGTAATCATCTGTCCAGGACCAGGGGCCAAGGCAGGGAGGAGATGAGAAAGTCTAGGGGTCACTGGTTCTGGCTAAACTTGGGGAGGAGGAGTAATGCAGAGATCAGAGGAGACCATATGATGTCAGAGGATGGGACATCCTCCAGAGGTCAGAAAAATTGGGAGTGTTAGGGAGAGGTGGCTCTTAGGATCAAGAAGATGAGGCTCATAGAAAACTAGGGACCATAAAAACCCAAAGTTTGGAGCACTGCAGAGCTGATGATATTGAGAAGAAGGGACCAGGATGGACATGGATGCAGAGCCCAGGGTGGACTGGTCGTCTGCATGGTTGCCATGGTAACCCTCACCCCCTTGGGTGGAGCAGCCTTCTATATCATCTTCCAGACAGAGGACCCCGAAGAGCTGGGCCACTTTTACGACTACCCCATGGCCCTGTTCAGCACCTTCGAGCTATTCCTTACCATCATTGATGGCCCAGCCAACTACAACGTGGACCTGCCCTTCATGTACAGCATCACCTACGCTGCCTTCGCCATCATCGCCACGCTGCTCATGCTCAACCTCCTCATTGCCATGATGGGCGACACTCACTGGCGAGTGGCCCATGAGCGCGATGAGCTGTGGAGGGCCCAGGTGAGCCCCCTGGTGGCTGGGAGGGTTAGGGCAAGTCATCACCTTCCTACCAAGGAACCTGCCAAGCTGAGAGAGAGGCAGGATATCTCCACCCCACTTATGTTTGGACAGTTGTGGCAAAGCAAGCAAAATCATGCAAAATGTACAGAAGCACTGATTAGCAATTCAACCAGGCAATACTGGAATCGCTGAGAAGAATGCCTCACAGTTCTCTCAACAGTTAAAAGCTCAGTGTTTTCTAGAGGAATCAACAAGAAATAAAAGAAAACTAACAGTGGCTAAAACTGCACTCTGTACATTTTGTTCCCAAATAAAAACTGGAGTATCAAGTCTTCTTGATGATATTTAAGTCTGCAACATTTGATATGGAAAGCTGGATGTGTTAAAAAAAATAATGCCACCCAAACTACCTATAGTAGCAGAAGCTATCTTCAGCCAGATCTTCAAATAGGGAGAGAAGACCATGAGATGAATCAAATCCTCATTTAAAAAACACCTAGAAAATAATTTATCTAAAAAAAATTATTTCAGCAAAATAATGGAAATTTCCCAAACTGGAAGGCATTTAATTATGCTGTGTAGAAAACGGAGTGGAAAAACTCAGCTGGGAAATAAGGTTCGCTGAGAAAAATATTTTCTCCAGGAATATACATTGATATTCTAAGTGGGATGTTTATATTTATAAGTGGCCTTTATGTCTGTAGGGTCAAAATATCTGGGAGCCCTTAAGAGCCCTTTCTATTTGCTTTGTCTGGTGCCTGTGCTCCTGGGAATGGGGCTTCCGCCTTCTGTCTTTCTCCTGCCTCTGGCCTGGCTGCATCACGGATGTCAGGCCATTGGGTAAAGAACTGTTGGTCTCAAGCTCTATCAACTCTCTCCCACTGAAGATGGCCAACAAAGGCTGCCCCACCTCCCAGATCCAGGGGTGTAGTTCATCACCCCTGGGGAAACCACGAGCTCCCAAGTTTCCTTGGTATTGCTAGACTGTTTTCCTTTACCCCGCATCCTCTCTTCTCCTGCCTTCTTCTCCATCTGCAGCTCTCTTTCCTCTGTCTGCACCCAACCCCATCTCTGACTTCCCCTTTTGTCCCCTTACACAGATTGTGGCCACCACGGTGATGCTGGAGCGGAAGCTGCCTCGCTGCCTGTGGCCTCGCTCTGGGATCTGCGGACGGGAGTATGGCCTGGGGGACCGCTGGTTCCTGCGGTGAGTGACATGCGGGGGTAGGTGTCCCCTGAGAAGCCTCATCGGCAGGGTATCCCTCTGCTCAGACAGCTTCCTGCTCCTGGGGTCCCTGTGGAGGCCTGTATGCTCCCTAGGCTCTATGCTTGTTGACCGAGCTGGTGAGGAAGGGGTCCCGTCTGGAGCCTGGATTTCTCAAAGCATCCAGGGAGCCTGTGGCAGAGTCTGCTGCTTCCTGAGGCCTAGCTGCCAAGGGGCCAGTGACCCAGGCATCCACCATGGCTGCACAGAAGGGAAAAGGCCAGCAATGGCAGGGATGGGGGGACCAGGCGATAAGAGACAAGCATCCTTCTTGGATCTGCTCTTCAAGTCCTGGCTGTGTCTCAAGTCCTCCTGCATTCCACAGGGTGGAAGATAGGCAGGATCTCAACCGGCAGCGGATCCAACGCTACGCACAGGCCTTCCACACCCGGGGCTCTGAGGATTTGGACAAAGACTCGGTGGAAAAACTAGAGCTGGGCTGTCCCTTCAGCCCCCACCTGTCCCTTCCTACCCCCTCAGTGTCTCGAAGTACCTCCCGCAGCAGTGCCAATTGGGAAAGGCTTCGGCAGGGGACCCTGAGGAGAGACCTGCGTGGGATAATCAACAGGGGTCTGGAGGACGGGGAGGGCTGGGAATACCAGATTTGACTGCGTGCTCTCACTTGACTTCCCGGAACTTGCTCTCATTTTCCTGGGAGCATCAAACAAAACAAAAACCAAACACCCAGAGGTCTCATCTCCCAGGCCCCAGGGAAGAAAGAGGAGTAGCATGAATGCCAAGGAATGTACATGGAGAATCACTGCTCCAGGCCTGCGTTACTCCTTCAGTTCTGGGGCAGATGGAGCCCAGCCCAAGCACGGGGCTGGGAGGGCGTGAGGAGCTCTCCTGCGGCCTGCTCCTCACCCATTCCGACAGGAGCACGGCACATCAGAACACTGTAAAAACAGGCCAGCCGCTCAGGCACTTGGTCTCCACCTCAGGGTCATAAGCGGGGAGAGAGAGTGCCCTTCCCAGGGCATCCAGGCAGGTGCAGGGAGGTGCAGAGCTTGTGGAAAGCATGTGAGTGAGGGAGACAGGAAAGGCTCCGGGGGTGGGGTGAAGTGGAGCTAGGTCTTGCCAACTCCACCTTCAATAAAGTCATTTTCGGATCCCTGCCCAGCTCCCCTTCTGCATCTCTGCGGTGCCACCTGCCCGCCCCACCCCTCTGTTCCTTGTTCGAGGCCTCCCTCACCCTTCCTTGCAGACTGAGGCCTCACCACACCGAACTTGCAAATTCCCTTCTTTCCCTTTAATGAGGAGGGGGCTGGTGGAGAGGCGGAGGACCAGGGAATGCAGCCATCGGGAGGGCTGGGTTTGCTGTGGGGCATCTCTCACAGAGGCTGTTGGAGCCCGGCTCACGTCCCACATGTCCCTTCTCGGACCAGTGTCCAGGCCTGAGTCACGGGCATCATCATTTCCCGGCACGCTGCCGTGGCCTCAGACCTCCACTGAGCCCTGCTGCCTCAGGTGTTGCTGAAGGAGCTGGATGTGGTGCAGCAGCTTCTTCTGGTGGCCAGCCAGGGTGATGCCCAGGGCAGGCAGGTCTCTGGTTGGGAGGGAGGGGATCAATTCTGGGCCAGCTTCTCCGAGATCCCCAGTACGACCCCCAGCCAGTGGCCCAGAGCATTCGCCCCCTACCCCACCACTCCCTGCTTACTCCAGGCTGAGCTGAGCCACATCACTGAAGGTACAGAGGCCAAACTTGGAGAAGTTGTCCTGGTAGCACTCCAGTCCAATGGCTGAAAGCCAGGCCTGGGGTGAGTCCAGACAAGGAAAGTCCAGGGCCACGGGGGTCAGAAGGGCCTGGGAAGGCCTAAGAGGGGAGGGGCAAGCAGGGTCAAGGTCTCTTCATCTTAGCCCCTCTCCTCAGTTTTCTTTAGGTTTGCATCTACCCTCCCTGGCTTTCCCAGACTCTAGCCCCAAGCTCCAGACCTTTCCCCTGGGTCTCCGCCAGCCTGCAGGGTATCCGGCTTGCGGATCATCTTGTCAAATGCAGCCACCAGCTGGTCAAAATGAGGCCGCCGGGCACGGTCCTTCTGCCAAGTGTCCAACATAAGTAGATGTAATCCAGGAGGACAGCCTGGAGGTGGGGGCAGCCGGAACTCCTGCTCTATTGCATTTAGTACCTGGGGGTCAGAGGAAGACTATGATGATGGGAAGTTTTGTTAGTAGAGGGAAGTACTTTGTTGGGTAGGAGGGTGGGCTGGAATCTGGTGGAACATGAGGAGAAGGAACTCAAATATATGGAATCCAAGAGCCATGAGATCTTAGAATACAAATGGAGTAGAGAATGGAGGTCCTACTAGAATGTTCCAACCAGGGAGGGATCGGGGTGGGAAATCAGCAGTGTCTAGGTAGGTGCTTACCTCCTGTTCACTCATGTCCCAGTAAGGCCGTTCTCCATAACTCATCACTTCCCACATGAGTATCCCAAAGCTCCAGACGTCACTGGATGCTGTATGTTTTCCATGTGCAATGACCTCTGGGGCTGCCCAGCGAAGCAAACAACTTGGGCCCTGAGGGGTAGAGTCAAAAGCAAATAGTAATAATCATAGCAATAGTCACGTTTATTGAGCAACTACTTTGTGCTCAGATATGTCAAGGGTTTTACATCAAGCATCTCATTTAATCATCATAACAACCCTCTAAGGCGGATGATATCATCTCCATTTCACAGAAGCAGAAGCAATAGTCGCGTTTATTGAGCAACTACTATGTGCTCAGATATGTTAAGGGTTTTACATCAAGCATTTCATTTAATCCTCATAACAACTCTTCAAGGTGGATGATATTATCTCCATTTCACAGAAGCAGAAGGTGAGGCTTAGAGAAAGTGAACTTGTCCAAGGTCACAGAGCCGGAGAGGAGAGTGTTCATAATTTGTACCCAGCTGTGCTGACTCTGGAGTCTCTGTAATCTCCACAGTGGGGGAAGGACAGGGGGTAGTTCTAGATTGTTGCAGGTCTCCTCCCCTCCCTCATCCCCTTTCTTTGTCTCGGTCCCTGAGGTCACCTAGGCTTTCATCTCCCCCATCACACAGGAGAGCCTCCCTCCTTTCGGGGACTATGACATCCCAGCTGAGGTGCCCACCCCGGATTCCGGCTCACCACCCCTCCACCCAGCACCTGCTGGGGCATGTGCCCCCAAGGCTGTGCTCTCACCTGAGGACTGTGGCCAAGACGGGCCACCTTGCACACCAAGTGGCTATTTACCAGCACGCTGTGGGCAGAGAGCGAGCGATGGACGAAGGCAAAGCTGGACAGGTACTGCATGGCAGCAGCCACTCCCCGTTGCATGGCCACCAGCTGCAGGCTGCTGAACTGGCCCTCGCGCTGCTGAGGGGCAGGGGCAGGGGGCAGAGGTCAGTGACTGGAGACAGGGAGACCTCGTCATACTGCACAGCAGACAACAGCATGAGAGGGGGAGGGTGTGGAATCAGAAAATGGCCTGGGAAGGAAGGACAGAGACCATGGAAGGTGGGGTGGTAAGAAGCAAAGATATAGGACCTTGTCTCCTGGAAGCTTTCCTGACCCCAGGACCCTCCTCCTTCACCCAGGCTGGACTGACCCTGAGGAAGCTGTCCAGGGGGCCAAGCTCCATGAACTCCGTCAACACCATGAGGGGTCGGCTCTTGGTGACCACACCCTCCAGCCGCAGGATGTTGGGGTGCTGGAACTGACCCAGCACCGCAGCCCGGCCCAGGAAGGTCATCTGCAGGCTTTCGGCGCCCCCGGCCCACAGGGCCTGGATGGCCACAGTCTGCTCCCTCCGTCCCCGTGGCTGCAGGCGGCCCCGGCGCACTTCGCCAAAAGAGCCTGGGAGAATAGGTGGAGGTTGGGGTGGGGATCAAGGCTCACAGCGTCCTGGCTATGTTTGGATGGGACTGGCCAGGGGAGGCCACAAGGGAGCCCCGTCGCTCTGATCCCTGCCTTGCCCCTGCTGTACCTGTCCCAATGACCTCCTCAATCTTGATATAGGCAGGATCGATCTCCCGGGCAAGTTCTCGGATGGCCTGGCAGGGGTCCTCGTAGGTGGAGGGGTCGATGTAATACTTCACCCCAGGTCCTGGAGGAGTGTGGAGTATGTTCTGAGTGAGTTGTGCAAGCAGGGCTGGCCACACACCCCAGACATGCCCACTTACCTCCAGAAGATTGTGCCAACGAGCTCCCCCAATCTTGGGGGGATCCAGCCTTCCCTGCCATGTGCCCCACCCGTGTGTTCCCCAGCCCCACCCATTTCTTCTCCTCATCCCCACCTGGGCTGCTGTATTGCTGCAGCTGCTCCATATAGCCAGTCCCACGCCGCTTCCTGAGGGACAAAACGGTGACCGGGGATGACGCTCCCATTTCCACCCCCTTGCTGCCCCCTTGTCACCCTCACAGACTGCTCTTTAGTTGGTCTGTGGAGGGGGACACCAGTCTGGCCCTCCTGCCCACCTCCACGTGGGGCCCCGTGCAGGGGCTGGCTGATGGGAGGAGCACCCGTGTGGGGTTTCTGCTGGGGGCTCCGGACTTGGCAGGACTTGAGGTTTGGCTGTGGAGTTAATGGCGCTGGGCAGAGTTGGGCAGGGGTGGGGACTCACCGCTGGAAGACGACCGCCAGCACAGTGATGGCTGCCAGCAGGAGGAAGGCCAAGGCCCCCAGGATGGAGCCAATCACCAAGGAGAGTCTCTCCGGAAGCTGGGAGGACAGCTCCCCTGGGGGACCAGCCGACAGGGTCACAGGTGGGCCAGGTGGCTCATAGGTGCTTGTTCATGTGCCCAGGCACGCACACACACCACAGGCACACACAACACGCATGCACATGCTGCAAACCTTCCACATCCACACACAGGCGCGCACACACACACACACGCTCACAGCCCTCCCACATCCACACACAGGCACACACACCCCTACAGCCCTCCCACATCCACACACGGGGACACACACACACACACGCGCTCACAGCCCTCCCACATCCACACACAGGGACACACAACACACACACACACCCCCACAGCCCTCCCACATCCACACACAGGGACACACACACACACACGCCACAGCCCTCCCACATCCACACACAGGCACACACACACAACACACACACACACACACACCCCACAGCCCTCCCACATCCACACACACAGGGACACACACACACACACACGCCTGTACAGCTCCTCCCACATCCACACAGGGACACACACACACACACACACACACGCCCACAGCCCTCCCACACATCCACACACACACAGGGACACACACACTTCACAGCCCTCCCACATCCACACACACACAACAACACACACACACGCCCGCCCACAGCCCTCCCACATCCACACACAGGCACACACAACACACACACACACACGCCCGTAGCCCTCCCACATCCACACACAGCATGCATACATACCCCTACAACTCTCCACCTCCCCGAGGAGCCCCTAGGTCAGCTGCTGAGCAAAAGGCAGCCTCCTTCCCCACAGAACTTCTGGTTGGAAAGACTGCAGCTCATGCCAGACAGTCCCTGGGCCCCTCCTCACTACCCACTTGGGCCTTTACCTGCCCATCCGGCCCCCTACCCCCACTCACCTTGAGGAAGCGTTCAGGTCAGATCTTGCCCTCGAGGGCCGGGTCGCAGCAGTCCGGGCTCGCACCTGGAAACCATAGATGTGGCCAGGGCTCAGCTGTGTCACGGTGGCAGTGTTGGTCTCGCTGGTCAGGGTGAAGGAGTGGGATTCGTCTTCTGCCTGGGGGTAACAGCCATTCACTCCCTGCCTGGCCCCCTCTTGCCCCTGCTTCTGCCCCTAAGGCCCCCAGCCACCATCCCTGGTTGACAGGGCTCTCAGACACATGCCCAGTGCTGCAGGCTTCTGGGCACCTCTCCTTGCTCATTCAGCCTCTGGCCCCCACTGTGGGGACTGTGAGCTCCTGCCGGCCCTGCTGCGGACCCCCTACTCCTCCTGTGCACCTGGTCACCTCTGGCCCCCACTGTGGGGACTGTGAGCTCCTGCTGGCCCTGCTGCGGACCCCCTACTCCTCCTGTGCACCTGGTCGCCTCTGGCCCCCACCGTGAGGACTGTGAGCTCCTGCCGGCCCTGCTGCGGACCCCCAACTCCTCCTGCGCACCTGGTCATAGTAGCGGAGCTGATAGTCCAAGATGTTCCCATTGGTCTGGTCGGGCTGCGGCCAGGACACTGTGATGCTGTTGGATGCCCGGCTCACCTGGTGCACCACAGGGACTGCAGAGGGCACTAGAGTGCAAAAGGAAAATTATTAGGGGGATAGGAGTCACTGGGAGCAGGGTCAACCTTGAGGGGAGGGCGGCATGGGTGGACCAGGCTGGAGATCAGGAGTAGGGAAGGGGGCTCAAAGGAGCAGAGGCAGGGGATCCCAAAGGCCAAGGAAAAGGGCTCACCTTCATGGCTGGTGCTGACATTGATAGCTGCAGCCTGAGGAGGGTCAGGGCTGAGCTCAGACACCCCATTGACAGCCTGCACCTCTAAGATGTAGGGTACATGTGCTCGGAGCCCCCCCACTAACACTCGGCTCTCAGTCAGGCCTCTCTGGCGAGGGTCAAAGTGGACCTCATCCCTGCAGCGGCGACAAGTGCCCCCACCACCGCTGGTAGGCTCCTGGCGGCCTTCACACTCCTTGCACACGACGTTGAAGAGCAGGTCCCCTCGACCCCCCAGCTCCCGAGGCAGGCGCCAGTGTAGCATGAGTGCTGAGCCTTGCACCTCAAACCAAAGCTCCTGGGGAGCCGATGGAGGACCTGGGGGGCCGGAAGATGTGGTAGTCCAAGGGCCAAGAGGGCAGGAGTCATGGGGGTGATTGAGGAAGGAAGGAGCCAGGGGAGGGTGGGTGGCCCAGAGGGGAGGAGACAGAAGAGCATGGGGTGGTGGTAGCCCAGAAAGGCAGGATATGGGCCCAGGGGAGAATGGGTCAGGGAGAGAAAAGAGGGGGGACAGGGAGGGGAGGAAGCCAAGAAAACAGGGGAAAAACAAGTCACTCCAAATGCAAAGATCCCCCAGTGTTGCCTGCTCCCCAAACTTCTGGCCCCTCTCCCAGTCTCTTTCCCATTGCAGGGCTGGGTGAGGAACTCACCAGTGCAGGGGGCGTCTGGTGGGTCGGAACTGGCCCGGTAGAAGCCCTCCAGGCAGGGGCAAACTGGGGCTGCTGGATTGGGAGCGTGGCTGCGGGCAGGGCATGGTGAGCAGGGAACATTCCCAGCAGAAGCCTTATAGAGCCCCCGTGGGCAGGCTGAGGAGGCAGAGAGGAGAGTAGGGGCGTCACACTCCCTCTGTCCACCCACCCTGAGCTTCCAACACACAGCAGGCAGTTATCCTCGCAGCCTTCTCTTCCCCAGAGCTGGTTCTCCTTTTCTTCCAAGACTGAACCCTACCCTGTCTTCCCTCAGGCAGAGATTTCCTCTGCTATTTGCTGGGACAGAATTGCTTTTCCATGGATGGAGAAAGTGAGGTGCCGTGGGGGCTACAGACAGGCCCAGTGCCAGATGTGGGTGTTCCCGGCTTATTGCATAAGCTCCCTCTGCGGAGGCCTGCTGCTGCAGTCATTCTCCCTAGCTGCCATCCACTGCCTTCCTCTACCTGCGTCCCTGTCACCTGGCCCTGCGAGGCAGGGACCCTCCCAACAGAAGGGCGAATGGGAACCAAAGGATTCCATTCCACAGTAACCCTGGAGCTGGAGCTAAACTCCTTTTGGTCTCCATCACTTCTTAGGCCTGGAGACTTAGGAGAAGGCAATTGCCGTGAAAGGCTCCAGAAGATTCCAGAAATTTCAGATGAGTGGGTGATAGCAAGTTTGAGTGCTTTAAGAAATAAAATTAGGGAAAATAGGGGTCCTTTCCTAAGATGGCTTATTCCTGACTTTTGCAGATGAAATGAATTTTGGGGTGTTCAGAAGAGGAGCCCAAAGGCTGCCGGTGGGTGGGAGGTGTCAGGCAAGTGCAAGAGGAGTAGGGTCTCACCTTGGCAGGCCTTGTCTCCTCGTGCTGGTTGGTGTCCAGGCTGGCACAGGCAGCCCCCGACAGCTACCATCCACTTGCCCTCCCCGTTGCAGTGCAGCCTCGGGGGGCTGCCTCCTGCCTGGCCCCCTACTCCATCCTCCTCTGGCTCTGCATGAGCCACACAGGTGCCCACAGCTGCCACCAGGGAGGCCCCCCCAGCCCCACTGGCTTGCGTCTCTGGAAAGGAGGCAAAGGATCGGAGCACAGCAGGGCAGGTGTAGGAGAAGAGCCTGACAGCTACCAGGGCCAGGCAGGCCCCCGTGTCCTGGAAGGCCACGTAGAAGCCACGTTGGGTGAGAGGCCCAAAGCTCCGCTCTTTGACGTTCAGCTGCAGTCCAGCCCGCTGCCCAGCCCCGTGGGGTCCCACAGCCCACGCTGCAGAGGAAGAAGAGGAGGAGGAGGGAAAGCTCTCGTCTGCTGCAATGGTGTCCACTTTGGTCCAGCGTTTGAGGTGCCAGGAGGAAACGCTGTCGGGGCTGTCGGGCTCCTCAGCCTGGCGGTAGTAAAGGGTGAAGGTCTCCCGGCAGGTGCCGCCGCTCACGCCCAGGCTGGAGCACGCCCGCACAGAGAAGTGGAGTCGAATGTGTGCCCTCTGGGCCCCGCGCCGCTCCACAAAGTGTGTCTGCAACCAATTGTCCTGCCCGGTGCCTGGAGGGGCCCCTGCCACATGACATGCCTCAAAGGTCCGAGTCAGGCGTCGCTGGTCGTCCAGAACACTCACCTCGTCCCACTGCAGGAAGGGGCAGGAGAAGCTTTAGAGGCTCCCGGCTTAAGCAAGGCTAGGTAGAGGGTATAGGGAAGGTGACATATCTATTCCAATGGGACTTAAAATTAATGACAAGTAAAGCAGATAGGGGATATCTTGAAATCTTGGTGCTCTAGAGGGAGGGATCCTTTTCCCATAATCCTCACCCAGGGTTTCCTTCATGAATTCCACTCTTCAGGGAACAGGGAGGGGCAGGGACAAGGGATTCAGGTTCAGAATGAGAGTGGCACTCACCCCCCCTGGTGGGTAGGTGAGCCAGCCAATCTCAGATGTCTCTCCGGTGGTGTCCAGCAATACCTCTGCCCAGAAATAAGAGGGGCACACAGTGGCCAAGCCTCCAGCCAGCACTGCCAGCCCGTACTCTATTCCCACCGGGAACAAAAGAATGCCCCGCCCGGGCCCATGTCTTTGCCAGCAGGAGCACCGCTGTCCATCGGGGTCCTTTCCCTGACAAATCTGATGTGGGTCTTCATTATCCTCACCATGCCTTTCCGTTTATTGATGTCTTCACTCTTTTTTTTTTTTTTTTTTGAGATGGAGTCTCGCTCTGTCACCCCGGCTGGGGTGCAGTGGCCGGATCTCAGCTCACTGCAAGCTCCGTCTCCCGGGTTTACGCCATTCTCCTGCCTCAGCCTCCCGAGTAGCTGGGACTACAGGCGCCCGCCACCTCGCCCGGCTAGTTTTTTGTATTTTTTAGTAGAGACGGGGTTTCACCGTGTTAGCCAGGATGGTCTCGATCTCCTGACCTCATGATCCACCCGCCTCGGCCTCCCAAAGTGCTGGGATTACAGGCTTGAGCCACCGCGCCCGGCCAGGATGCCTTCACTCTTATCTACCTTTTCTGAATCTTTCCCACTTCCCCCTTGCACTGGGTCTCTAGGGCAGGTCGGGTTTCTCCTGTCTCCCCTCCCTCTTACCTTCCAGAGCCAGAACTGAAGACACCAGGAGCAGCACCCATAGGCTACAAACCATGCCCGCCACTCTGTTCACTAACTGAGCAGCCCCTTCAGTAGCCATGGGGCATCTTCAGGGTGTCCACCATCGCCCCAGCCACCACCCTGCTCCTGGGTGGGGCTGCAGCTTTTGCAAGACTCTCAGCATGTACAGCTAAGCTTGTTCCTGAGGAGACACACAAGACCAGAAGAGGCAGATGGGAGGAAAGCGTTTCTTCATATACAGCCCAGGCTCCAAAAGTTGTGTCTCCTCCTACAGCTCTCAAATCGCCCCAGCACCCACCATGGGACAGAAGCCAGGTTGCGTACTGCCTCTCCTGAGCCCGTGCAAATTTGGCCATCTTGGAGTGTTCATGCCTACTCCCTGTGCGACCCTGTCTCTGTGTTCATTTCTCACAGCTCTCCCTCCTAGAAGTGGAGCAGAGGGTGTTTCTGGGTCAATCTTACCTTTTTTTTTTTTTTTTTCTTCCTGTAAGGGGTTATTCCAGTTCTTTCTCTTCATTTACTCTCCTCCCTTCCTCCAATAGCCACCCTGAATTGGAAGTTAGAAGATTTTCATTAAAGGCAGCTGGTTAAGAAGCTGCTCCATCCTATGGACACATGAATTGAATCCTCACAACATTGCCCCACCCCCGATGGACCTGGATCCTCTAGAAATTTCAGTGAAGCAGTGAAGCGGGAGGGACACAGGAAGATGGCTGTGGGGTATGATGGGAGGGAAGGGACCAGAATAAATGCAGAAAGAACACAGGCATGAAGATTTCACTCTGATAAATGAGACAGTGCAGGGAGGGGCAGAGCTAAGGAGGTCTGGCATACACTTTGTGAACAAAGATCCTCGTGCCCCAAGGGGTGCATGTTTTCCTAGAGCTTACAGAAGAATAACCCTATGGCTTTAACATATGAAAAGATGCTTCTTGTTTGCTCACATTTAAAGGAAATCATGTTAAAACCACAGCAACAGGCCATTTGTTATAGAAGGAATATTTGTGCCCCCACCCCCATTCATATGTTGAAATCCTAACTCCCAAGGTGATGGTATTAGGAGGTGGGGCCTTTGGGAGGTAATTAGGTCGTGAGGGTGGAGCCCTCACTAATCATGAGATTAGTGCCCAGATGAAAGAGACCCCAAAGGGCTTTCTCACCCTTTTTCTGCCATTCGAGGACACAACAAAGAAGAGCGCAGTCTGAAACCTAGAAGAGAGGCTTCG
Organism: Papio anubis; assembly: GCF_008728515.1. Taxonomy (NCBI): domain Eukaryota; kingdom Metazoa; phylum Chordata; class Mammalia; order Primates; family Cercopithecidae; genus Papio; species Papio anubis. The sequence goes on from NC_044979.1 coordinate 15,702,397, forward strand.
CCAGGAACTGACCATGCTGGCACCCTGATCTTGGACTTCCCAGCATCCAGACTGTGAGAAAGATATTTCTATTGTGTATAAGCTACTTGGATATTACACTTTGTTATGGCAGCCACAGTTGCCTAAGACACCATTTTTACCATGTTGGAGACGGTGTGGGAAATAGGTTCTCTTGTACATACTCTGCTTGAGTCCAAATTGGAATATTCTCTTGGGAGGACAATTGGGTAATATCTTCCTAGCAGCTACACTGTAAGAATGTGTCCTTCAGGTACTGTACACATGTATGGGTTTGTGCAGATGTTTGAACAAAGACATTAATTGTAAATTGTTTATAAGAGAAAAGGCTGTAAACTAAGTGTCCATCAATTGGAAGATGGTTAAAAATTATGGTACATCCTTAGAAAGAAATGTGGGCAACTGTTTATGCACTGATATGAAAATTGTTTCCAAGTGAAAGTGGGACGGTGGAGAACAGTGCAAAGTAAGCTCTCCTTTGTTAAGAAGGATATATACACATACATATGTATGGAAGGATATCTATGGAAGAGCATCCAAAACCTGTGAAAAAGGCAAAGGAAGTGGACTGAGACCCAGCGCAAGAGAGGCTTACTTTCATTGTATTCTCTTTAATTGCATCCGTTTAAATTTTTGCATTCTTAAACTCTTGCATGTGTATTATTATTTCAACTAAATCATTAAAATTTTATTTAAAACTATAGGATAATAACTGTTTAGTAAAGTTAATCAAAATAGTGCTCATACCTTCATAATGCCTTCTCAGAACTGTGTTGTAAGCTACCTCTTCTATAAAACCCTCCTGTGCCTTCAGAAGGCACACCACTAAGCTCACGAGCAAATGAACGGAAGGAATAGCTACCTCCAGTGTCACAATGAAGACAAACAGCCTTGGCACCTCCTTTGCTTGTTGATCTAGAGATTGGTGGTTCTCTATCTCTCCTCGTGTCTGAGTCTCAGAAGTCTGTGAATTGGGTGGACTAGAGCACTATAATCCCTTTATTTCTGTGAAGAAAAAAAAGAGACATGTTGCCCAGATTGCTCAAAAGACATAGAACTGAGAGGAAAAAAAAAAAGTCAATTAGAAGAGAAGTTGTGATTTGTTTTTCCTGGATATATATGGCCTTGGGATTGTTGAAAACTATCATAAAACTAAAATCAAACTATGAAACTTTAATTGTGACGAATATGAAAATTGTAATTTGATTCCTACTAATTTTTTTCTGGTACTGTGGGCTGTGCTCTCCATGAAGTTATCATGGAGAGACACCATTTCTACATACGTGTGGGCTGATGTAGAGTAGGCACCTGCCAACTAGCCCCTGAAACTCACCTTTTATACATCTTCAACCCTATTTGTGAAATAGAGAGTTCAATTTACAGCCTATGGAGACAAGGAGCATTTCCATATGGCAAACTGCTCTTAAGTAATGTTCTTTGCAAAAATGTCTGAAATGCTACTAGGGTCCTTCACAGATGAAATAAATGCTTTGGAGAGGAACGGGGAGATCATGAAGTAAAAAGTATGCATAGCTATTAAATTCTGTAGCCTTGGCACCATCACCAATGGCTGTTTAATAAATATCCTAAAGTAATTTATGTTTTAAGTGCATCCCCCCAAACTCTCAATGGCTTAATTTGGAGACGTGCTTAACACACTGAAGCAAACCAGAGTCACGGAGTCCTAAGAAATACTGTTCACAGGGAAAGAAAACACCAGCAGCAGGTTTTTAAACAATGAAGGCTATTTTACCATTTGCCCAGAAGTTATTCTTTAAAATAGTCTCTTTCTTTCACTCAGAACATGGATTCTGTAATCTGTACAAAGAAGAAATAGTAAGCCCTGTGTCTTCTCAAGCTTACAACTAGACAAATAATCATGAAGAAAGAACAATAAATATTTTGGAAATATTTCAATGAATTATTTTGAAAGACAGCCAAGCACGATAGAAAAGATGCGCTGCAGATAATATCAGCTGTCCAATATGGAACACTTTGGAAGATGAATAGCAAGATATTTGCTTTGATGACCTGAACTACAAGGAACACAGTCACTTGTGGTTGCAATAGGGCGTGCTTGCATAGCCTTAGCATGCCTCGTAATGACAACACGAAGCTGGCCTCCCTCCCGAAGATCCAAAAAAGAGCAAAAGCAATTATGAAACATGCATGTTAAGGCCGCTCAGCTTCTGCCATCAAGAAACAGCATAAAGCAAAGAAGAAAAATGGAGACACTGCCTGTGGATGGCCACTTCAGCAATTTTTTGAAATTTTACTAAGAACAAAGATAGTCATCAAAAAGAAATGGTTGAGGATCTTAAAGTACCCAGTAGGATACTTCTAATGTTTGATGAGGACCTCTTTTAGATTCAGATCCAGAAGACTGAAGGTTATAAATACATTTTTTCAGAAAAAAAAAAAAATTGTTGCTGAGTCAGACTAGGAAGTTAGGTGAGTTCTTGCTTATCGAACAAACCAGATAAATTCAAGACTTTTAATTTTAATATATAAAAAGAATATGGGTGTGTCCCTGTTGCAGGAATCCAAATAAAGAAAAAGGAAGCTTTATTAAGATATGGAATAAATTGCTGTCAGCAAATTCATACCACTGCAGATTCTTTTGAAGCCAATTTCAAAGGCAGAAACATAAGTGACAAGAACACGGCTGCTCCACATGCCTGGAATGCTAAGTAAGCAGGACTCAGAACTTGATTTTTCAAAGTGTCTTCAATGGTTGTGGGCATGGAGCATCTTCTGCATTTGGTCCAGGAGAGCATCCCAGGAACAGGCCAGTACATCTCTCCTGCCACAGAGATGGGAAGCAGCCTCTACAAGTAGAGGCCCCTTGCTCCTATCTCACAGCCTGCTTGAGAATCCTCTCTCCTCCAACTTACAAAAGGAACTGGTCAGTATTTAGAAACTCTCTAACACAAGAATGTGCAAAAGAACCTATCTCCTTTAGAAAAACATTCACATTTCAGATGTGTATAAGGTTTTAAAAATATAAAACCAGAAGCAGCAGAAATGTGAATATAAAATAATGGTGGAGAAAATGAGACTGATGAGACAAAGTTTCAGGTAACAAAAATTTCAGTCTATGACTTAATAATATTTTCTCAGCTTCTTTTATAGATATATCACTTAATATCTTTTTGATACAGTGGAGACAATAGATCCACAAACCTGCTACATTTCTTTGGTTTACAAAAATAAGACCATTTCTTAGGTATCAAGGTTGTGTTTTGTTTTCAGAAACTGACAAAAATTAAAGATTTGTGGAATCATAGCTTACAAAGCATAGTTTACGAGTTATGTTGCTATAAAAATGAAGGATTTCACTTTGGGAGGCCGAGGCGGGTGGATCACAAGGTCAGGAGATCGAAACCATCCTGGCTAACATGGTGAAACTCCGTCTCTACTAAAAATACAAAAAAAAAAAAAAAAAAAAAAAAAAAAAATTAGCCGGGTGTGGCGGCATGCACCTGTAGTCCCAGTTGCTGGGGAGGCTGAGGCAGGAGAATGGCGTGAACCCGGGAGGCGGAGGTTGCAGTGAGCTGAGATGGCGCCACTGCACTCCCGCCTGGGCGACAGAGTGAGACTCTGTCTCAAAGAAAAGAAAAGAAAGATTTAAAAGTAAATTACATTGGTAAATCAGTAAGAATTTTAAAAATTAACTATGTTCCAATTAAATGCTAAATATGATACTTTCATGAGCAAATCAAGCTTACTTAATATAGTTTGTGTACCTCAATCCACAAAGTGAATTTTTAAAGATTAAATAAGTAAGCCAAATAAGCTTGGAGGAAGGTAGGCAGAAGACATATTAGGCCATTAAAATGGGTTACTGTGGGAGGTAGAAATGAAGGATTGTAGGTGGGGGCAATAATTTTGTCTTATACATAATTCAATTATTTTTCTTGTTACAGTAAGCATACCTTATTTTTATAATTAACGTAAAATCTCATAATTAAAATCTAAACAAAAAAGAAAAATATTTGTAAAACCTAGACAAATAAGCATATGTTTACATTTTATTCACTCCCCACACCCTTTTCCTTCTGTTTCAAAATATTCAGAAATGTTCATCTATAAGAAGAAGGTAGAGGTGGAGATACAGTAGGAGCTGAGAATGAATGAGTGAAATAATGCCAACAAGAAAAGCAAAATAATTGTTATCTCTGGCTAGTCTTTAAGCTTCTCTCCCAAGAAGTTCAAACTGTCCCACTGCTGACATCATGCATGCTTCTCTTCAATGATGTCAAGCAAAGGGATGAGGCTATGAAGGGACAGAGGGGAACCCAGGGGACTTTCCGCTGGGAACACATAGTAAAGGGCATGGCCCCAAAGCGAGCCCAGACAGGAACAATTTAGTGAGACAAAGCAGGCTGCAGAGTCCAGTAGGGACAGAACAGTCTCGAGGGCAAAGGGGCTCGAGGTTTTAGGTCTGGTGTGGTTGCTGGGCTGGTCCTTACACCTGTGAGCCACCAAGTCTGTGTGGGAGGGGTCAGTACCACAGGCCCTATCCCCCATCCTGTTTCACAGCTGTTAAACGCCCAGGAAATTCCAGTATAATCCTTGCTCAGTTTAATGCTGAAGCCTCTATCCTTTAATCTCCACCTTGGAGATCTCTTCGTGCTCTGGCCTCCTGCCTTGAGAAGGATCCCATCATCAGGCTTTATGGAGGCATCCAGGACAGACAGTGAGGAGGTGGCTGTCCTCCGGCTCTTCTATCCCCTGCTTCCCTGGCTGCAGAGGCCAATTTGGAGGTTACCTAGCAGAGGACAGTCCTGTGTCCCTGGAGGCCTCCAGCCCCTCAGAATGTACCCCAGAGCACTGTGACTCAGACAAACGTGCCTCCCACTCCCAGGCTGTGGAGCTGGGGGAGGCTTTTAAGATGCAGGCAGTGTCTAGGTCTAGCCAGACAGCCACTTAGAATGAGCCACTCGGTGCACTGACGGGGACATGCGTGGCTCTGGAAAAGAGCATAAGGGAGGGTGTTGGGGCAGGAGGCAAATGTGCCTGAGAGATGAGTAAGTGGAAGGTTGTGGAAGAAAGCCCCTGAGTGCCAGGAGTAGCACCTGCGTCAGCAGTGCCTGAAGATGTGTCTACCTGGCGGAGTGTGTAAGGAAATGTGTATGAGGTGAGGTGGGCGGGAGCAGATGCCGTCTGTGTAGAGGAGGGTTGTTGCTTTCCTGTGGCAGAAGATGCACATCAGTGCTGGTTCCGGAGTGGTTCTATGGGCTCTTGTTCCTCACCTTGGGCCCTGCTCTACCCTCAGTCTGGCTGTGAGTTGCTCTTGGCCCCAGGAGGTGCTTCTGCAGAAACACCTGGGGATGGGTGGGGGGAGGGGGGGATGGGGTGGGGGGTGGGTAAAGGAAGGGAAACCTGAGGCTTCCCAAACCCTCCAGAACCTGCCACCCTCCTTCACCTAGAGTGGGGAGTGGGGTGGGAACTCAGGGTCTAAGGCCCAGGCTCAGGACAGGGTGATAGCAGAACAGCGGTCCCGGAAGGAGGATCCTGCCTTTCCCACGCTCGGCCCATCCCAGCCTGTTGCTGCCCAGCATTCTGGTAACTCAGCGTCATTGCCAGCCATCTTCTTGCACCCTGAATGGAGTAACAGACTCCGAACAAGTCCTCCTTCTGAGGCCACCAGGTAAGTACGTAGGCACCCCCACCCTAATCTTCCTTTGAGAAAAAAGGCCCATTGCCCTGAAAAAGCCAAGTGGCCCCACTGAGCAGCACTCAGAAGCCTCAATGCTCCAATGCTCCATTACTTGGGCAGCTTCTGTGGTCTACTAACAGCCCCACACAGCTCCCTCCCACTAGTCTCTCAGCTCAGGACCAGCATCTTCCCTCCTAGAGCCTCAGTCAAGTTCCCCCCGCGGGTGGAGGACCTGGGTTAACTGATTGGGAACAGGCCCAGCCGCTCCGATCCATGGGCACTGCCAGGGACATTACAACATTGCTATGCTGGGTCCATGCCAGCTCCCCCAGGGATGGGAGGAGAGAGAGTGCCAGACGGCCAAGATCGGTGGGTGGGGGTGTGGGGCAAGCAGGGCCAAGCACCCAGATGGAGGGAGCAGAGCGAGGGTGGAGCTGGGGCAGGAGCACGCAATAGACTTTGGTTGCACGTTGGGGGTGATGGCTGGGCAGCAGGAACCAAGCATTCCTTCCACCTCCAAGGCTTAACTGTGGTCATGGGGCTGGGAGTGGGGAGCAGGGGACAGGTGTGTGGTCAGCCTCCTGACTCCTCCCACCTCCAAGGGGATTGTAGTGATGCCACTGGAGTCAGAGGGGTAGCAATCCTGTTCCAAGCTTGGAGCTTAGTCTCTGCGAGGACCCTCCCAGATTAGGACTCCCAAGCCAGAGCCAGAGGACAATGTCTGGGAACGCAACTGGGGGGTCCTAACAGCAAGGGTAATGGGGTGTCAATGATGCCTGGTCAGAGTGGAGTGAGAGGGGAGCAGTCAGGCTGACCGTTTCCTCACCCTTCATGAACCCCACACTGGCCTTGAGGAAGGATCCTCAGTACTCCCCCAGGAAGCCACCTAGGGGCTGGGGAGCCCCTTTACTCTTGCAAATCTTAATTCATCTGTCCCCAAGCATACTGTCCCCGAATCCCACAACCCCGTCTGCTAACCCCCGCGGGCTCACCTTCCCGTTGGCCGCAGTCTCTGCAGGTCTGCGCCCCCCGAGGCCTCGCAGTGCAGCGGGGCTCCTCGAGCTCGCACGGTGCCACCCGCGTCTTCTCCAGTCCGGGGACCCCGTTGCACCCGGCCCGAGTCTATTCGGCTCCGCAAGTCCCTGGGATTCCGGGGTGGACCTGAGGCCGGCGGCAGGGGCTACTCCAGAGGTGGGGCACCGGGAGACCCTGGGGGCCCGCGTCGCGATCGCCGTCGCCAAGCTGGGTCCCGGGTCCCGCGCCGCCCGCTGCTCTAGAGCCGCGGCTGGAGCGAGCGCAGCCCGGCCCGCCCCCTCCTCGTCGCCTCCCAGGCCGGCCCGGCCCGCCCCTTCAGCTCCTTTGGCCGCCTTCCCACTCCCCTCTTCCGGGGAGCCGAGCCCGCCCTCCCGGCCTAGGCGATGAGTGCGCGGCGCCCGCTCCTCCGCCCAGGCGCGCGGGGGAGACGCGGGGCGCGCCCGGGGCCCCGCCTGTGCGCCGGGAAGGGGGCGGCCTCCTCCCGCGGGTCTGGGCCAGGAGGATCGCACGCGTGGGGCGCCTGCAGGAAGTGGGAAGGGAAGAGGCTGTCTGTAAAGCCCCCGGGCTCAGGCTCGGGCTCGGGTCGGACACCCGCGGAGCGAGGCGCAACTGGCGGACAGTAACAGTTCAGGGCAGGGCAGAGCCCCGCACACACCCCCTCGCGCCTCCCTCCTCTTCGGCTTTAACTCTAGGAACTAAAACAGTGGGGCTCCTACTCAGCTTTGAACTAAGGTGGGCGTGAGCTGAGCAAGAGAGAAGGAAGGAAAAGCAGGGGGTGGAGGGAAAGACAAACTGAGAAATCTGGGAGAGTACTGGCGGTGGTGGGGGGAGCTCAGGCAGCGGGAGAGGGGGGCGTCTGGGTATGAACGCGTCGCTGTGCTAGCCTGGAACTCTTCTCTCTTTTCGTGTCTGAATCTTGGTCAACGTTGGGGCTTCTGAGTCGAACCTCCCTCCATCCACCCTCCCCAAGGGGCCGGGCAGTCGGGTTGAAAAGGGGAAGTGCTGTTGTGTGCCTGGCTCTGACATGGCTTGGGCAAGTCGCTGCACCTCTGGGTGCCTCCTCCCTCGCCCGCGCTCCGGAGAGAACCTCCCTGCGGTGAGGAGGGGCGGTGCAAGGTGCTCTCAGCTGGCGCCTGGAGGCAGGGTTGAGGAACCGTGGGGGCGCCACGAGGAAAAATGTTTCCGCCCACCTCTAACCCCTTCTCTAGCCGAGGACGGGAATTTGGGGTCTATTGTTTGGGTCCTACAGAGCTGGGCTGGGGCTTTCCCACGAAGTGTTGCTACCACCTGCTGGTTTTTCCAGGGAACACAAGCACCCGGTGCAATTCCCTTTGCCCCCTTTTCTCCCCGTATCGCCTTGTCCCATCTTGCTCTCCTGCTTCTTTGATTTATTCAAAGACATGTTTATTAAAGCACTAGCTGCAAATGGGCTGATCAAAAGTGGTACTTAAAGAGCATTCAGAAGCCGAAGAAAATTGTGAAAGAGATCTATGAGCCAACAAACACAATAAACAAAACAATGAAACTCAGTAAGAGTCACCTGGGAGAGACAAACAGGCTTTAATGAATTGACTGAATAAGTGATAGAAAGATAAAGGCTACCGAACAAGTTCCCACTTGGCCAGGGGGTTGTTCACTCTTAGTATCAGGAGTCAATAAATAAGCCTGATAGTATTTAATGCTTCTGCATTTGAACGTCATTAATAATTCCACTTGTACTGACGTTCTGCTTTATCTTGTTTCTTCCCTTTGCCCTGAAACTCAGTGGTGGAGGGCTTCCTTCATTTTCTGATTAGTTATCTCCAAGACTTTCAAAGACTTCTGCAAAGAAACGGAATTTGCATTGTACGTGGAATTATGTGACTCATACATTCACATGCCTGATGGCTAGACATCTATGGTTATATTGAAAACTTAAAGACACATAACTAGATTATGTTAAAATAAAAATATGGACAAAACCAAACTGTAGTTGTTACTTTATAAAACCCAGAAATTCCTGTAGTAATTTGCAACATGTCTTGTATTGACATACAGTAAAAATACCTGCATTCTTTTCTATTGCATGATATACCTCATATTAGGTGACTATAATATGAAATGAAGTTTCTGCTGCTCAAGGCTTATGTAATTAGTTATATTTGTCTTGTTAATAAAATTTGAGAGGCATCTAGTTTTCAAAGGAAGTGTCGTTGTACTCAGGAAGCAAAGAGATTTAAATTTGTGATTAGTCAGCTTTGCATCCTAAATACCTATATCTTATCAAAGCAAGTTTTAATGGTAGGTGGACAGCATAGAATGCCTTGTTAAAGTATGCTGCAACCTGCAGCTATTAAAAAGCAAAGTAATGAATTCCTTTTTAAAGTTTAATGTAAGTTTTTTGCTATAATTTGTTTGGTGCCTGGGACACTCCAGGTGCTTGGAAGTATTATAGAATGAATCAATAAAAAATAATATTTAAACTTTTTCTATGTGGCTGGGCACGGTGGCTGATGCCTGTGTATATATATATATATACACACACACACACATATATGTATATATTTTGACGTTCTGTGCTAATGGGCAGGACCTAAAAAGTTTGTGGCTCATAGAATTCATCATTTCCAGCACACACAATCGATTATGTAAATTTGGAGCCAAAAGGAACTGCTGTGTAGAAAACTCCAGGTGAGATAGAAAGGCTCCTAGATTGGTTCTGCCTCATTTTTTCCTGAGTTTTTGCCTCCTTCTTGGGCTTTTCTCGCTCCCCTAGGATGTGCAGTTTTCTTCTTCCTTATTTCCCCTTAGAACAGCTAATGTAAGCTGATGTTGTCATAAACAAAGAGCTTTACAAGTAATTTCACTGATCAAAATTCTAGTAAAAAGCCATAAAGGAGTCCCCTGAGTCCCTGATCTCTTATTCCAAAACATTAGTTATAGCTCCCGATGCATGACCTCACAGGGCTCAGGCCCTTCACTGAACTGTCTTGAGGCTTTGTGGCCTCCAGGTGCAGTTGTACTTCCTAAAAACTGGAGTCTAGTCTGCAAACACTTTACCAATGGAAGTATTAAATGCCCATTTGTACAACTAAAGCTTTTATTGTTTTCTGTTCAGAAACTTCTAGGGTGTTCAAAAATTCTCCTATGTTACTGGTTTGTTTGAAAGTGAAACCTAGATTGCAACTGATTTGTAGACCAAGGGTAATGGATACCCTTCATGGTGGTATTAAAGTTTACCCATCATAGTCTTACACTTTGATATTACTTTAACCATGCAATAATAAAAAGGTATTCAGAGATATGAGTGCCTCCAAGACAAAGAGGATGGCTCTTCTCTCAGTTAGGGGTTGACGTCAGCTATATGTAACAGAAAAGTTGTACAACAGTGGTTTAAACAAATTAGATAACACAGAAATACTACGAAGGCTCCAAGTCAATAAGACTCCAACTTTAGGATGAGGGCTTGTTCTCAGATTGTCGACATTTTAGCCAGAGCTCCAACTACAAGGTCTCCAAATTTCAGGCAAGAAAAAGAAGGGAACAGGATTAAAGTGCTACACCCAGCTGAGTTAGCACTGTTCACAGAACCTTTCTGGAAGATCCATTCAGTGACTTCATATGTCTTACTGGCCAGGACAGTGTCACATGACCACCCCTACCTGCTTGAAACCTGCAAAATACATGCTGCACAAAATAAAATTAAAGCTGTTAAACATAAGAGAGGAAGAAAGAAAGAGTATTAGCCAGGGAACCAGCAGCCTCTGCCACAAATGAGACAAAATGATCACAGTAATCTACATTTTTCCCTGCAATCAACAAAGATTTCCATCTCCTTTTTATAGGATATACTTGCTGGTATTTTCCTCCAGACCATTGTCTTTACATAGGTTTAATGCTCAAAGATGGTTCCCAGGAAGTTAGTGGAGTGAAGGGAAATGCCAGGAGTGTCTTCTTTCTAAAATAACCGTGACACGATCCCAAAAGAAAAATAAATCCTTTGCAGTTACCCATACAGACAATAGGACTTGAAAACATTCTAGATTTTAATAAGATTTTGGGCAGTCCTCAGATGCAGAGCAGAAGTGATCAACACTCCACACCATTCTCTGCTCCTTTCCTGGTTTGTGTCTTTTCCATTCAGGTGCATATAGGAGATGGGATGATCTATGACGTGGAGCAGATGGCCCCCTGGTCGGCTCTTCCAGTAGAATGCAGTCTATTTCCGGAGCTCCGCCTCCAGACAGTGCTCTCTGAAAACATTTGCATTTCCTAAACTGCAAGGGTGGCCTGCATTTCTACAAGATCTGCCTTCTACTTGTAGATGTGGCTCACACATTTCCTGGTTCCCATATTCTCTTGTCTTTGGTATACGTCTCTCTCTACATTCAAATGGATTCTGAGAATCTATCCCATCAGAACTTAAGGCACCACCAACAAAGCGGAATTAGTCAACAACAAGAATCAATAAACAGCAACGACAACACTTGAGATCTTTTAAAAATCTGAAACAAACTAGAAAAGGAATGAAGATGTAAGAGTTCAAAGAAAAAGTCTTCACTTTATATTCTTAATGAGTTAAAAGCAGGTGTGGAAGCTATATTAAAAGGTTGAGATAAAAAGGGATGGGGGCGGGGGAAGAAAAACGTAACAGGCGGGGTGTGGTGGCTCATGCCTGTAATCCCAGCACTTTGGGAAGCTGAGGTGGGTAGATCACCTGAATTCAGGAGTTCGAGACCAGCCTGGCCAACATGGTGAAACCTTGTCTCTACTAAAAATATGAAAATTAGCCAGGGAATTCTAAACTTAAATTTAGAATTCCCGGCAATAATCAAATTCCCTGGCACGGCCCTTTCTCCTTTGTCTTGCTTTGAAATAAAAATGAACATTGTATTGTTTGTCTATCAATACCAGAAAAAATCTTAGTGGCTGAAAACAACACTTACTTATTATCTTACAGTTCCAAAGGCCAGAAGTCAGAGGTGGACCTCCGTGGGCTAAAATCCATGTGCTGGTAGGGCTGTGTTCCTTTTGGAGTCACTAAGGAGGGTCTGTTTCCTAGCTTTTCCCAGTGTGGTTCTTGGAAGCCACCGTATTCCTTAGTTTGAGGTCTTCTCCTTTATCTTCAAATTCAGCAATATCGGCTAAGTCCTTCTGCTGCTGTTCCTCTCACTCTCTTCTTCCGATTTTTTTTTTTTTTTTTTTTTTTGAGACGAAGTCTCACTCTGTCGCCCAGGCTGGAGTGCAGTGGCGCGATCTCGGCTCACAGCAAGCTCTGCCTCCTGGGTTCACGCCATTCTCCTGCTTCAGCCTCCCGAATAGCTGGGACTACAGGCGCCCGCCACCACGCCCGGCTAATTTTTGGTATTTTTAGTGGAGACGGGGTTTCACCGTGTTAGCCAGGATGGTCTCGATCTCCTGACCTCGTGATCCGCCCGCCTTGGCCTCCCAAAGTGCTGGGATTACAGGCGTGAGCCATTGTGCCCGGCCTCTTCTTCCGCTTTTAAGAACTTCTGTGATTATGTCGGGCTGGCCGGGATAATCCAGGGTAATCTCCCCATCTCAAGGTTAACTGATTAGCAACCTTCATTTTCCTTTGCTATGTAAATGAGCGTATTAACAGGTCCCAGTGATTAGGATGTGGACATCTTTGGGACCAATATTCTGTCTACCACAGACATTAGGACTGGAGCTCCAGCACCGTTTTGGCATCTGAGCCAAGGCTAGCGACAATATACCTCTAGACTTCTTGTTGTATGAGGAAAATAAACACCTGTGATTGCAATTTGTGTTACTTGCAACTTCACACATCTCTAATAGATACAGACTCAAACATTAGATCTTTAGCCAAAGGCTAATTATTTTCAAAAGGCAAGATGAGGCCATTTTCAAATCTGCAATTCTTAGAAAATTTGCCACTCAAGTCTGTTTTCCAGCAAGATGCATTACAAAATGTGCTCTGAACAATTAAGAGATGAATAAGCAATTGCATTCTTCATTAGGGAAGTTGTGATTGAGAAAAAGTGGTTATAATCACTTAAACTATCTAAAATTGTAGGATAAATAAAACACAAAGCAAAATACAAACTTGCAAATCATGAATCAATAGTAAGAGGAAAATTAAGTAATTGAGCGTAATTATGACGAGGAAAGTAAAATATCATATTTAAGTGTAGTAAGAAAGTCTGCTTTTAAAAGAATATTTTAAATATCCAGGTTGACATAATGCAAAATATAAAAGAGAAATAGCAAAGACAGGGATGTCATCAGTGAAAAATTCCTTGACATCCATCAGAGGAAGTCAATAGTTATTGCAGACACAATTAGGTAAAAGAATTTTAATGTTCTAAGATAATCATGAAATATTATCTTTAAAATAGGGTGTTGACCTCACAAGTCATGGATAAAAGATAAAAGCAAATGGACATGGTTCCTTCATCCAAAAGCAAAATAGATAAAAGATAACAAGAAAGCTTTAAAATATAGAAAACATAATTAAAGTGACAGATGTCAAACCAAGTACAAGGTCTTAATAAGCATAATATTCCAGAATAATTTCTATGGTAAGTCATTGGAATAAGTACATCATGGAATTTCTTCATGTGGCAAAAAATCTCTCTCCCATTTCATAATATACATAAATAAACTGTTGTCTATTGCATTTCTAGAAACATTTATGTAAAAGAAAACACAATTTTTTTGTGTCTTAAATAAAAAGACACAATATTTTGGGGACACTGGACCATTTCACTTTTCAAATAGCAATGCAACCATCAGCGACAATACAAATGAATGCTGTTAAAATTAAATGTATAATCTTGAAATATTTAAATCATGGAGTTTAAATAAACATACATACACATGTAATTGGAGGGAGAGAATTGCCATCCCTACACTGTTTCCCACCTTTTCTCTTCTCCTCCTCTTACCTGCACCTTCACAACCCAAGGAGAGACAGGAAGATGATGTTTACTTGTCTATAAAATTGATTAGCCTCTTACAAGCAATAATTTCAATCTTCATCTGAGTCTTTGTGTAGCTAAAGCAGCAATCACGAAAAGGTATATAACCTGGAAATGAGCCCACTTTTTATTTATTATAAATCTAAGAAGATGCAGTTTGAAAGTGGGACACGATTTTTAAAATCATGGTATACTCATCTTCAAATTCAACAAAAAATAGGCATAAAATTTTAATCACTTTAAGTGAAGACATGAAATTATTTATTTTCATGTTAGAAAATACAGTAAGTTCCTTAACTGGATATATTCCTTCCTTCAAAGTAAATTAATGAAGAAGAGATATTTGATAGATAATAAAAATCTAAAATATAATTAGTGTAAATTACAGAAATTTCCCGTTAATTGTCATTAAATCCCCACTGACAACTCCAACTCCCCTTCCCTTCTCCTGCCACAAATCTTTTAATTGCCTGGAAGAAGTTATACTGCTCTTGATTATAGCCTAAATTACTAATCTTATTGTGGGTGAGGTGGGCTTCACTAATTGTTAGATAATTAGGTTCTTCTTCCTTGCAACTTTGTTCTGTACTATTTATGAGAATTAATGGGTTGGCCTTGGGAGTTGTGCTTTTCTGAATCATCATGACCTGTTGGATACCAGGAAAAAAAAAAAAAAAAACTGGCATATTTACGACTCACACTGGTTGCACGACAAGAAAGAAGAATGGATTTAGTGTCACCCTATATTATATTCTGCTGGAAAACCAGAGTAAATTGAATAACTCAGAATTACCCCAAAGAGACTTTAAATGCCAGACTAATTTAACTGTGGTCCATCCTTAAAACATCAGCTATCAGCCCAGAAGTAAACCTTCACATACACGGTCAATTGATTTTCTACAAGTGTGCCAAGACTTCAGTGGCAAAGGACAATCTTTTCAACAAATCTTTTCCAGGGAAAACTGGATATCCACATGCAAAAGATCAAAGGTTGACCCTTACTTTATAGCATATACAAAAATGAACTCAAAATGGATCAAAAGACCTGAACTTTAGAGCTAAAACTATAACTCTTAGAAGAAAGCATTAGGAAAAATCCTCAATAGATTGGATTTAGCAACAATTTAATGAATATCATACCAAAAGCAAATGCCACAAAACAAAAAGTAGATATATTGAACATCATCAAAATTTAAAACACTTTTGTGCATCAAAGGATATTATTAAGAAAGCAGAAACATGATCTAACAAATAGGAGAAAATAATTTCAAATTATATATCTGCTAAGGAACTAATATCCAGACTATACAATGAATTCCTAAAACTCAACAACAAAACACAAAGTAATTCAAAAGTGGTCAAAAACTTTAATAGACATTTTTGCAAAGCAGATATACAGTCCAATAAGTATGTAAAAAGATGCTCAGTATCATTAATGAAATGAAAATTAAAATCATGGGGTACCACTCTATGCCTCCTAGGATATAATAGCCACTATATTTAAAAAATATATGACTATTATATAATATATATAATATATAATATTATACTTTGTATTATATATATTATATTGTATATAATGTTATATATAATAACTATTATATAATATATAATAAAATAAAATATATTTTTCAAAATATAAAAATATTATTAAATACAAAACTTCAGGGGACCCAAACATTCAGGCTGTAGTGATGAGGTAGCAAGAGCAGGCAAATCTGTAGTGATAGAAAATAGATAGAAGATACCAGGGGCAGAAGGAGGAGTTATCATTTTATCTGTAGAGAATTTTTGTTAAGGATGCTGAAAAAATTTTGGGTGTAGACGGTGGCAATGGTTGTAGAACACTGTGAATATATTTAATGTCAGTGAATTGTGGTTAAAATGATAAATATTAAGTCATGTATATTTTACCACAATAAAAAAATCTTTTAGTTCACAGGTTGCTGTTTCAGGGAAAACTTTGGAAATCACGCTCATTCACAGAAGACTGTTTTTTCTCTCATCATGTTTCTAATTGTAAATCTGTATTTATTTGTGTGGTTTCTGACAATTGTCTTTCTCCTCTCCGGGACTGATGTTCCATAATGATTTCCAAGTCAGATTTGCTTACTTATCTACTAATAGTATCTAACCCATTGAAATAATTCAGTATAAAACATTTTTATTGAATTAATATTTTTAGTAATAAGAAAGGAAAACAAAATACAACCTTGAGTAACACATCCATTGCAATTATCTAAATCTTTTCCAGCTCTTACGTTTATAGAGTTGAATAATTTTAATAGGTCATTTAAAAATATAATTTGGCAAATGTGGCATAACTAGGCCACACAAAAACACAGATAGAGAAATAAGTCTCATTATTCTATTGTTACATAATTATTCACGATCAAATTATGGATTGTAAAAAGGTTAATTATTCCTAATGGTCTCCAAAAGCCATTATTTTCTTTAATTTGAATTTGGTAGGAATTGAGCGAGGCAGCTGATTACAAAGGGGCATAGCTATGCATTCTGATTTTACGTAATTCATTCTGAAGACTAATAGCGACGGTAAGTTAACAAAGTTTCCTACGAGAATCAATACATATCTTGTAATAGACTTCAAATAAGCCAAGTGAGTGGGAAATATTATGAACTTTTATATCTTATAATTAGAAATAACTTTGTATGCAACTGACTGTTCTAAGAGGTCAACAAGAAAAAGAGGATGAGGTCTGCTCCTATTTTCATTTTTGTTTTCTTATTTAAAACTAGACAATTTAAGATTTTAGAATAGCTTCCTTGGTGAATGCTTTAAACTCTGAACACTCAGAAGAGTATTGACAAAATTTTAGTCTGTAAGCATTTTTTATAAAACAATTCTGCTTCCAGTTAAACATCTTTTACTTTTTTTAGTGGTAGTGGTAATGGTGGTGGTGGCGGTGGTAGGGATGGTGGATTCAACACTCCTAAAAATGGGAACTTTCTGTAGTTTACATTAATTATATTGAAGTTGTTTTACTACGTGTCAAATGTCTACTTGTGCTTCACCGCTTTATTAGTAATAAGTGTGTTCTCCAGTTATGTCACTCAGTCTATTTTTCCAAATGGAAACAAGTAATTTCATATGTTTATAAATAAGTGACTAGGGCCTTTAAAACTTTTTATTGGAACTCATATAAGTTTGTGTATGATTATAATTTGAGCCTTTCTCTGTGATCTAGAGTTTCTCCATCTGCTAAATGCCATTGAATAATTTAAAAAAAAAAAAAAAAAAAGACTGCTAAGAGACTAGTTGGCAGAGAGATAAGCTGGTTTGTGAGACATTCAAGCAGTAGAAGTTGGTGTAAAGTGATAACGAATGTTGTTGGTTTTTTCCTCTTAGCAGCTGGTTTGAAAGTTCTCCTTGGGGAGTCTTGTTTTATTTCATTTTGTTTTATTTGGAGGAAATGTGTTGGTAAAACATTTGGGGCAAGGGAGATTCCAATGTGCATGCTTAAGTACTGCAAAATGCTCTCAAATTGCCCTTTAAATCCAGGGACTACATCAGGTTGACTCACCTTTGCTTGCATGTGTGTGTGTGTGGCCTGCACATGTAAACGTGGGTATAATTGCTTAGGCAGAGCTCAATTGCTTTACATAATGGTGGGGTGAGTCTGTAAGGTTTTGTGTTTAATTATTTTTTAAATAGCAATTAGTGTGTATTTCATTATGTCAAAAAAGTAAAGGCAGTCAAAGGGGATCACTCTTTTTTTCTCAATAAAATTTACTGATCAAAGGAGATCCAGCTATCAGCTATGCTACTTCAGGTCTCCATGCTTCATCAGCAATTCTGGTAGGGACAGAGTGAGTGCTGACAACAGGAGAGTGGTTGGTGGCCTTAAGCTGGGTTTCCGCAGCCTCTTTTTCTACCAGCCAAGAGGGTGTATTATGGTCATTAATGTCACTCTTCCTGAAGTAGAACCCTGATGTGTGCTTCCTCGGGTGTCTTGTAGGAAAATCCATTAGCAATTATTTTTGCCTTGAGATATTAAAAGGCAACTTTCTTTGTAATCAATTAAGGAAGCAAAAGTGTAAGCAAACAAGATTCCTGAACAAAGCATTGGTGGATAAGGCTCACCTCTTTTTTCAGTACAGACAGGCATGCATTTTTAAGGAAAAGCTTCAGATAACCCTCAGTTATCTTTGTTTAGATAACGGTCATAATCTGTCATAATTAGTCATAATCATGTACCTCTGTTCACTTTTCCTAAGATAGCAAAATCACAATATGGCTTTGCCTGGAGGGTCACTTGAAAGTTTTCATATGGGCTCTGAGACAGAGGGAGGAGGATCTGGGGCAATACAAAAGACACAGTAAAGCTGGAGGACGTGGGAGGAGAAAGAGAGAGACAGAGCGAGAGAGAGAGAGAGAGAGAGAGAGAGAGAGCGATTTCCAGGGGTTCAGGTGACTAGTTCTCCTGGTGTTTGCAGTCACAGATAACCTGTGTCACTTCCAGACCAAACAGCTCAATAGACAAGTGTGCTTTATCTTTGTTTTATTTTCTTTTTACTCACTTGATATAGATGAGCAGAAGGATCTCAGAAGTTACATTTTTAAAATGACAGATGGAAACAATCATCACAAAAACTCCTTAGTCTATGAATTACTCCTTGGAGAGGCAACTCCCGTCAACCAGGAACAACCATTTAGGACTCTTCATGAGCAAGAAATAAGCTTCCATCATGATTGTACCACTGTGTAGCTTGGAGTTTGCTTATTACAGCAGCTAATGCTACCCTAACGAATATACCCTGTGTGCAAACTGATGTATGGAGGAAACCGAAATTTTAAACGTGGATTCAGGAGTATAGGGATCACGGAAAGCAGCTGTCTGAGTTGCATTAAGAAGCCAGGAGATTGAACAGAGGCTTGAGTTGGATCCTCCTGAAACCCCCAAGCGTTAGCCACTATTCCAGGGATCATCTCATAATGTGTGCCTTGTAGGGAGGGGAGGAAAAGAAAGCATTCAATGACACAAAACATGGCTGCCCCAGTCCTTGCTTCTGTAGCTGATCATGAGGTCTAAATTAATAATCAAAACGACCTTATTCCACCTCCTATTCCCTGTCTCCTCTACCAGCACCTTAGCAGGCCAGAGTTCTTTTCTGGTAGGGTGAATCATATCTTCATTCTCAGAGGATCTGAGTCCTTAGTCCTTGGGATCCTGGCTGCACTGAGTTGCTGCTGTGTTTATTATCTAGATATATTGGACAAAGGATGCTAAGAGGCACTCCAGGGAATTCTCTGGGTTCCAGGCATTGTTCTGCTTGTCCCTATTATGGAACAGCCACTGAATTTCCCATGAATGGTCATGGGGATCATTCATTCAAGCCAGTGACCACCTTTGCTGCCTGTTATTTTAGTAGCATGAAGAGCTGCAAATGCCAGAAGGCAATCTCAGCTTCCTGTTTAATAGAACAATGACTTTATTTCTTGGTGGAAAAAATTCTCCCTTGGACAGAAATTACTACAAGGTATGGGAAAGGAAGCAAAATTCCTTAAGTGGTTCAGTTAAGGTGTGATAGGAAAAATCTATCCCTATCTCCACTCTTTGTTTCCTGGGCCTGAGTATTCTGGCAATGAGAGATAAAGCAATACGTTGTCCACTAGGTTAGGGCGTATACCACTACTATAGAAAAATGCCCCAGCCTCTCAGAGGGTGGTCTCCTCACTGTCCCATTGGCAGGCCATTCTATCTTTCTACCAATCAAGCTGCTTCTAGGTGGTGTGGCACATGATAAAACCAGACAATTCTATGGGTATAAGTCTATGTCTGTACTTACAACATGATAAAATATGTTCTTTGGTCAGAGATGATATCAAAATGATGAATAAGTCATTCAATAAGTCCAAGAATGTTGGTGCTGACAGAAACATTGTGGGTAAGGAAGGAAAATTCTTCTTGAGTATATGTACATACTCCTGTGAAATTAAATTATGTCTCCCTAATGATAGAAGGCATTCAAAGTAATCAGCCTTCTGGGTGATCTCTTTAAACACCTGAGGAATGATGCTGTGATGGGGACTAAACTCTAGTATCTCCTTTTGCCAGTGCTGATCACTTCTGATTAGCCTTGCAAAGGAAGCCCATGTCACTGAGCCCATGTATCACTTCCATTGATGTCTTTGGAGCGGCGATGCACATGGGCTCATGGAGAAAGCCCCAGGATGGAGCATCCATTCACTTTCTCACTAAGATCATTCGTCTTCCTCAGCATGCTATTTCTTACCAAAAAATTTTATTTTCTTCCTTAAGATATTCCAGCAGAACGCTCTTACTTCTTGCTAATTTGAACTTCTTATTCCCTGGTTTTACCACAGAACCAATATCCTGGCCATCCTGAGATTTAATTTTACTGAATTTTGGAGTTGGTTTCACTGTCCTTTGATTTCTTATCTTCATCTTTTTTTTCCTTAGGACTACATTTTTTTGTGTGCTGGAATTCATATTTTAATACACTTTATAGAAAAACTTTCATTTCTGCATGTATTAAATGGCTTTATTCTATCTTAATGCTTTATTAATATTTTGGTTATAGTATTTGAGATGTAAAACATTTTCTTTTATAGCCTGACTGAAGTCCTGACTTCGTTTACTTCCAGTACCTAATGTTGCTGGTATGAAGTCAGCTGCCAATCTGATTCAATTCTGCCCATGATAATTTGTTTTATTTATTTTTTCTGGAGTTTTTAGGGTTTTCTTTTTATCATTTCTATTCTGAAGTTGTGTAAAAATATGTAAAAAAATATTTATCCACTGTGCTTACCTTTCCCCTGAATGCTTTTCATCCTTTTTTTGTTTGTGATTTATATGTTTTCTATGAATAGCTTTTCTCCTGAAATTATCATTTAACCAATAATTTTTAACTTACGTCAACTGTCCCTTTTTCTTTTTTTCATTTTACTCTTTTTTTAAATAAATAAATATAATGTTTTCTCAATATTTTTTTTGAGACGGAATTTTACTCTGTTGCCCAGGCTGGAGTGCAGTGGTGCGACCTCAGCTCACGGCAACCACCACCTCCTGGGTTCAAGCAATTCTCCTGCCTCAGCCTCCCAAGTAGCTGGGATTACAGGCATGCACCACCAAGCCCAGCTAATTTTTTTTTTTTTTTTTTTTGTATTTAGTAGAGATGGGGTTTCACCATGTTGATCAGGCTGATTTTAAACTCCTGACCTTAGGTGATTTGCCTGCCTCCGCCTCCCAAAGTGCTGGAATTACAGGTGTGAGCCACTGTACCCAGCCTCAAAATTTTAAAAAAGAAAAAATAGACTTATAATTAAATTAAAGTTTTTGTCTTTTCCCAAAAGTATATATGTTTCCTCTGGGGTCAATATTCTGTTTAATTACCTTGGTCTTTCTCTTTTATTCTGCTGTATTAGTAAGGATAATTAATGCTACCTGCTATTACAAATAATCTCAAAATTCTTAGTCCCTTAATCCAGTGTAAGTTGTCTTGCTTTGCTTTCACCTCACGTAAAGGCCAATTCCTGGTCAGAGAGTCCTCCGGGGCAACTTTCCTATAAGGGATGACTCAGAGATGCAGGGCACCACTACTCTAGGATTCCCATTATTGCTACAAAAAGTAAGAGAGGAGTATCACATGTAGGAGATTTTGTGTTTCTGGCAAAGCCTGGGTGACTTACGTTTCTACTGCATTCCCCTATTTAGAATTGGTCATCAGGCCCAATCTAGATGCAAGGATACTGGGAAATGTAGTTTTTCTATACTCCCCAGAGGATGATAAAATGGTTTGATAAATCTATAGAATTGTCTTTGCCAGAGCCTTTTGCTTTTCTTTTTAATCAAATGTCTGCTGATACTCAGTTGTCCAATATGATTATGAATTTAGAAATGTTGATTATTACCTGTAACTGACTAACATTTCTTCTGATACTAGTTTCCTTTTCCCTGCATACAAAGACTGCAAGATTTCTGTTTGTGGGTGTGGTATGTGGACAGGCAGGCTATACTCTAAGATAAGCAAGCTGGCAGCCTGTGCCCTGAAAGCCATTGCCTGTCTTAGGCTGACAGTTTATTTAGCCTCACTTTATAGGCACTTTCCTTACACATACTCATGTGTGCGACTCAGCAGGCGTTGGACATACAGTTCTTCAATCAGTTGTCTTACTTTAAGCACTTTCTCATGCTTTGACTACATCTCTAAGAGTTTATAGAATGCTATAAAAATGACCCTGCCTCACCTGCTGCTTTCTCTTCTACCTGTATTGAGCTAGGCTCTTTTCACTCTGATTTATATTAAGTCACCTTGGCCATAGCCGTCTCTGGTCTTTCAGAAACTCATGAAATCTTATTTATTATTATTATTATTATTATTATTATTATATATTTTTTGAGACGGAGTCTCGCTCTGTGGCCCAGGCTGGAGTGCAGTGGTGCGATCTCAGCTCACGGCAAGCTCCGCCACCTGGGTTCAAGGGATTCTCCTGCCTCAGCCTCCCAAGCAGCTGGGACTACAGGTGCCCGCCACCATGCCTGGCTAATTTTTTTGTATTTTTAGTAGAGACAGGGTTTCACTGTGTTAGCCAGGATGGTCTCGATCTCCTGACCTCGTGATCTGCCCATCTCAGCCTTAAAATCTTATTTTGTTAATATTCTCCATCCAGTATTTGACAATTATGTTCTTTTCTTCTCTTTTATACTTTTTCCTATAACATATTTCTATTCTTTATTGCTTTTATTTTGGAGTGAGGGGAGATAAATGAGTTTTTCTCAAGCTATGATCTTGAACTTAAATTTTTCACTTAGCATAATATGATGTTCCATACTAATAAAACTATTTTGCATATCATTAAGTAATATTCTAAAGAAAGTTTTGAAATATAAATATTTATAATTTACTATAATTTACCTACTAATTTCCTCTGGTTGAATATTTATGTTATTTCTGTATTTTCTTTCTTTCTTCCTTCCTTCCTTCCTCTGTCCTTGCTTCCTTCCTTCCTATTTTCCTTCCTTCCTTCCTTCCTTCCTTTCTCTTTCTTTCTTTTTCTTTCTTTCTTTCTTTCTTTCTTTCTTTCTTTCTTTCTTTCTTTCTTTCGCTCTCTCTTTCTCTCTCTCTTTCTTTCCTCTTTCTTTTTTTTTTTTCTTCTTTCTTTCCTTCTTTCTCTTTCTTTCCTTCCTCCTCTCTCTCTTTCTTTCTTCCTTCCTTCCTTTCTTTCTTTTCTTTTTTTTTTTGATGGAGTCTTGCTCTATCACCCAGGCTGGAGTGCAATGGTGTGATCTTGGCTCACTGCAACCTCTGCCTCCCGGGTTCAAGTGATTCTCCTGCCTCAGCCTCCTGAGTAGCTGAGATTACAGACATAAGCCGTCGCATCCAGCTAATTTTTATATTTTTAGTAGACATGGGGTTTCACCATGTTGACCAGGCTGGTCTTGAACCCCTGACCTCAGGTGATCCACCTGCCTCAGTCTCCCAAGGTGCTGGGATTACAGGCATGAGCCACCACACCCGGCCAGTATTGTTTTTTCACAATTAAAAAACTCCTCAATGGATATTCTTGTACTTGAGGTGTTAGATGTCTAACTATTTTCCTGGATCAAATTCTTTGAAGGGAATTTGCCAAGTCAGAAGATATTTGCTTTTTCATGACTTCATGTACATATAGCAAATTGCTGTACAGAAATACACACCCTACTGTCTCATAGGCCATCAGCAGTAGGCATTAGCATTTTAAAAAATCATTAACAATTTATTTATACCAGTAGCACTTACTAACTGGGTGCCCTGGTTGACTCAACTGTAAAACATGGTCTAGGTCTTGGGCTGTTGCAAAGATTAAACATATACCTCATACATGTCTATCATAAACTAAATATACAGTACATTTTATTTTTAAGATGATAAATTATCTTTAAAATGAACCACCTGCCTGTCTCTCAGGTTGATGGGGAGGATTGTATTAGACAATATATGTAAAAATACACAGAAGTGGTATATAAGTAGAGTATAATTGTTAAGTATTATTATCCTTTCTCCCAGTAAAGGCCTCTTAAATGCGAGAGTAACCTAAATCCCAAGACTCTGGCTAGGACACAGTGACAGCAAGCAAATCACGTGGACAGCATCTGAGCTTCGGGGCAGGTGGTCTGATTGACCCATTACTGAAGAAGATCAAAGAGACCAACAAAGGATTGACCTCAGGGAATTTACTTCTCCTTGGCCAAGCATTCAGATTTTCTTTTCATTACAGATTCAGTTGAGCATCTGCATGTAAGCAATTTATCCATAAGACTGTTGTCCTCTCTTTCCTGTACACCGTCGCTGTGGCTAAGTGATTTTCTACTCGCCCCCACTCCCACTGTGTCTATATATGAATACGACAAAGGTACACAGAGGCCAGATTTCTGGTCTGCTCAAGAGCTCTGGGGATTTTGATCTCAAGCTGGCAGGGAGGAAGGACAGAGCTTTGAAAAGAATAAAGTGAGCAGAACTAGGGTGATATTGTGGGTAAAGGGATAATCTTGGATATGGAAAGGTGAATGTAAGATTAAAAAGTTAGGTCCAGAAATTATAGGAAAATGGAGAACTTGGGTTGAATAAGTGGATTGATTGTCCAGCTGTGCCTCTGCTTTTCTGTGACCTCAAGATCTTTGGGATAAAATATTGACTACATGGATAATTTTACATTAAGAACCTTATTTTTTTCCTCCTTTCTTCTTTCTCCCTCTGATTTTTGTGTCCTGAAGTCCACCCTAGTCAGTTAAATGAAGCCATAGTTTTCCATTGATGTCCAGTCTAAAATACATTTGATTAGGAATATGTGTCACTAGACTTACTCCAGCTGTCCTTGTTTCTTACTTAGTTTCCTACATCTGTGCCCCATAATAAACTCTGAACATCCTCCATGTATTGCTTCATGAAGAAAATGAGTCAAGCATGTATTCAAAACGATGTTCTTTCTGAGTTTATGTCAGTTAGGTTATAATTTTTCTGCTAGGAAGAGATGTTAAATAATTGTAGCTCAAACAACCTCCCCCCCAAAAAAGTTTTTTTTTTTATTTTTTGTCACATGAATGAAGCCCAGAGTGAGGCAGTCTTGAGCTGTTAGGAAGGCTGCAGGGCAGTTTTGGCAAGGTGGAAGTTTATTTTCCTTTCACATAAAAGCCTGAGTGTAAGTAGTTCAGGTAGCTGTAGCAGCTACATCAAAATCTAGGTCCCAGAACAACGGCCTTCTTTGCTCTCCTTGGAGTAGTAATAGCAGCCCAAGGTTGAGTGCCAGCTATCCCTCTAAGATACCAGAAAGTGGAATAGAGGAAGGGAAAAAGAATGGACACACAGTACTAAAAGATTCTTTTTAAGACTCTTAGTGAAAGTTGCACACAACACTGAACCTTACATTCCTTGATCAGAACTAAGTCAATGACTACACCTGAATGTAAGCAAATCTGAAAAAAAGCATTATCATTTTTTTTTATTCCAAATGTCCCTGTCCAAGCTAAATTTAATTTTGGTTTATTAGAGCAGAAATTGGAGAACAGATACTGGGGGGACAGGTAGCAGATTTTTACCATGGCAGAATATTTTACTTGGTAGATAGTGTAAAAAATAAATTAAGGATGTGATAAAGTCAACTGTTTTAAGAAAAACAGAATTTTATTCCAGGGAAAAAAAATTAAATTACAAAAGAGAGTAACTAATTATATCTCTATGACTTTGTGGTGAACAGTTATTTATGAAGTTCTAATAATATAAACACAATTTGTTTCAACTTTTAGAATCAACTTATAGACAAGGCATGAAAATACTTGATTATGCTACTTAATAGAATGTAAATATTCTCAACCTTGACAATGTAAAAGTAAAATTGCAGATGACACATTTATTGCATGGAAAGAAATAAAAGAAACAAAGGAAAGGTTGAGGATACCAATATCATCATATTGTGAAGTGAAGAGTCAAGAGATGATGCTGTGGATTTTTAAAGGATCAAAGAAGAAAGATGTAAGGATATATGAAGTGTGAATATTGCTTAGAGGTACACAGCCAATTAAGAGTGAATCTTATGAATAGTGATATAATTATGTGGCAGCATTGAGACTTAGTTAGAAGAAGGGATAAGTAAACTAAATAATTATCTATTAAGGCTATCCCAACAAACTCTGTCCCCCTTCCCAGGGGAGGTGATACCCCATTGTTCAATATGGGAGTGAAGAGGGTAGTTCTGTGGATTGGTGATGGCTTCATTTAACTGGCTAGGGTGGACTCCAGGACATGAAAATCAGAGGAAGAAAGAAGAGAAGAGGAAAAAGAATAAGGCTCTTAATATAAAATTTTCCATGTAGTCAATATTTTATCCTAAAGATCTTAAGGTCACACAAAAGGTCAAAGCAGAGGCACATCTGGACAATCAATCCACTTATTCAACTCAAGTTCTCCATTATTCTATAATTTTTGGACCTAACTTTTTAATTTTACATTCATCCTCTTAGATAGCTAAGAGGATGGCACTGTGATCTAATTAGATAATATAAAAGGTATACTATAGAGGTATAGATAAACACATGAATAAATGAGTAGTATTTAATGCAGGAGAATTCTTCTTTTTGAAGTATTCATAGCGGATTAAGCCAGGCTAATGTAACAAATCATTTGAACCACCCGAAATTACAAAATGACCTTCCAATTATCATTTGTCTTCCTACATGTCTCCACTCCAGGAAAATAATGTGCTGGCTGAAGAGCCCACCTCCAGAATCCGTGGAAATCATATTTTTCATTATTGAATTTTAAATTTATAAATTGACAGTGTAGTTTATACAGCAACCTTTTCTTTCAGCTTGAATAGACCATGAGAAACTGATCAAGTGAGGGCCTAGCGCGGTGGCTCAAGCCTGTAATCCCAGCACTTTGGGAGGCCGAGACGGGCGGATCACGAGGTCAGGAGATCGAGACCATCCTGGCTAACACGGTGAAACCCCCGTCTCTATTAAGAAATACAAAAAATTAGCCGGGCGAGGTGGCGGGCGCCTGTAGTCCCAGCTACTCGGGAGGCTGAGGCAGGAGAATGGCGTGAACCCGGGAGGCGGAGCTTGCAGTGAGCTGAGATCCGGCCACTGCACTCCAGCCTGGGTGACGGAGTCTCACTCCGTCTCAAAAAAAAAAAGAAACTGATCAAGTGAGGAAAATTGCTTAACAACTTTAGGGCTCATTACTTTCACCCACAAATGTAATGAGTTGACCTTAATGAACCATGAAGACCTTTCATTGTGGAAATGAATGAATCTATGGACTCATGGTGAGCCGGAACGATTTACCTAGACCAATGCTTCCTAATATAATCAACCAAAGAGATGATTGTATTTTTTATGTAAATATAATTCAAGGGCTGCCAGATGATAATTGTTTTACTTATTCAGTCTAGAAAAACAGTGGCTAATGCTTTGTAATAATGTCCTGTGTTAAGAGCCAAGTGCCCTCCCGCCTGTAGGCCCTGTTGACGAGTGCCACTCCTTTAATGAGATTCTCATCATGACTCATCCTCCCTGTGTCTGCCACTCTGCCTTCAGTTGGAACCGGCTCCCAAGGTTCTCTCCCTTTGCCTACGTGGTCAGTCTCACTTGTGCCAACTGCTTTCTTTCTATTCCTTTTTTTCTTTTTTTTTTCTTTTTAAATTCTTTTCTGTCTATGTTTGGCACATTCAGATGACATTTTATCTGGTCATATGTGTCCCAGAGGTTACAAACTTACTTATCTATCCTTCACACATCTCATGAATTCTGCCTGTGTCTCACAAGTTATTTACCTCTGCACTTAGTTTCTTCACCCTCCTTATTTGCTTTCTTATCTCTGTAACAGATTCTAACACCGCAGGATGGGCCCTGGTGGGTGATGGGGGACTGATGTGCTTTTGGCCATCTCTACCACCGTATCTCTGCTTGTCATTCTTTGAGGTCTTTGCCTTTAATGTCTACAGATCCCTTGAAATCTATGACTTAGCAGTCTCTGTTGACCTATTTTGGCATCCAAGGATGATTCAGTAACCGATACATATTCTTTTCTCTTTCCTTAATCCTTATCTTCTGATCCTTTACTTTTTCCATTGTCCCAATTAACCACACCCAGAGCCAGTGCACTGGACCCCCATCCTGGCTGTTTTGAATTGGTTGTTTTGAGCCATCCTGTTGGTCGCACCCAGACTCATCCGTATTGTGGATCCCATTAGGCAGTTAATATCTGCTGTGTTGTACACACTGTTCTCTTGTTTTCTCAGTGTTTTCCTAGATTCACATCCTTGCCCTATCTAAACCATGATTTTTCTTTTTGGATACTAAAATTTCTACTTTTCTTTACCACTGAGAGCTTTGTAGTCAGACTCCTGGCTTGGTATCTTGGCTCAAATACTAATCTTGTTGACCGTGGGCAGAATCATTGAACTCATCTCTGCCTTATCTTTCTTATCTGTGGGGTAGAGGTGATAACATAAGCACCTACAGCATAGGGCCTTTGTCAGGATAAAGTTGAATTAAACACACACAACACTAAGAACAGTGCCTGGGGAACAAGAAGAATTAATAGATTTCAGAGAAACTGCAGTGTCTCTGCACAGTTGCGATGCAAATCCCTGCTGCTCTTGCTCTATGATGGGAAATAATACAGTGTGTAGATTAAACACGTGAGCTTTGTAGTCAGTCAGCATTAGATTGGACCCAGATGCTGCCTGTGTGGTGTGACTCTGGGCAAGTAATTTAGTCTCTCCAAGCTTCAATGCCTTCATTTGTTAAGTGGGACAAATAACAACTGCCTCTCAGGATTATGTAGCTTTATTTTAAGGGTGATAATGTTAAAAACAACTAGATGGCACCTGGACACAGCAAGTATTCATAATATAATATGTTATTTGTTAAGAATAAAATAAATTATCCATCCTTTATATCTCTTTAGGCTACTAAATTTTTTTTTTTTTTTTTTTTTTTTTTTTTTTTTTTTTTTTTTTTTTGAGATGGAGTTTCTCTGTTGCCAGGCTGGGGTGCAATGTGCAATGGCACGATCTCGGCTCACTGCAACCTCCACCTCCCGGCTTCACGCGATTCTCCTGCCTCAGTCTTCCAAGTAGCTGGGATTACAGGCGTGTGCCACCACGCCCAGCTAAGTTTTGTATTTTTAGTAGAGATGGGGTTTCACTATGTTGGTCAGGCTGGTCTACTAATTTCAAAACTGACTTGGGACTTTCTTTGTCATTTATTTTCAGATTGCACATGAAGTTTATTTTTTTTCATAGACACCTCTTTTGGTAACTCCTTACTTTCCTACATTTTTTTCCCACATTTCTTCTGTCTCAACATCCTTTAGTCAGTGACAATTCGATTACAATATAGCACATCACTTTTAACAGAGCACAGCAGGATTTTAAGCAGAGATATGAAGTAAAACTTTCTCACATCCTCACTTCTCTTCGTGACATAATCACAAATAAACATACCTGACAGGTCAAGTGATTGTTGCTGCTGGTATGACTCACTGCAGTCCTTACGTTTGGAATCTTAGGGTGCATGTATGAAAGTGTGCGTGTGTGTGCATGCATATATGTGTGTGTATGCAGGGGTGTGTGTGTGTGTTTGTGTTTGTGCGCACATATGCTGACCTCTTGCTCCTTGAACTTGATTTTCCTTCTTTGATGTATCTTGCTCTGGGAGTGACAGCAACCAGACACCTCAGTCCTCATTCTGACTTTCCTCTGAATGGTTCCTCTTTTTGCTGCCCCAATGTTTCCATTATCCCAATTAACCACTCCCAGAGTCAGTGTACTGGACCCCCATCCTGGCTGTTTTGACTTGGTTCTTTTGAGTCATCCTGTTGGTCACATCCAGTCTCATCCCTATGGTGGATCCCATTATGTAGTTAATGTCTGCTGTGTTGTACACGCTGTTCTCTTGTTTTCTCAGTGTTTTTCTAGATTCACATCCTTGCCCTATCTAAACCATGATTTTTCTCTTTGGATACTAAAATTTCTACTTTTCTCTACCAATGAGTCTCCAAAACCAACACCACAGGACAGGCCCTGGTGGGTGGTGGGGGACTGACGTGCTTTTGGCCATCTCTACCACCCTATCTCTGCTTGTCATTCTTTGAGGTCTTTGCCTTTAATGTCTACAGACCCCTTGAAATCTATGACTTAACATTCTCTGTTGATCTATTTTCGCATCCAGAGATGACTCAGTAACTGATTAGTGTTCTTTTCTCGTTTCTCTTTCTCTGGCCTTTATTTATGAGGACAGTCTATCTATTGAGTAACCCTTTAGGATCTTAAATCTTACACCACATGGGACAAAAACTGCATGCCTTTGTCTCACAAGACAGGTCTTTCTCGGCGTTTTAAAAAAATTTCCAGCATGTTCAATCCACATAGTATCACTCTTTCTGGGATCATCCATTCACATCATTCCTTCTTTTCCTTTCCTCTCATTCTGACTGCTTTTTGGTGCTATTCTCAATAGGTATTTATGCAGACTTAAGCAAAGGAATTGGAGTTTGAGCCTAATGTTCTGAATTCTCTTATTTACCTGCTCAAATAAGTAAAGTGGAGTGCAAGTTGGACTCATAATTGGTGGTTCTCAATAAACAGTCTAAAAATACAGGTACCTCAAAAATATAAACACTGCAGATCAAAGATTATCTTGACACTTCTCTTTCTTGCTCTCTTTTCCAGAAATAACCATTATTATCAACCTTGTGTGCATTTTCCGGTCCCTTTTCTCTCTATGTATTTGCATTCTCTACTAAAATAAACTTCATGGAAATGGATAGTTGGCACCCCATTACTCTTGGTTGAATGAATGAATGTGTATCTGTGTGTGGGCACAAATACATCTCTATCTATCTGTCTGTCTATCTATCTACCTACGTATATGCTAACTGCTTTGTGTATGTTTTGAATGTGTTTTGACATAAACCATATCGCTTTGTACATATTACTTGGCAACTTACTTTTTTACTGAACAACATACCTTGGGGATATTTCCATGTTACCACATCTTGTTCTATTTCGTTCATTTTAACAGTTGTTAAAATGTATGTTATGGATATTTATCTGTCCACTTCTCTACTGATGGATATTTACATATTGCCTATATTTTGCCCTTTATAAGGCTATAACAGAAATCCTGGCAAAATTTTTTGCCCACATATGCATGTATTTTTATGGAATTGTTTCTGAGAAGTAATTTGTTGAGTCGAATATTATGTGCAGTTTTTTTTTTTTCTTTTTTGAGATGGAGTCTTGCACTGTCGCCAGGTTGGAGTGGTACGATCTCGTCTCACTGCAACCTCCACCTCCCAGGTTAAAGCAATTCTCCTGCCTCAGCCTCCCAAGTAGCTGGGACTACAGGCATGCGCCACAACGCCCAGCTAATGTTTGTACTGTTTTTTTTTTTTTTTTTTTTTTAGTAGAGATGGGGTTTCATCATGCTGGCCAGGATTGTCTCGATCTCTTGACCTCATGATCTGCCCGCCTTGGCTTCCTAAAGTGTTCAGATTACAGGCGTGAGCCACAGCACCCGGCCATGTGCAGTTTTAATAAACATTGCCAAATTACGCTCCACAAAGACTGTTGCAGTTTAATTTCCAGCTGTGCATGAGAGCATGTGATTCCCCTACATGCTTGCCAACATCAGATATTATTGAGTCTTTTAATTATGCCAGTCTGATGGGTGAAATGGTGGGTTTTTAAAAGTATTACATTTAACTGATCATTAGATCTAGCCTCTGTCTGTATGTATGTCGGCCTTCCTCAGTGCAGGTCTATCTTTTATGCATTTTCTTTTCTTTTCCTATTTCAGAGGGAAAAAGTTCCCCTTTCTAGATGCCCAAGAATTAATCCGCGTGCCTCTTTGTTTCTCAAATATCTTCTTTCTTTAGCATCTTCAATTTTCCTGTCTTTATATAGTTCTTCCTCTTGGCTTTCTATATAATCAGACTGTAAATATGCTGGAATAAAAGACTGTATTCAACTCTACCATTCCCTTTAACCTCTCCCTTGCTCGCTCTGCTCCTAAACTTGTCAAATGAGTGCTCTGAATCTGGTACTCTCACCTTCTGTAGTCAACGACATCAGTGAGGTCATTCAGTCCTAATTTTACTGAATTTTTAAAGTTCTTTTAAATCCTGCTGCCACCTCTTTGTACCCACAGTCTTCTCTGAACTTCCAAGATACCATCCCATTTCTTGTCTTCCCTCTAGAACTACTTTCTTAATTTCTTAAGCTTACTTCTCCCCTCTTTTTATCTATAAGTGTGGATGTTCAACAATTTTTATTTTTGGACCTTTGTTCCTTTTTCTTCACTTGTTGCTTTGGAGATCTCATCCATTCCAAACATTTCAGCTATTTTCTCTCGGCAGATGACCCCCAAAGTCAGTATTTCTAGTCCTGGTGTTTCATTAAAAATCCAGTTTTTCACTTGCAATTTTCTGATTGAATTGGACTCAATGTGACTTCCAGGTCAGAATCCCAAATGACATTTAGTATCTTCCTCTCTCTCAAACTGAATTCTGTGATTTTATCAACTTTTTTTTTTGTATGTAATGAGAAAGAGAACATCTTATTTTCCAAGTAGCGAATTCTCCCTGGATAGAGACTAATTTTGTCTACTGAATACTTTGATGAGTCACTTTTGATGTAGGGGAGTAGGTGAGAGGGCAACTTCAGGAAGGACTGAGCTTGTATAGAAAGACGTGGCTATGCACCTGCTTTCCAAGTGGGGCTGATCTGCTGTTACACTTTTGTTTCGCTGGATACACTGTCAAGAGCTGAATTGTCTGGGGCTATAATGAGGATGGCAGTGGCTGTGGAAAGAAAGAGGAAGAAAAAGGTAGCTGGCAACCAGAATGGAAATTTGGCAAAAGAACAGACATATTTAAGAGGGATTTTATGAGGCTCTGCCCTGCTCCACTGTAAGCATGCATGATATACTTGCTTACTTATCTCTGGAAAATCTTCAGCACAAAACCTTTTCCTACTGATTGATTGTGATTAATTGTGGTTAATTAGTTAAAATGTGATATTAGTTATTGACACTGTCTTGCTTAAATTTTCTCAGTGGTTTTCTATTGTTCAAACACTGTATTAAAAATAATTCTTTCTTTTAGAGCTTTATTTAAATGCACTTGACAAACAATAGATATCTTTAAAACGTACAATTTGATAAGCTTTGACATATGCAAATACCTGGGAAACCATCATAAAAATTAATGTAAGGAACTTACACATCACCTCCAAAAGTTTTACTGTGGCCTGCTATTTATTTATTTAAATTTCAAGTTTTATTTTAGATACAGGCAGAACATGTGCAGATTTGTTACATGGGAATATTGCTTAATACTGAGGTTTGTACTGAGGTTTGAAGTACAGATCCTGTCACCCAGGTACAGAAGATAGTACCCAATAGGTAGTTTTTCAAAACACATTCCCTTCTCTCTCTCCCCCTTCTGGTAGTTCACAATATCTATTGTTCCATTGTTTATATCCACATATGCTCAATGTTTAGTTCCCACATTTCAGTGAGAACATGCGATATTTGGTTTTCTGTTCCTGGATTAATTCGCTTAGGATTATGGCCTCCAACTGCATCCATTTTGCTGCAAAGAACATAATTTCATTCTTTCTTATGGCTGCACACCATTCCATAGTGTATATGTACCATATTTTCTTGATCCAATCTACCATTGATGGGTACCTGGGTTGATTCCATGTCTTTGCTATTACGAATAGCCTTGTGGCCTTTTATAATTCCATCCTTCTCTCCATGCTGTTCTCAGACAAACACTGATAGAGTGCTTCTTCTATTACTATAGATTTCTTTGCATTTCCTAGAATTTAATATAATGCAATTATAAAATATGTACTCTTTTTTGTTTCTTTACTTTTATTCATCATATTATTTTGAGATTTATCTATGTTACTTTAAATTTTATAGTTCATTCTTTTTATTGCTAATTTTCCTTTGTGTGAATACACCACAATTTCATCATTTGTTCACTCATCAATAGGCAATTGGATTTTTTCCAAGTTTTGACTATTACAAATAAAGTTGGTATGAAAATTTGTGCCTTTGTGTAGGCCTGTGCCTTTGTTCTTTTTCTTTTTTTTTTCTTTTTGAGATGGAGTCCCTCTCTGTCGCTCAGCCTGGAGTGTAATGGCACAATCTCGGCTCACCGCAACCTCCACCTCCCAGGTTCAAGCAGTTCTCTTGCCTCAGCCTCCCGAGCAGCTGGGACCACCATGCACCACCAAGGCAAGGTTGAGGTTTATTGCTGTTATTTTGCATATGGTTAGCTAATTGCTCCAGAACCATTTACTGAAAAACTATTCTTTCCCCAGTGAACTGCCTTTTCAGCTTCATTGAAAGTCAGTTGTTCAAATATGTGTGGATCTACTTTTGGATTCTCTATTCTGCTCAAAATTTTTTGACATAAAATTGTTTATAATATTCCTTTAACATTCTTTTAATACTTGTAGATTTTGTAGCAGTACCTTCTCTCTCATTCCTAATATGAGTAATTTATGTTTTCTCTGTTTTTCCTGATTAGTCTGCTAACACCCTATGAATTTTTGTTTTGTTTTTTTAAATTGGTTTTGTGTTCTCCATTTCACTAATTTTTCCTCTGATATTTATCACCTTCTTTCTATAGCTTAATTTTAGGCTTAATTTGCTCTTCTTTTTCTAGTTTATAAGGTGAAATCTGAGGTCACTGATTTGAGAACTTTCATTTTCTACTGGCAAATTCAAAAGGACTCCACTAAATCACTCCTATTTAGTGATTCACTGGAAGGACTCAAAGAATTCAAGAAGTCCACCATACTCACAGTTTATTAGAGTGGAAATACAGATTAAAGACAGCGAAGGGAAGGGGCTCATAGAGCAGAGTTCAAGAGAGCCTAGGCATACAGCTTCCAGTTGTGCCCAGTAGAGTTATGCAAACAGCATTTATTTCTCTCAGCAATGATGTGTCACAGTAATGTATCACAGCATGCATAAAGTATTTTCTTTTTTCTCAATATTACTTTAGTTATTGGTGGTTTCATACAAATCTTGAATTTTTAAAACTGGAGTCATTCACCTGAGCTTTGTATTCAGAGTTTTTATTGGAGGTTTGCCCAGAGATTTTTACAGGGGTTTGGATGCATTAATACACTGTGTAGCCTAAGGTCCCTACCATAAATCATTGTTAGCATAGACTGTCTGGTATGGTCCAAAACCCCTCAGATAAACAAAGTTATTTTAATCAGGCAGGGCATTCCAAGGGTTTAAAAGTTATGATCCAAAACCTGGGGAAAAGGGAGGACCAAAACTTTCTTGGGGCAAAGTTAATCCTTTACTGTACAGTAATGTAAGTATTTTAGTGCTATAAGTTCTCCTCTGTGTACTGAATTAGCTACATTTCAAAAATTTTTGATATATTGCATTTTTATCCTTATTTACTACAAAATACTCTATAATTCCTCCTTCGATTTATTCTTTGACCCATAGGTAGTTTATATACATGTATTTAGTTTCCAAGTATTTGGAGATTTTCCAGATTTTTCTACTATTAATTTCTAATATAATCCCACTGGAGAGAGATAATGTAACTTGTACTACTTGATTCTTTTTTATATTAAAATCCAAAATGAAAGAGAACACATTACAACTGATAACACAGAAATACAAAGAATTGTGAAACTACTATGAACAGTTATACACTAACAAATTGGATAACCTAGAAGAAGTTGATAATAGACACAGACAACCTACTAAGACTGAATCATGAAGAAAAAAATCTGAACACATCAATGATTGAGGAGATTAAATTCATAATAAAATTTTTCCCATCAAATAATAGCCAAGGACCTGACGGCTTCACTGCTGGATTCTATCAAACATTTAAAGAAAAACTTATGCTAATCGTTCTTAAATGTTTCCAAAATATTGGAGGAGAGGGAGTTCTTTTAAACTCATTTTGTGAAGCCAGAATTACCTGATACCAAAACCAGACAGGGATACTACAAGAAAAGAAAATTACAGGACAATATTTCTGATGAATATAGTTGTTAAAATTCTCAATACAATACCAGCAAACTGAATTTGACATCACATTAAAATGATCATACATTATGATCAAGTGGGATTCATCACTGGGATGCAAGCATGGTTCAACATATACAAATCAAAAAATACAATACACCATATTAACATAGTGAGGAACAAAAACCATATAATCATCTCAACGGATGCAGAAAAAGCATTTGACAATATTCAACATCTTTTCATGACAAAAGCTCTCAACAAATTGGGTATAAAAGAAATATACTTTAACACAATAAATGTAGTATATTTATTGTAATAAGTTGGAAGCCTTTTCTCTAAGATCAAGATCAAGACAAATATGCCACCTTGTTACTTTTATTCGACATAGTACTGGAATTCCTAGTTAGAGCAATTGTTAAAGAAAAAGAAATAAAAGGTGTCTAAATTAGAACAAAAGTAAAACTATCTCTGTTTGTAGATGATATGATCTTAAATTATATAAAACCCTAAAGACTCTAGCAAAAACCTATTAGAACTAATAAACAAATTTATTAAAGTTGCAAAATACAAAATCAACATACAAAAATCAATTCCATTTATGTACACTAACAATAAACTATGTAAAAGAGAAACTTAGAAAATTATCCTATTTGCAAACATCAAAAGGAATAAAACACCTTAGAATAAATTTAACCAAGGAGGTAAAAGATCTGTACACTAAAAACTGTAAAACATTGATGAAAGAAATTGAAGAAGATACAAATACATGGAAATCTATCCTATCTTCATAGATCGGAAGGGTCAATATTGTGAAAATGTCCACATCACCCAAAGTCATCTACAGATTGAATGCAATCTCTTCGAAATTTCCAGTGGCATTTTCACAGATTAAATATTGCTTTAGATAGCTAAAGCAATATTAAGAAGAAAGAAGAAAGCTGAGGGCATCACATTTTCCAGTCTGAAGTTATATTACAAAGCTATAGTAATCAAAACAGTATGGTATTGGCTTAAAATCAGACATATAGAATAAAGGAACCAAACAGAAAGCCCAGAAATAAACCCACACATATATGGTCAACAAGCATATATGTATGCTTGACAAAAGCACCAAGAGTACACAATGGGGAAAGGGTAGCCTCTTCAATAATTGGTACTGGGGAAATTGAATATTCATATCCAAAAAAATAAAATAAAACTGAACCCTTATATTACACTATAGACAAAAAATCAACTTTAAATGTATTAAATATTTAAATGTAAGATCTGAAACTGCAAAACTTTTAGAAGAAAACATTAAAAAAAGCTTCATGACACTGGTCTTAGCAATTTTTTTGATGTAACAACAAAAGAACAGATAACAAAAGTAAAAATAAACAAATGGTAATACATCAAACTAAAAAAGCTTCTTCATGACAAATGTAACAATCAACAAAATGAAAAAGCAAACCATGAAATGGGAGAAAATTTTGTAAACCAGATGTCTGATAAAGGGTTAATATCCATTTTTAAAAAAAGGCAAAGAGCCTGTTTCCAAAGAATATATGTGTTTTCATTTTTTCACTTTTCCAAAGAAGATAATCAGGTATATGAAAAGGTGCTGAACATCACTAATCATCCTTTTTGATTATTCAACATTTTTCTAAAGTAGAAACTCAAATGGCCAACGGGGATATGAAAAGGTATTCAACATCAGTAATCATTAGAGAAAATGAAAATCAAAACCACAATAAAATATTACCTCACATTTGTTAGGCTGGTCATTATAAAAAAGACAGTATTTTTCTTTCAGTATTTTAAAGATGTTGCTTTACTGTGTTCTCACTTGCTTTGTTTTCACCAAGAAATCTTCTGTCATCTTTATCTTATTCTACTGTACAAAACATGTTTTTATCCTGTGGCTGCTTTTAAGATTTTTCTCTTTAACACTAATTTTCAGAAATCTAATTATGATATTCTTTGGTACATTTTGTGTATGTGTGCTTGAGTTTTGTCAAGCTTCTTGGATATGTGAGGTTCGAGTTTTATTGAATTTAGAAACTTTTCAGTCATGATTTCTTCTAATAATTTT
Source organism: Papio anubis (assembly GCF_008728515.1). Classification (NCBI taxonomy): domain Eukaryota; kingdom Metazoa; phylum Chordata; class Mammalia; order Primates; family Cercopithecidae; genus Papio; species Papio anubis. Next base: position 15,740,176 of record NC_044979.1, read on the forward strand.
TTCTTTCTTCCCATCTTGCTTCTCTTCTTTTAAAACCAGTTATGTTAGTTTACTTGAAGTTGTCCTGTAATAGTTAATTGTCTGTTTCCTTTCAAAAATTATTTTATTTCCTCTATCCTCCATTTTTGGTTTGCCTTTGTTGCTATATCTTCTTAGGTTACTAGTATTTTCTTCTACATTGTCTAATCTATCATTAATTTAATTCAGTGTATTTTTAATGTCAGATATTGTCATTTTCATCTCCAGAAGTTGGATTTGGGGCTTTTAAAATTATCTTCTATGTCTACTTAACATCTCTAGCTTAACTTTTTTATTTTTAAATTAAATTATCTTTTTTTTACTAACATCTGTTCCAGTTTTTCCTTTCATTATACATTGCATTTTTCTGCTTTTTTTGTATGCCTGGTAATTTTTTTATTTTATTCCATACGTTGAGTTTTAATTGTATTGGACTTTTTATTTTTCTATAAATATTTTTGAGCTCTGTTTTAGAATACAGTTACATTTCTTGAAATAATCTGATTCTTTTGTACCTAGTTTTAATCATTTATTAGATGACAGCAGAGCAGCGTTTAGTTTAGAGATCATTATTCTCCACTTGTGAGCCAAAACCCTTCTGACACAAAACACTCTTGTCTCAATGCCCCATGAATTTTAATGTTTTTGAGTTTGGCTGGTGAAATTATACCCTATTCCTGGCCCTACAGGAAATTCAGTTACTGTTCTCTTTAATCCTTTGTATGGTTATTTTCCCAATCTCAGATGGTTTTCTCACACTCATAGTCTTGTTAATACCCTGTGAATACTGAGGGTGGGCCCTCTGAAGACCTCACAAATTCTCTCTGCCCATCTCTCTCCTCTGCTGTCCTCAGCCCTGTGAACTCTACTTGCCTTATTCTCCTCTCAGTTGTGTCTCCTTGACTGGAGGAGTTTGATGGTTTCCCCCTGGATTTCCCCTCTGTGTGCCATGGCCTGGAAATTGTCTGAATGTGGTAAGCTTGGGTTATTATAAAACTTACTTCATTTTTTCTTGTCCTTCCTTGCCTGATGTCTAATGTCTTGAAAACTAGTGCTTTATATATTTTGTCCCTTACTTTGTTTTCGCTGGAAATAGAAAGTCAATTATTTTAAAAGAGATTTTTAAAATAACACAAATACTGTTTTTTATATTTATTACATATTTACTAATGATATTCTATCTGTAATAGTCTGTAGTTGGTTTGTATCAGCTCATAGGACCCAGTTGTTAGATACTCAGAAATTTTGTGAACCAGTTGTTAAAAATCGTTGTTTGTTTGAATTTGGCCATGGTGGGAATGTTTATATTCATAAAATTGGTCAAAATGCTATAAATCCAGGCTTTTCCCTTTTTTCCTTTTTATCCCTCACAGGGAGCTGGCTTACCAATTCCATCTGGACTTTTTTTCATTTTGTCTGAAAGACATCCTTTAACATTTCTTGTAGTGTATGTGTCTCCTGGCGAAGAATTATTTTAGTTTTTGTATGTCTGAGAAGTTTATTGTGCCAATGTTTTTGAAAGATATTTTCACTGGATCTAGAGTACTAGGTTAACAGGATTTTTTTTCTTTAAATAATTTAAAGATGTTTCTTCACACTCTTTTGCCTGAATTGTTTCTAGTGAGATGACTGCAGTCATTCTTAACTGTGTTCATTTGTACATAGTGTGTCTTTTATTCTCTGGCTGCTTTTCAAGATTTTTCTTTAATTATTAGTTTTAAGCAATCCAGCAATAAAGTATCTTGTTAAAGTGTTCTTCATGTTACTTGTGCTTGGAGTTCATGAAACTTCTTCAATCTGTGGCTGTTCCTTTTCATTAAATTCAAAACTGCTTCAGCTATTAGTTATTCAATTTCTTTTTTCTGCATTAGTCCTCCAGTTTCATAGGACTCTCAATATTAGGCTACTTAATGCTGTTCTATAGCTCACTGATGCTCTGCTCACTTTTTTTAAGTCAGTTTCTTTCTGTTTTCATCCTAGATGATTTCTATTACCTCATCTTTAAGTTCGATCTGAGATACCTAATCTGCTGTTAATCCCATCCAGTATATTATAAAATCACATTCATTGTATTTTGCATTGGAAGAAGTTTTATTTCAGTCTTTTTCAAATTTTCCGTGTCTCTTCTTAACATAGGTACACTCTCTTCTATCCTGCTGAACATATTGAATATATATTTAATAGCCTTGTCTGCTAACTCTATCATGTGTATCATTTCTGGATCTGTTTCTGTTGAGTGTTTTTCTCCTCCTTATGACCCATATTTTTCTGTTTCTTTGCATATATGGCTTTTTAAAATCGGGTATCAGATATTTGAATTTGATGTTTCTAGCTACTGGAGTATTTGTATCCCTTAAAGAAATTTGGGACTTTATTTTGTGATGCAGATAGATTACATAGAAACAATTTGATATTTCTGAGTCTTGTCTTGAAGCTTTGTAAGTTGTATCTAGGACAACCTTTAGTGTACAGCAAATTTGCCCTCCCGCCCTCCGTACTGGGGTGATCCGCTTCTGAGAATTCTCCTCAATGCCCTCTGTGCTAGGAGGTCTCCCACGCTGGTTGATGGAAACACCATCTGTTCCTGGTACCTTGTGGACTTTGAGATGGTTCTGCTTGATCCATCAAGTGGTCTTTCCCTGGCCTCAGGTTGTTTTCTTGTATGCACTGGTCAGAGCAGTTGAAGAGTCACTGGGAGTCCGATGCACATTCCAGAGCTCTTCCCACCTACCACTTTCTCCTTCCTGGGTCTCTTCCCTGGAATTTTAGCCATTTCGGCCTCCTCAAACCCTGAATACAAGTCTCCTTAACTCAGAAAGCCTGCCAGATGCTGTTTGGGCTTCTCCTCCCTGTAATACTGCCTGAAAAAGGCTATAAACTGGGGCCATCACAGAGTTCACTTTATTCATTTCACTTCTCTCAAGGATCACGGTCTTGAGCCATCTGTTGTCCAGTGTTTCAAATATTTCATGCATTTTAATTGTTTCAGGTTTGAGGGTAAATTCAGCCTCTGTTACTCCATCATAGAATTCCCTCAGACACGGACGTGTTTAGCTTTAGGAAATTTTACTGTAACCTATCTTCATGCATTCTCTTCCTCTCCCTTTAGGTTCGTCTTCTTACTACTCTTCACTGATGTCCTGTACTTACAGCCTCTGTACCTTTGGTCATTTCTGCACCATTCATCCTTTCTTGCCTTTTAATGTCATTTTTATCAGTCTAAAACCCTATGCCTTCTCAAGGACCATCTCAGAGTCCGTCTCTTATGTGAAAGTTACACTGAGCCTCGTACCTGTAAGTAATCTCTTTCATAAACAAACTTGTATGGGCTTATTCTGTTTGGGTTTTGCTAAGCTTCCTGGATCTGTAGGTGGATATTATTTATCATGTATGAAACATTTTGGCCACTATTTTAAAAATAATTGTTTTCTGCCACCACTTTCTCTCCTTTATATTATATGAAGACTCCAGTGATATGTGTGCTAGGTGACTTGATATTGTTTGAGAGTTCCCTGAGACCTCTTCCAGTTTTTGTAGTTGTTTAGCATTATTTCCCCCTCTCTCGTTTTGAGTTTCTGTTGTCCTGATTTCATGTGCATAGACATTTATCCCATAGTGTCTACTCCAATTTAAGCTTATCTAGCAAAATTTTCATTTCAGATATTTTTCAGATCTAGAAGTTCTACTTAGCTTTTTTATAGTTTCTCTTTCTTTCTTCATTATGTTGTGTTTTACTATAAATCCTTGAACATATTTAATAATAGCCATTTTAATATAATAGCTATTTATAAGTCCCATTATTTTGATTCACCATCTCTGTCATTTCTGGGTTGATTTCAATTGCCTAATATTACTACTTAGTATAGACACATTTTCCAGCTTCTAAGTATACCCCATAATTTCTCACTGGATGCTCAACATTATGAATGTTACTTTGTTATTGTCTGAATTTTGTTTTCTTCTCTCAAAGAGTGTTGAGCTTTATTCTAGTGGGCAGTTGACTTGCTTGTAGGTCAACTTGTCTGCTTTTCCTTTCAAGGGCTCTTCTAAGCTTTGTTAGGGTTAATGGATGGTAGACTTATTCTATGTCATTTGAGTCCTACTCTAAGTTATGGGCTTCCTAGGATACCTGTTAAATATTCCAGGTATTCAACAAAGCTATTCTGATTGCTCAGAGCTGTCTCTCTCTCGGCCTTGACCAAGATCTAGTAATTATTCATACTGTAGTTCACCAGCAGTTGTTAATTCCCCAGTATTTATTCTTTGCCTGCCCCTGTGGAGTTTCACCCAATGGATGCCAGCTTAGTATTTACCCAAAGACTCAATGAGACTGCATGAAAATTGTGGGGCTCTTTCCGTGCATGGCCTCCTCTTCTCTGAGTTGTGTCCGCAGCTCAGTAAGAATTTCAGGGTGCCGTGCTCTGCTCGGGTCCCTCTTGTGTGCACAGCAACCCAGGAAGTTCTGGGTAGAAAACAGAAATGATCATAGCATGCAGCTCGTTTGTTTCCTTTCTCTTATGGGTCACAGTCTTGTGCCATCTATTGTCCAATATTAGAAAACAATTATCTCATGTATATTGCCCAGTTTTCTAGGTGTTTATTATTGGAGGGTATAATGGATTGAATTATACCTGCCACCCCCCCACCACCCCAGTAAAAGATATGTTGACATCCCAACCCTCAGTACCTCACAATGTGACTCTGTTTGAAAATAGAGTCATTGCGAGTGTGACTAGTTAAGATGAGGTCATACTGGAGTACTGTGGACTCCTAATATGACTGATGTGCTTGTAAGACGACAGCTGTGGGAAGACAGAAACACGCAGGGAAAATGCCATGTAATGCCAAAGACAGTTTAAAGTTATGTAGCTGCAAGCTAAGGAATGTCAAAAATTGCCAGCAAATCACCAGAAACTAGGAATAGGCAAGGAAGAATTTCCTTCCAGGTTTCAGAGGGAGCATAGCTCTGTTGATACCTTGATTTTAGACTTCTAGGCTCCAGAACCATGAGACAATAAATTCTGTTGTTTTAAGTCACCCAGTTTGTGGTACTTTATTACAGCAGCTCAAGGAATATTACACAGTGGACAGATTGAGAAGTTCCTTCATCATAAGTGGAAGCAGAAGTTCCTAACTCTTTTAGTATTTGCCATCTGAACTACTTTTCTATCTTTTACTTCCTCCAATAGATAAGTTATTAGAAGGCAAATATTACTTCTTAATTTTCTGTTTTCCACCTATCTAAGCTTGAATTTTATGTGCATGTAAGCTAGATGTGAAATTCATGGGCATCAAATAGGGGTGGGTAAAATATAATTTTGTTTTCTACAATTAAAATTATTCTATATCTAGATCCCTGTTGCATTGGGGTATACATGATTAATTCAGGGATTTCTCAGACAATTCATGCTTTTCTCCCTTTCCTTTTCTCCCCGGGTGGTGTCTAAATTCCAGGATGCATTAAAAGTACTTATCAAAGCATTGTGGGGAAGGTACTTAGTCTTTGGTCATCATTTAACTTTCCTTCATGACTCTCATTTGCATGGTCATCAACACTTGTCCCCACTGATATCTGCTGACCCTCGGTGTGTCTGTCTGTCTGTCCTTGAGGTTGTGTTGATCCACAGCAGGTACATTGTGCCTTACACATTTCAAACACGATGCCTCTTCAGGCTTGATGGCTTCTCTCAGTTAATCTGTTTTCCTTTGAATGAGAAAATGGCTATTCCTGATCTATCCTGAGATCTTTGGGGATTGTTGGAGACTACCTCAGGTCCCTCTGTTAAGACACATTCTAGAGCCGTGTATTTTTTCCACTGCTGCTCTAATAAATTACTACAGACTTAGTGGCTTAAAATAACACAAACTTATTATCTTACAGTTCTATAACTCTAAAGTCTGACACAGGTTTCACCAAGTTAAAATCAAGATGTCAGCTAGGCTGCATTCTTCCCTGAGGGCTCTAGAAGATAACCCATTTCCTTTCCTTTTCTAGCTTCTAGAGGCCACCTTCATTCCTTAGCTCATGCCCCCTTCTACCTCCAGGGCCAGCAGCATGGCATTTCTTGCCTGCTTCCATGTCCACATCTCTTTCTTTGACTCTCTTCTGCTTCCCTCTTCCATGTTGAAGGACCCTTATGATTGTTTGGGGCACACCTGGATAATTCTGACTACTCTCCCTGTTTTAAGGACATCCAATTAGAAACCTTAATTCCATCTTCAACCTTAATTCCCCTTTGCCATGTAATCTAACACATGCACAGATTCTGGGGATTAGAATGTGGACATCCTTGGGAGCCATTATTCTGCTGACCACAAGTCATTTCTACTTACCAGTCTCTAGCCAGTATGACATGTAGGGACCCAGGACCTTGTTCATCTCATTCTGGAAATAAGCACAATTTTCCTCAGCCGTCAAAACTTTCGAATTTCCATTTCTTCTCTCTCCACCTCTCTCTCATCCCTTTCCTTGATCAGGATGTGGATAAGAAGAGGTAAGTCACAATTCAGGGCATTCAGGAGCATCTCACTGGCTGACTCTCCCTTCTTTCCATTAGCCCAGGTAATTTTAAACTCTTCTGTAGAGGAACAAATAGGCTTTGCAAGTATCCTCCATTCCTATTATATAGGAATATATACTAGTTTTAAAATTAAAAAGATGATTTCATTCTTATTGCCATTTTCTTCATGTATAAAGCTTTCTCTTGTTGGCAGTGATTCATTAAGAATCTAGTATGGAGGGAAAAAGCCGAAGATGGTAACAAAAAGATTTGAAAAGAGGCTTGCCAGAGAGGTGGACACGTTAAGATGACCAGAACATGTTAAGATGACAGCTCCAGCCAGCTTTCAATTCCGTAGGACACCTCCAGACCTAGGCCAGATGTGCGGCCAGGCCTCTCCCATTTGTAGATGTACTGCCACAGAGCAGAGGGATCACAGCCCCATCCCCTTTTCAATACATGAATGACTTAAGTGATTGAATAACTGAACAGTATTGCAGATGGGGATGGAGACTGAGGAGATTTTTTTTAAAGGCATCAGCCATATGGAAGGAGCTTCCAGCTACTGAGCTGTGACAATGATCAGGAGCCAGGAGCCAGCTGGTTACTCTGATCTGACTGATACATCTCTGCACCCTCCAATCTGCTGCAACATCTCTAAGAAGGAGGATTACATTGCTCTCTACACGTGGTAATGACACTGAGCCGATGCAGCTGATGAGTGAAGTCAGGTCTCATGCGATATGCTGGTGTTAAAAGACTGCCAGCCAAAGGAAAACATGATGTGGTACCCTTGAGAGCAAAAGCAATTCTTGTTCTTTCTCCCTGTATCTCCCACCACCCTCTGTCCACTTTCTCTCCCCCCTATCCCCACTCAGTACTAAATAAAAATTTCAAAGGCAAAGAGGAAAGAGAACAGAAATGGAAAGAAAGGAACAGGTTATGTGTGCACATATTTATTTTGGCCTCACTCCCTGCAATCCTAATATGCACAGATATTATATTACCAGATTTATTAAAAACTGAGATTGAACAACTGTAGAACAGCCAATGAAAACTGCTCTTGCGTTGGCTATAGCTATTTTTCATCATATGTTCCAAATGCTCACTGCAAGCAAACTATATTTACCACTTGATTTATCATTTAAATAAATGTTATAAGAGGATTAATTCCATTTAGAAAAGAGAAAAAACAAAACATTCCCCTATGCATATGGTGTATTCAAATGCAAACAAAAAAATGTGCTACAGCCGAAACTATCAGGAGCAAGAACCCCAACGTTAACTTGGAATTGTGCTACTGTAGCATCAGCAACAACAACAAACATATGACATCACTGGGCCCTGATGAAATGGGAAAGTGTTACAGATGCTTTATTTGGTTAAGGCTGATTCTCCCTGTTCAGCCGCTTTTACAGCGTTCTTTCCTGGGTTCTCGTCTCCAACCACTGCGCCACATCCAACACAAACTGAGTAATTGTTCTGAATATGAATCCTTCAGAGGACAGAGCATGGCAAAGACAGAGGGAAGAGGAGTTTCCAAGGGTGTGCTGGTGTCCTCCAGGCATCTCAAGGTCCCAAGTCCCACTTCAGCAGAATGACGTTTTAGCAGCTACCTAGCAGATTCCCACGCTTAGCTATTATGAATCCTTAGCTATTATGAATTGGTGGCTTGACTGTGTTTTTTGTGGCTCTGTGGTCCCTTCAGCCCCCACCTTCCACCCCATCCCACTGTAAATCTCCCAATCTTTGCTGCAGACATAGGCTTTTCCTAGAGTCAAGAAAAGAAAAGAAAAAAATAAAAAAGCCAACACGTGTAAGAGTGCCTGCCTGCAGTGCACCAGGCAAAAAGCACCTTTCAACAATTTTTAGGTATCGTCATCATTATTTTCATTTTACAGATAAGAAAATTGAGAATGAGGGTTTGCTTGAGAGTTCCCAAGCCAGCAAGAAGCAGAGCTGCAAAATGAACCCAAATCCATATGATTCCAAGGCTCTGTGATGTTTCCTGTTATTCATGTTGCATTTAGAGGATAAATTAGATCCAGCTGGGCCGTTAGAGGCACGTGGAACAGATTCCAACTTTGATCAGTTCAGGAGTTAATTCTGCCTGTCCAGGTCTCAAAACCTGTCTGCCAGGGATGAAGATTATGCAGACGATCCCTTGTTTGGCTGTCGTAGAAGCTTCCTGCCCTCAGAACTGAGCATTTCTGCTTTGATTACCCCAAAATACCTGAATCTCTTGAGCCCTATCCTTTCATCTCCCAGGTAACATGTCTAGCTCTAGTTTCCAATTTCAGATAAACTAAAATCCTTTTTCATCCTTCTTTCAGTATCACAGTTTCTCTGACGGTTTCCCAGGCTTCTGATGTCTCCTAGGGGAGCTAGAGAGTTACCTCTAGTTTACAGGTAAACAATGAGTCATTAAATATATTTACATACCGGGATGTCAGCAGAAATGCAAAGAAGATACCAAGTGCAGAGTACAGCTGGTTCCCAGGGAGGCCGGGGGTGATTCACCACACTCTTAAAACAAGACTAGCCTCGTTTCCTCCCCAGCTCAAGGGGTAGATTCCTCTGCTCTGGCAGCAGATCTCCCAGAGGGAGCGGCCTGACCACGTCACTGGCCCAGAAGAGGAGGCGTCTGTCCCCCAGACTAGCTGAAGGAAAGGCTGGCTTGGATGATGCTCTGCTCTCCCCTTGCCCTTCTCCTGGGCACTTTCTTTGGTGGGTGCCCTCCTCTCCGGCAAGCCTCTTTTCTCATCCTCACCCTCACCGCAATCCCGTGAATGCAGAGTCTGAACTGTTGGTTTGACACTCCTGAGTCTATTCCTCTGATTGTCTGGAACAGATATGGGGCTTCAGCCTTAAGGGCTGATCTGATGATTCTTGGTTCTCTCTGTCTCCTGGGAAGGAGTTTGTTCTGTTGGTCTTCCCTGGCCCAGTGATGCTTTGCATCCTTGGCTCCCCCGGTCTACTCCCCATGATGGATTCCAGGTGCCTGTGCCATGCAAGAGCTTGAGCTGCCCCTCTGTCTGGGGAAGGCAAGCCAGGCTGGGGTGCTCCTTCGTAAATGGCACTTTATCTTTCCCACAGGGGTCAGATCTCAGACTATTCATCAATGGCCAGCGACCCTGGTGCAGCCTGTGGGCAGCCCGCTCTCTCTGGAGTGCACTGTGGAGGGAACATCAAACCCCAACCTATACTGGTACCGACAGGCTGCAGGCAGGGGCCTCCAGCTGCTCTTCTACTCCATTGGTGTTGACCAGATCAGCTCTGAGGTGCCCCAGAATCTCTCAGCCTCCAGGCCCCAGGACAGGCGGTTCATCCTGAGTTCTAAGAAGCTCCTCCTCAGTGACTCAGGCTTCTATCTCTGTGCCTGGAGTGTCACACTGAGCTGGGTGGGGCAGACATCTGTGCAAAAACTCCACCCTCTCCTGAGTCCTAACCATTGTCCCCAGGAACCCTCACCCAGGGACTGCGTGGAGGATATTTGTAACTAGGTTTCTGACTGCTGGCCAATGTGAAAGCAATGGAACGAAGCTAGAATTCTACAAAAGACTCTAATACTAAAGTTCTCAGGGAGAACAAAAAATTGTATGTGTGCAGAACCTGTGATTTGCCTGCACATAGTCAAGTTCTCAATGTATGGATGTCCAGGCTTAGGCTACCATACTCCAGCCCTCAAGGTGTGCTATATCTTGCCTGATTTTCTCGTCTTCCAAATTCCTTATGTGTGCTCTGGGGAGGGGGTTTGTGCATATATGGCTGAGAGAAATAGGATATACCTGTGGCAGGAGGTGAGCTGGTGAACAAACGGGAGGATGCCAACTCAGGTTACTGAATTGGTTAATTTCATCACCTGGAGAGTCTCCTGTCATTGATCTTTCTGCTGAGACTAGAAATTCTGGGGAGGCTTAGACCTGAAGCTCTGACTAAGGCAAAGAGGCAAGATGTTCAGGAGACTGTTCTCATTCGAGGCTGAAGTGTGGTTTTGTTAGTATAGGAAACATGCGCTTAGGCCAGACGTGGTAGCTCACGCCTATAATCCCAGCACTTTGGGAGACTGAGGCAGGAGGATCACCTGAGGTCAGGAGTTCGAGACCAGACTGGCCAACGTGGTGAAACCTGTCTCTACTAAAAGTACAAAAATTAACCGGGTGTGGTGGCAGGCGTCTGTAATCCCAGCTACTTGGGAGGCTGAGGCAGGAGAATCACTTGAACCTGGGAGGTGGAAGTTGCAGTGAGCCAAGATCATGCCACTGCACTCTAGCCTGGGTGACAGAGCGAGACTCTATCTCAAAAAATAAAAATAAAAATAAAAATAAACATACACTTAGAAATTTTGATGGTGTTTTAGGTTTTAGGTTTTAAGAACTGTCCTGTTGTACTATCTTCTAGCCCTTCCTTTGTAGCAAAGACAGACAGATGGTGATCCAAGAGATACGCAAGAAGAAGACTGTGTGTGTAATGGCTGAGCTCTAAAAAAGAGAAATCACTTGGATGGAAATGAAGGAGAGGAAAGGGTTGATGTGGATGGCTGGAAAGAGGTTCGATGGTTACCTTGGCAACTGAGCTTCCTTCCTCATCCCCATTCCTCCCTAGTTCTTGTTCTTAAAAAGATTTTCTTTCTAATGTCCCTTCCCCTCCACAAGGGGGCACAAGATGTCTTAAAATACTCTATTCTGGGCATCATTTAACCTAGATGAATCCAGACGTGTGCATATTTCTAGTATCATTTAATCTGAAGTGGAAAATCTGAGACGTAGACACAGAGTGATCAAGAATGTACGGAATAATGCCCAAGGGTTCCTATTGAGCTTTAAGGATCAGCTATGTATTAAGCAGGTACTGTGTGCTGGACACAGTGAGCCATTTTGAGGGTTATTAAAAGTATATATATATACTCGAGATAGTGTTGGGCATAGTCATAGCATGATTTAGTCAAATCACTTGATTTTTTAAGTCTAAATTTGCTAGTTGTTATGAACTTGACCTAGTTATTTAATCTTACTAGCTTTCAAGTTTTTCCCCTCCTATAAAACATGCCTCATTGAATTGTTAAGTGTATTAAATAAGATGGTGTTTATAAAGTCCTATTACAGGCTCTAATTTTCAACAGGTATTATTTTCCTCTCCTTAAACTTACAAGATTATTTTCATTACAACTTACCCAAGAGGAAGACTTATTTAACACATTTCAAATCATAAACTACAGGTATGTAATAAATATGAATATTTAAAATGCTAAACATGCTTGGATGGCAAAACCATGAAACTTGAACCCTGTGCTGTGCCTATGCAGATGCTGATTCTGTAGGGGTGCTATGCAGCTTCAGAATCCTTCTTAATAGAGAAATGTCTCAGGCAATCACCACTAGTCAAGTAGAGCTAGTAGAGACTTGAGGCAGATTTTCCCTTCCTGTGATATGCTGCAAAAATTCTGGAAAACTTCACAAAGGACATAAAATTGTAGCTAGGTTTAGCTCTTTAGGAGGCTAACAGTTATATAAGCAAAATGACATTGCAAGCAAGAGAGTCAGTTTGTGTAGAAATGTGCAGGTCTGTGTGAATATTGTTAAGTTTTAGAGAATTTGAAGGAAAAGAAGTCCTGATCATTGCACAGAGCATCCTACAGACAGGTGAGCATTGAAAGAGAGGCTTGAAAGCCACCTAAATTCATCAGAACAAATTAACAGCCTCCATGTTATCTTCTCTTATTCATGCGTGGCTGTTCATTCCCATAACTGTTTCCATACCATTTAGGACTCAGAAATCCACAGTCGTTATAATTCCAGGGGACAAAGGAAAGCAGTTTAGGATGGCCGATCCTGTTCAGACGTGCCATCTCTTGCCAGGAATTCATGAAACTCACTTGCCCCTTTAATCAGATGAGGCTGTCTCTTTTCTAGGAGAGCTTCCAGGATTTGCATCTGATTTTGCAGATGTGCCAGGATGACTATGTCCATACGTCTACTTCCCTGGCCAGTTGCACATGGAAGATTCAGGGCCACATGCTGGTGGCCAGAGGCACTGTCCCCAAGATGCTTCACATAGATCTCAGCCACCCACGGGACTTATAAGGAGATACCCTTTGGGCCTCTAAATAGATCTCAGCCACCCATGGGACTTATAAGCAGATACTCTTGGGCCTCTAAATAGATCTCAGCCACCCATGGGACTTATAGGGAGTCACCCTGGGGCCTCTGGACAGTTTGAGGAAGATGAGGAATGCCCAGGGTTGGGAAGCTGGTAACACTAAGATTAGGCAACTTCTTAGTTTTGCCCAGGATTCTGTGGTTTGGGATAAGAATGCTACAATCCCTTGAGCTCCTGCAGAGCAGGCTTGACCTATTATATACCTAGTAATTTCCCACTCCCTACTTTGGGAGTTTCTGTATGTCTAGTTTTTCATTCTGTCTTGCGTTATGTTCTTCTAAGGTGTGTTAGAAAATACTCATCACACAGACCTTACAGGCTTTAGCAACTAGAGGATAAAACTACAAGGAGCCAGTCAATGCAGTGCACAAACACTGGCTCAGACATGCAGGGACTGTCCGTTTTGCAGTCTGTTGGTTATCTAGGGCTCTCTCTCCTGTGACTCATCAGCACCTCTCATTACATGAGTGGAAGGAAGTGGGAGGATGCAAGTGGAGGGAGTGGAAGGGAGTTTGGGGGGCAGGTGGGAAGAGAGAGTTGCCTGAGTGATGTGGGACCAAAAGGGATCCCAATTGGGTCAGAGCAGTTATTGCAGCTGTTTTTCATTCTCCACTATCTTCATGGTGCCCACTGTGGCCTTTGATCTTGTGCATAACCTCCAGCAGGTGTAAAGATGTGCTGGGGGAGGGGAGGCCTGCACATGGATCTGGGATACCTAGATTCCCCTCTAGAGACCCTGTCCCCTCCCCTCTGAAGTTCTACTTCCACTGCCAGGATGCTAACCAGGGGCCCAGGTAGAAAGAGCAGCATAGGAGGGGGTTGGGTGCCGGATGCGGTGAGTGTGGTTCTCATGATGCTCTGAAGGAGGGTGGGTGGAGGGAGTGACTTTCACAGGCACCCCAGATGTAGGACCCAGTAAATGTCAAACCACATCCTGTTGTGACTCTAAGAGATGGAGCTAGGGCAGGTGGCTGTTGTGGCTTGGTGCTGATATTACTCAGAGATAAACAGCCCGGCAGCCAGCACTGGGCTCAGAACCCCCATTCCTACCCCGGTTGTCAGCTATAACCTGAAAGACTCCAACCTACATCTCATTACTTCCTACCTTTTGATTCAGGGCCACTGTCCTTTTTAACACAATTTTCTTGTCATTCATGATCCTAGATCTCTTTGCTGGAGGAGGGCCAGGGAACAGGTGTCAGGGCTCCAGGTGACTCTTGCTAACTGTGGGACTCCAGTGCCAGTGCTGTCCCCTTCCACCATCAGACTGAGACTATGTCACGGATATGTATGATTTGAGGCCAGGAAGAGCTCAGCTTCTCTGAGTTACCATCCTCTTGGTACTTCAGAGACCGCAGGCTTTGAATCAGAGAATCTGAAGAGCAGAGTTTGAAGATTCTTAGAGATCACTTTACCCATTGTCCTTATATCACAGAGGAGGACATATAAGCCCAGAGAATAAAAATGAGTTGTTCAGAGCCATGCAGCTGGGGCCAGAGAAGGACCAGAAGCGAATTCTCTGTGTTTTAGCAGCTCCTGGACTTCAGATAAGGCTTGAGGAATGCAGGCTGTATGTTGAGCTGTGATCTAGCTATGAATTTTATGAATCACTCATATAAGAATAAATCAGGCAAGATGATCATATATGAGATGGCATGAGGATAGAGGGATAAATACAATGAATCACAAAATTAGAATCCTGCAGAATCTTGACAGGTTGGAGAGAGAAGCTGAATAAACATGATAAACATTCTCTCCCTCCTCCCCCACCAAACAGAGAAAACCAACTGTATGAACACAGGAAGGGGAATATGTGGCTCACAAGGAGGGTATGTGAAAAACACCCAGGGGGTGAGTCAAAGTGAGCTCTGTGAGTCAACGGGATGATGAGAGTACAAAAAGTTGATAAATTGTCCTAATGGAACCAACTAGCGTATAAGATGTTGAGAAGAGGAGGCAAAGTTCCCTCTTTACTCTCTGTAGGTCAGAACCCACCTGGTGCCAGGTCAGGTCCTGTACAACACATTTCTAAAGATAGAAGGATAAAAACAAACTTTAATATTTTCAGAAGGGACTGGTTTGGCCATGGAAAGTAGGACGTGCTCAAAACTGTGCCCTATAATAACAAAACTGAGAAAACTGAAAACGTTTAGCCTGAAAAAAATCTTCAGCTAGTAGTATTTATAATAACACCTACTACTTACTGATGTTGTTCTAAAAGCTTTACATGTTGTTTGGGTTAAATTAGATAAAACCATCTTATGAAGTTGGGCTTGTAATTGAGCTCATTTTACAGAAAGGAAAACTGAGTCTCAGAGGTGATCACCTGCCCAGGGTCACGTAGTTGATAAATGGCAGAACTAAGGCTTAAACCCAGGTCTCTGCATTAAAACATCTTCTTTGCTATGATAATGTTTTCATCCATCTACTACATGCTTTTTCCATTCTGAAAACTCAAGTTTTAAAGTTTCTAATGATTCTGTCTTGCGTAGGTTTATGGGTTTTTGCCAGAATATGAGCACTCTGTTGCATGTAGACATCTGAGAGGGCTTTTGGGGGAATATGGGGTCCCAGAGATAAGTGAATAGCAACTGTAGGTTGGCAAAAAGGAGTTGAGAATTAGCTTTACATGTTGTGTGGATTAAATGCTCATATTCATAGAGGGCAGTTGAGATCAGTTGCAAAGCAAGCTGATAAAAATCCTTTGGAAATAGTCACAGGTGTAGGCTCATTTTCAGATCCTTTTTGCTGACCTACAGAAGCCATTCACTCATTTTTGGGACCCCATATTCCCCAAGAAGCCCTCTCAACAGAGATAAAGACTACGGATAGAGATGGGAGAGAAAGACATGTAGCTGAGTCTGTAGGAGAGGGGGATGGTGAATAGAAAATATCATGTCTGTAGGAGGGAGATGGTTCAGGGAAAGACCAAGTTCTGCCACAATAAATCTTAAGGACAGGCAGAGATGTAGCGATGTTAAGGAACCCAAGAACTTCAAATTCACAAACACAGAGAGCAAGAAAAGAAAGGCTTCCAGATAGGAGGAAAGAATATTCAACCCTAGAATAAGACAGGGAATATGTTGTGTTTTGAGTCTAGGTAGGTTGGGTAAAGTCTTAGGTTATGGGGTCCCAAGGCTCAGAAATCAGCTTTTTGGGAGCCACGGGAGTTTGCCACAAGCAATGGAAATGAACTGTAATTAAAACTGTTGGCCATGCTTCATGCCATTCTATACTATGAGTCATCTTATATAGTATAGGGGAGTTTCCAGGACATGGTGAAAGTAAACCTGGGGATGAGTCTAAGATGTCAGTAGAGAAGCAGAAAATGGATTCATTCATGGGTCCATGGCAAAGCTGAGTTCACCTGTGGGTTTTAGCCATTCCCATGATCTCCACCAGCATCTCCCAACACCCCTAAATGAAAAAAAAAAACGGCTAGATATCTTTGCTCAGCGTTACCTGAGGAAGAAGTAAAAACACATTTTTGTTTTCACTATGCAGCTTCAACAGAGGTCTCAAAGCACCAATATTCCATTCCCATATTCATTTATAACCAGAGAAACCTCACAAAGATTCTCCTATATAGGACGTTTGGGGCCGTGTGTCACACAGACTGTTAGGGGCTGATGTCAGTCTATCTCCAGCCTTCCTTTCTGGGCCACTACAGAAGAAAAATGAGGAAATGGCTCAGGGCAGGAAATGGAGACTGTAATATCTATTAGGATCCATTGCCCTTAACTCAAACTCTTATTATGAAATCACTCCCTTGAGAGAGAAAAAGCCTTTTTCTCTTGAACGGTCCCAGCAGCTCCCGACCATCCCCACTTGTCTACCTTGTGTAGCCCAGCAATAAGCCTAGTAGTAGGAAAATCTCTATGGATACTGGTGCTGGTGAGAAGATTCTTCCTCTAAGGAAGTGATGGTGACTGGAGCTCTGGGATGCCTACGGGAATCCCATTTCCCCCACAAAGAAGTTATTTTATTAGGCGACCAGTTGGATGACCCCCTTTTTCTTCCAATTTCCCAGATAAATCTGTAAAGGTCACAGGTGAAGTTCTTCTCTTTAAGAGCTACCCCATGGTAAGTTCAGCGAGAACTTGGGGTAGCCTGGGCATTCTTCCAGAGACGCGTATCTTGTAACTCTTTTCAATAAGTAACCATGCTTTGCTCTGCACTGGGTGTCACCTCTGTAGGATGCTGTTGCCCCTGCCTTGCCCTATATTCTGTCCACATAGTTTCTTAATAGGATAATGCTTAGGTCAGCCCTGAGGTTTGAACCAGTCAACAAGTCCAGGTTGATGTAGAATCTCTTTAGTGCCTCCCTTTGCAGGAATAATGCTGCACCCAGAAACTCCCTCAGAGTCTCTCCACTGGAGGTGCCTTGTGACCATTCCTGGTTTACACCTCTTGTTCCAGCATCCCATGTGGCTAGTGGCCCCTTTCATTCTCAATGGTATCTCAATTCTTACAGTAAGTTATATGATTGCCCTACATCTAAGTCATCTTTTCTCAGTGTTACCTGAGAAAGAATGGAGAGGATGCCCAGAATTGGCCCAGAAGAATCCACTTCAATTCTAGAGAAAGAGGCAGGTAGAGGCAGAAGAGATTCACTTCCCAGTGCATGTGTGCTGAATGTTGGGGGTGTTGCTTGAGAGAGACAAGGAAATGGCTGTAAAAACTTGGGAAGAGGAACCTGCCCTGGGTCAAGTAGGGTGTCGGGAGGACCAGATGGAGCTTGAAGCTCCCTCCATCTCTGTCAGGTCCCCTGGACTGAGAGTAAAATGCACATGGCCTTTTATCCTCCAGAGGAGATTTCATTCACCTTGGTCTGGCTGCAAACTCTAGGGTACCAACAAGAAACTCCTCCCACATCCTCCCACCTGCTAATGCCTCCATTTTCCACATCCCCAAGATCATGGCCACCAAACTAACAGATACCATCTTTCTTCTACAAGGTGTTTCCCCCTCCCCACCTCCACTCTGATCTTGCACTACAGCTGCTCAGCCCCTCACAGCTCTGCCCACACAAACCACTATCCTCCAATGCCTCAGTCCTAGCCTGTGCCCTCTGGCCCCCACAACTCTGCTCTCTCTGAAGTGCTTCCTTGTTCCCTTGGCTGCTCCTCCTCCTGTCCTACCTTTGTGAGGAGCCACAAGGATATGCCTGCTGCCTCCACCCAGGCCTAAGGAGTGGGAAGCATGCTTTGTGAATGCTGGTCTAGGGCCTAAAACCTGTGCCCTTTGTTTTAGGCTTTTTTTTTTTTAGCCAATATAAAAACAAACCAACACATATGTAACAACAATAGCCAACAAAATACCATACTGCCATTTGAGCAATCTAGAGATAGTTACGACTGATGGAAATGACTGGCATATGATGAGTTTCCTGGGCCCCATCCCTGCCGTGGGCACATCCTTTCCTGGTCTTTGCAAGCTGCCACCAGAGAACCCTCTTCTCCAGTTCCAAGATCCCCAGTGTAGTGGGATGAAGAGTGTTCCCCCAGAATTCGTGCCCACTCAGAAACTCAGAATGTGACCTTATTTGGAAATAGGGACTTAGCAGGTGTAATTGGTTAAGATTTCTCAATAAAATTGTTCTGGATTTAGGATGGGTCCTAAATCCAGTGACCTTGCCTTGAAAAGAGAAAGGAAAGGGGAGCTTAGATGCAGAGACACAGGGAAAAATGCCATGTGAATACAGAGGCGGAGATTGCTGTGATGCTAGCACAAGCCAAGGAGTGCCAGAAGCCATCAGAAGTGAGAAGAAGCAAGAAAGGATTCTCCCCCAGAACTTTCATAGAGGCTGACCTGCTGAAATCTTGATGTTGTATCTTTGGCCTCCAGAACTGTGAGAGAATAAGTTTTTATTGTTTTAAACCCACCAGTGGTACTTTGTTATAGCAGCCTGGGGAAGCAAAGACACCAAAGCATTAAGGTGTCTTCAGTGTGTTAGCATGGGCCCTGCCCGGAGTTTGGGAGAAGCTGCTCTACGATCACCCAGACACCAGGAGCAATCCCACCATCCTGGCCACTACTTGGGAAGTTTCTGGAATTGCCATCTTCACAACAGAACATGCCATGGTTTCACCACTCATAAGTAATTTGATCTGTAATCTTCAGTTTCCACATCTATAACATAGGGAAAATAATACCTGCTTCTGGGATCATGGTATAGATGCAGACAGCACAGGTAGCAGTGTCCAGCCCAACGCCTGAAGCAAGCAGGCTCTCAACAAAGGGCTCCCTCCTCTTTCCCACCCTTTCTCTGCTTTCGGACTTCGCTTCTCTTCCCTGACAGTCTGCCTCAACTAATTTTGATATGGCCTCTCTCAGCCCCTCTCACTGTTACAGGCCCCCTTTTCTTTAATCCCATTCATGTAGTGTTTTACCACAATGCATTCAGCCTGTATGCAGAATTTACCTTGTCAGGATAACTGTCTTTGCCCAAGTAGGAACAGTTAATACCTTGTGTTTGGAGTGATTGAGTTTCCATTCATCAAACGCAGAAGCCCATTGGAAGGGCTACTCTGAACATAGCACTTCGGCCCCCACTGGGCCCTATGTCCCATTGCTCCTGACTTGGTGTGTCTTGCTCCTGGGAAATCACTCATCCCCAGGCTTTACATATCAGTTGTCTCAACTCTGCTTTCTCTAGTATTTCAACCTAGACGTGCAGAGTAGCACTCAATTTTAAGCCCAAATCCTGAAACAAGATAAGCTGGAGGTGTTAAGACTATACACGAATAAAACTAAAGGTGTAACATGTGACACTTTAATCTGGAATTGGGAAATGACTAGATATTGTTTTTTTTGTTTGTTTGTTTTTGTTTTTTGGCGGGGGGGACGAAGTCTCGCTCTGTCACCCAGACCAGAGTGCAGTGGCACAATCTCGGCTCACTGCAAGCTCCGCTTCCTGGGTTCACGCCATTCTCCTGCCTCAGCCTCCCAAGTAGCCGGGACTATAGGCGCCCGCTACCACGCCCGGCTAATTTTTTGTATTTTTAGTAGAGACGGGGTTTCTCCGTGTTAGCCAGGGTGGTCTCGATCTCCTGACCTCGTGATCCGCCCGCCTCGGTCTCCCAAAGTGCTGGGATTACAGGCGTGAGCCACTGCGCCCAGCAATGACTAGATATTGTAACCCATAGGCCTGCCCCAATCCTCTGTCCTACACTGGGTAAGGGGTTGTGGTTTACTGTGTGCCTTCCTCTCTGTCCTCATCTTGCTGGTTTTCCAGAGCCCAGCCATTGCCCTTCAGACTAACCATCCAGTGGGGACCCAGAATGCCTGGGTTTGGAAACGGTGTTTGAGGACTTCCATCAGGATGAACGGGAGAAAGCAGCATAGGGTGGAGAGAGGGCTAGTCACTTCGGATGCCGAAGTGGATGCTGCTTTCCCTAAATTAGAAGATAGGTCAGCGATGAGCAGAGCTCCACAGACACTCCTGAAATGCAACCAGGCTCAGCACAACCATTTTTTATTGGTTTAGTCTTTTTCAAACTTGGGGGTCGGGAGCTCAATCTTCAGGGAAATAGCAAAAAGAGGGAAGTATTCACATAAGGAGATGAGAAGCAGAGAGAGAATCACTTTTAGGGACACAGATTGGGAGCAGGTACAGGAGAATCCTGGGTGAGGATGAAGAATGACCCGGGATGGTTTTGGAGCTAGCCTCAGGAATCCTTTCTCTTGACCTGCGGAAGAGAGGACATTTTCAGGGTCTCAGGGGCTATGGCGCAGCAGGAATAGGGCAGGGGAGGTGGGCTCTGAGGCCTGATTTGAGTAGGGTTCACTGGCTGTCTCCATCCTCCAATGATGCATTCTGTGATATTCCCTGCATTTTCTCCCCAGTCTGGTTTCACTATGGTTTCATTGAGATGATAGGATATATTAGGCTGTGCCGTGGCTCTGAGATTCCTTCATGCCCATGTGTGATGTCCCATCCCCTGCCCCCATCATCTGCCCGATCCCACCCTCCTCCTTACCATGGCCATTAGCACGAGGGCACTGACCAGCACGGCATACAAGGTGGCCTTCCCTAGCAAGATCTCATAGAGGATGGTGGCAGACAGGACCCCTTGCTGGTAAGACTCTGTTGACAAGAACAGAGAGCATGTAGGTACCTGTGCACAGGTAGCTCTGGCCTCCCTCACGCCCCCATGTCTGTGGATTCTCCATGCCCTTGTTAGAGAGCAGAGACGGTGAAAGATAGAAAAAGGAGAGACTCACTTACCAGAGGTGAAGCCACAGTCTGAAAGAAAACAGGGGAAGAAAAATGGATGGGAGAATGCTGCTTTGTAAGGACACTGAGCCTTACATCACAGATTCACAGGCCACAAGCACATGCATATCAGATGGTACAAAGTCAGCCTCCTTTGATAGCCCTGGTTCTGTCTCCCTCATGCTGCTCCAGTGCCAGCGACATGGTCACTATGATCTTAGGAAACCAGGACCCCAGAAGGGGATGGGCCACACACCACTCAGGTGTTGAGCTGTATGGCTTGTCCTCAGGGGGACCTGAGAGCTGAGCTCTAAGGTGTCAGGATCTGAAGGAAGAATGAGCTTGAGGTGCTCCATTCAGCCTCTATGCTTCTTGGGGAGGAAGTGCACACTTCCTTGATCGTCCCACCTTGTCCACTCTGACTTTCTTCTGGATCTAGTCTTGTCCTTTACATGGATCTTTTTATCTTCCCTGGTAGCTAGCCTCACCCAGTCTCCTCCAGGCATCTCCCCAGGCCCCACTCACCTGCTCTACCCCAGGCCTCGGCGCTGATCTTTTGGGTGATGGGCTTGTCCCTGTCCTCGGTCCACTCGTCATCCTCCGAGAGCCCATAGAACTGGACTTGGCAGCGGAAGTGGTTGCGGGGGTTGTGCCAGAAGGTGGCTGAGACCCTCAGGCGGCTGCTGAGGCAGTATCTGGAGTCCTCGAGGGCGGGCTGCTCCTTGAGAGGCTGTGGGTCTGTGCTGACCCCACTGTGCACCTCTTTCCCGTTCACCCACCAGCTCAGCTCCACGTGGTCGGGGTAGAAGCCTGTGGCCAGGCACACCAGCGTGGCCTTTTGCGTGTGGGAGATCTCTGCTTCTGATGGCTCAAACACAGCGACCTTGGGTGGGAACACTTTTTTCAGGTCCTCTGGAAAGGGAAGAGGGGATAGGGCTAGGGTTGTTCTGAGAGCTATCTGGTCTTGGTAGGGGCTCTGTGTATGTGAGAGAGAGAGGGCTGGGAAAGGACCATAATGAAGCACAATTATGTTACTAAGTCCTCCTTGCTTTGGAGTCACCAGCCTATTCCTCTTTGATGATTCTACCCCTTCCTTGCCTGTCTTTTGTATCCACCCTATGGGTTGGCACTATCCATTGTCTGTCCATCTCCCAATTAGGCACTGCCTAACGTTCTAGGCAATGTCTCTTCATTGTCATTATTTGATTTCCTCTCCATCAATAACAACTTGCCTACCTACTTCTCACCATTTTATGTGGTAGTTTTTTAACTGGAGCAAGGGATTGGAACCCCAATAAACAAGATCCAAATCCTAGAACTTCCTTTGTCCACCAACAAGACTTTTAAGACAGAAATTCCTATCACTTTTTTCTGCTTGTGAAGTATGAATCACCATTCTGACTTTGCAGAAAGTGTGTGAAGGTTAAATTATGTACAAATTCAAAAAGCCCCCTCCCAAGGAGGTTACTTATATCAAATCTAAGGTGCTAGGAAGGAAGGGGAATCTGGGATGAGGGAGGCATTTTGGAACTAGGGACTTTCTTTAGATTTACAAATGGCCTATTTTTTGCACTCACATGAGGACAGCCTTTGGTTTTACAGTGTGTTCATGAGAATGTGAGGTTTTTTCTTTTTGTGGTGCATGAAGTCATCTTATCCATTCCTCTGCCTCCAGGTACTCCTGAGTTTTCTCAGCTCAGACAGATAGTATCTTCCCTTATTTCAAAATTAGGGACCCTTCAACCTTCTGTGTCCCTTTGCATCCAAATATTATATGTATTTTTTTTTCTACTAGCAAGTTCCCCAAATAAACATCTGATATGATCAGAGTAATTTCTTGCTACTAGTTGTATTGATACAGTTTCTCTCCTGAGCATATCCTTTGTAGATTCTTAGGGATGACATGTAAATGCATCCCCTTTAATCCCTGAGGACCCTTCTCATTTGGTTGAATTACTTCTTTTGGACCTGCCCTCCTACTCACCTTATCTTTTTTTTTTCTTTTTCTTCCCATTGATTATTTTTCATTTCTGAGCAACTCTATTAAAGTGAAGAAATATCAGTCTTAGGAGAACCTATTCCGAATCTCCTGGACAATGCAGAAAATTTATTCTGACATTTCTTCAGATTTGTGTGGATGTGACCTCCTTCCTGGGTCCCCATGGAGCCTCCTGCTGGAAGGGCTCTCTGCTTGGTTTAGTGCGCTGCTGTCACCATTTTGAAATCCTAAGTCGTTTTTTAACAAGAGCCCCCGCATTTTCATTTTGAGCTGGTCCTGCAAATTCTGTAGCTGGCTCTGCTTCCCATCATGTCAATTTCCCTTCCTCCCCACAACTCCTACCTTGCTAATTACCACTATGCTTCTAAGTCTTTACTAGCTGGGCTGGGGCTAAATGATGATATCTTAACTTCTATCTGTAGCACTTTCTTTCTTTCTGCTCTCAACCTGCTTATTTTCACTCTCATCTCAAAAGCCCTGGCTCTGGGAGTCCACCAGCCCTCCAGAATGCACTCCTTTAATCTCTTCATTTAGTAAACACTCAGTCCCCATTGTAAAAATTAAAAATGTCCCTTGACCATGCATGCTGTTCTGTAGAATAGTTATTGATGCAATAGGCATGGTGAATACTAGCCGCCTCTCACCGCACACCAACACACTATCTGTACATGAGAGCAGGGGCAACTCTCCTGCATTTGTGAGTCCCTGTGGTGTGGGGCTTGTCTCTGTGGGCGTAAGTGTGTATACTAGTGAGCTTCTGGTGTAAGTGTGTGGACTAGTGAGCTACTGGTGTAAGTGTATACTAGTGAGCTTCTTGTGTAAGTGTGTGTACTAGCAAGCTGAGGGTGTGTGTGTACTAATGAGCTTCTGGTGTAAGTGTGTACTCGTGAGCTGCTGGTGTAAGTGTGTGCACTAGTGAGCTGCTGGTGTAAGTGTGTGCACTAGTGAGCTGCTGGTGTAAGTGTGTGTACTAGTGAGCTGCTGTTGGCCTGTGCTCTACTTGTGGGTTGGGTTCACCTTAGGCAAAATTGTGATGTTTGTCTCACATCTTCCAAACCCACCTCTAACACAGACACAGCCTTACTCCATTTCCATACTCCAGATCCTGCCCATCCTTTGGCACTGGGCTGACCCTTCCCCCTGCCTCCCTAGTGACCTCCTAGGAGGATGGGGAAAAGAAGCATTGAATTACATCAATAATCTGTGCACTCTACATGTTGATTCTCTTTTCTTCTTCACAGCAAGAGTAAGTGGTAGGTATTGTTCATTATATTTTATAGTTGAGGAAACTGAGATACACACATTAATTTCCCCAAGGTCACCACATCACAAAAGAACCAGAGGTTCAAACTCGGCCTTTGTCTGGCTCTCAAGTCTAGGTCTTTTCTGCGTCCCAGTTGACTGCAGGAACCCTACATTTCCTCTGGATACACTTCACTGTAGCTGAGCCCCACTACACCCAGCTTAATGACAGCCTAATTACAAATGGTACAGGTTAATATACCAATATCGTGAGCTCCCTTCTCTGGCCTCAGGGCAGTCCTCACCAGGTAACGTTTAGGGTCCCTTTTCAGCTCTCAGGGCCTAAAATCTTCCAGAGAATTTTCCTTGTCTCTCAGGCAAAAATGTGCGCATTTTAAATGTGTGTTTGTGGCAAATGAACTCCCTGAACATCTGGGCTGTTTATCCTAGAATACTTAGTCTGCTAAAGGGAGATTTCAGGATAGGGGAGCGAGCTACATGGAGGCAGGGGTGGTAAGTATACCCCAGTGGCTGAGGTTATGTGCCCTAGTCTCAGGTCAGCACCTCTTTGCTGACCAGCCCATGGGCAAGCATGAATACTGTGCCCTCACCCTGGACCCAGGGATCTCTGGTTTAGGAGGAATAGGAACCAGGAACAGGAGTTTTAAGTCGGATTATAGATCTACACTTGTAAAGAGTAAACTTTCATTCTTTACTGACTCATGTTCATCTCTCTCTTTTTGGCCTCTCTGTCCCACTTTTGTTTGGCAGGCTTTTTCTGCTCTGTTCTACTGCACCCTCGGCTGCAGGATTTCTGCCACCTGACATCCACCCGCCTGCCCGAAATGCTGACCCCTGCCCACCCGCACTGCTCCCAGCCCTCTCAGCTCTTTTTGCCTACCGGTAGCAGTTACCCACATTCCTACCCATTCCCCAAACCAGGATTTCCCTTCGTCCTCTCCAGTTTCGCCTCTCCCAGAATCCTAACAAATTCTCTCTTCTCCATCGTTCGCCTTCTCTCTAAACACCCCAGAAAAAAGATTAAAAGCAGCCTTGCCCTCTGCTCAGCTTCCTGGACTCTGAGCACCTGCCCACCCCCTCCCTCTTCCCCAGTGTCTTCCCAGGAGCGGGGAGGTGACGCTGCAGAGCTGACCCCGGACACGCAGCTCCTCCCGCTCCGGACACCCAGCTCCTCCAGCTCCGGTCTGCCCTCCGACCCCGGGGACCCAGGGGCTGGGAGGTGGAGAGACGCCCGAATCTCACCTATGACTGTGAGCCTGGTGCCCGGCCCGAAGTACTGCTCGTAGGAGCACGGAGGTGCACCCCGGCACGCAAACCACTAAGGCTCCCTGAGCTCCTGCCCACCTTGGGGACCCAGCCCAGGTCTCCTAGCACAGGGCGGGACCAGGTGCCGCGAAGCAGCCACCTTCCACCTGGACCCCGCCGTCCGGGTGTTCTGGCGGCAACTCACCCAGCACGGTCAGCCGGCTGCCGGCCCCGAAAGTCAGGACGTTGGCCCCAGAGCACAGCCAGGGGACTCCCCACAAAAACCGGACCCAAGCCGCCCGCGCCCGCGCCCCTGAGACCCGCGCTCACCGAGCACCAGGAGCCGCGTGCCTGGTCCGAAGTACTGGGTGTCTTGGTCACGGCCCCCGAGCCCCACACAAAAACCCGAGCGCCGTCTCTCCCCGGGTCCCCCGGCGCCCCCAGCTTACCCAGCACTGAGAGCCGGGTCCCGGCGCCGAAGTACTGAATGTTTTGGCTCACAGCCCCGAGACGCAGCACAAAAACTGGCCCTGCTATGCCCCCGGCCTCCCGGAGCGCCCCCTCCTCAGTTCCCGGGCTTCCGCGGGAGCCTCCGCTTACCGAGCACTGTCAGCCGGGTGCCTGGGCCAAAATACTGCGGATCTGTGCTCACAGCCTGGAGGCCCAGGACAAAAACCGGTGCTGCCCGCCCTGCTGTCCCAGACTCAGCTTGGGTCCTTCCCACCGCTGAGAGCCCCATCGCCCTCCCAGCACCCAGAACCAGGACTCCTCGGCCCAGACGCCCAGCAGCGCCTCTCAGCACAGCCCCTCTCGGAGTGGGGCAGCTGCTCAACTCTGCCCATCCTGCCCTCTCGGAGCGCTCCGGAGCCCCAACCGCCTCCTTACCCAGCACGGTCAGCCTAGAGCCTTCTCCAAAGAACAGCTGCGCGGTGTTAGCACAGCCCTGGGGACCCTGGCGCAAACCCTGCTTTCCCCGAGGAGGGCCCTGGATGGCCCAGTGTCCACTTCCCTAAGAACAGGGTTCTGGGGTCGTCCGGGCTGGGCAGCCCTCCCTCTCTCCCACCTGGAGCCCCCTTCTTACCTAGCACAGTGAGCCGTGTGCCTGGCCCAAAGAACTGCTCACCGTAGGAGCACAGCAGGAAGGGGCTGCCCAGAATTCCTTCTCCTTCCCCACCTCCCTTAGCACAGATAGAGAGCACACCCTCCCTCTCTTTCCTGAGCCTGTCTCTTCCTGTCTCGAATTAGCTGGACACGGTAACTTGGATCTTGCATGAGGTCACCACCAATTTGCAGAGGAGAATCCACTTGGCTTGGGGACAACACAGTGGATTCGAAATCTGAAGGGGCATTGGTGGTACTGGAAAGGCTGAAGCTGGGCGATGTTGCAGGCTGGACCTTGCCTCTTCCTAGTTGTATGACCTGTAACCTCTCTGATCTCAGTTTACTCATTGGAAAAATGGGACAATATCTTTCCCTCAGGGCTTTCATCAGTCTTAATAAATAATGCATGTGCAAGTACTTTGTCAAGAACAAGTTTTATTAAAAGTGCTGAGTGATAATCCCACTTTGCTGTCTTGGCCTTCTTATTTCTAGGAAGCTGAGTGTGGACAGGAAGATGGACAGGGGCTCTCTGGGTTGGAGGACCCTGCAAGACAACAGCTGGCAACAGCCCCAGAGACCTCGTCCCACCTGGTAGCTGCATTCCCTGGGCTGGGTGGGGATGTTTTTGGCAGCAGGGTTTTTTGTAAAAGCACCTCCTCTACCTGAATCATTGTGCTCCCCCCAGTCCCCACAATGTTACACCGTGATACAAAAATGTTTCCTCCCTGATAGTCTCCCTCCCGCAACCACTGGGCAGAGGCAGGAAGCGCAGGTGGCAGAGGTTAGTCTGATTGTGTGGGGCTTGGAAAAGACAAAGGCAGTAAATTAAAATGGGAAGGGCTTGGGGAAAGTCACAGTGATGGTAATGGTGGGGGGGGTGGAGGGGCCCCTCCTTGGAACAGGCACCACCCTGAGCAGACCATCTATGTCACTGGATCTCCCTGGGGGGGGCTCACTGTGCCCATCTGCTCAGACTGGCATTTATAGTGAAGTGGGTGGGAGGAGCGAGGGGTGGCAGGGCAGCTCATAGGAAAATCCGCAGAGCAGTGGATGGCACCATATGACAGGAGGACAAACAATCCAGAAACCTCTGTAATTTTCTTTTGTTCTGTTGCTTCCTGAACAAAGTCCGAACTCCAGAGTCTTCATTTACTCCACAAGTGTTTAGTGAACTTCCACCATGTGCAGGCTCCATGCTGGTTGCATGGAGATAAGTTTATTCCCAGAGTGGCATGCACCAACCTGCCTTTCCAGCGCTAATTTTGATTACTCCCATTTCTGAACCTTGCAACCAGCTAAATGGGCCTACCCAGAGGTACCTAACCATGTCATTAGGGCTTTTGTTCATGCCTCTGATCAGCATGGCCATTCTCTGGAATGAACAACTGAGACCAATTCTTCCTTTGAAGAGATTGCCACCTTCTCAGACTCTTTCCTGATTATCCCAGTAAGAAATTGAGGACCATTCTCTGACTACATTTTAGTAAGCAGTTCATGTTGCTCTTTCAAAGCATGGACTTGCATGCGACTCTTTCTGTTCATGATTGAGTCGCTCTGTGAACAGATAAGCTTCTTGGGGACTGTAATTGGGTATCTTAATTTTCTTGGAAGTTGATAACAACACATCGCAGGGATATGTGTTTAATGAGTGGATGTGTGTACATGTGTGTAAATATAAACATATATATACACACGTGTGCATACATGCACACATGCATCTTTGAATGCATGTATGTGTTGCAACAAAGAGGGAAGACTGTGTGGTGTAGTCCTATAAATGGAAGGGTAATGGCTATTTCAGGCAAGACTTATGGTGATGATTGCTCCCGGGTTGGGTCATTTTGGGTTCACTCATTTATTCAGCTTTTTATTCATACATACCTATGTGGTGTCTACACTAAACTGAGGTTCTATACTATAGCCCTGGGATACTATCATCAAATGCATCCTTGTTAACAAGGAGTTCATAGTCCCTGGGGGTATCAGACAAATAAAGAGGTAGTTTCCAGCAAGTGTGATGTATCACAAAGAAGGTTATGCACAAGGCACTGTGATAGCAAAATAAAGGGTGTATTTAATCCAGCTTCAGGGGAAGAAGAGGTAAGGAAGGGGCAAGAAAGGGCCAGAGAAAGCTTTTTGGAGGGGAAGACATAGAAGCTAAATCTTTAAGTCTAAACAAGAGTTACCATGGGGAGAAGAGTACTTTATCACCCCAGGAGGAAGAGCATGTGCAAAGTGTCTTGAAAGAAGAAGCTCAGGGGCTTCAGGGATGAGAGAAATGAGGAGAGTGTGGAAGGAGATGGGGATAATCATCAGGTCTTCTGTGCCACCTTTAGGATTTGGCACTCCATCACCATGGTGACAGTGAGACAACGGAGAGCTTTTGAAGGAATTCTAAAAGTAGGGATGAGGCTGATTCCCAGTTTTAGATAACTTTATTTTCTATCCTTCTGGGAATGATCAGGGGACATTTTCACACTGGTTTAATTCACTAGAGAGAAATTTATAAACAGATTGGTAAGTGAAACTGGAGGACACATCTTCCATTGAAAATAAGTTTCCAAGTCAGAGCATCTCTTCTTCAGAGCTGGGAAATCAACTTGGTGAACCAATGAGGATGAATGGAGTGCTCAGTAAGATAGCTGCGAGGAAGGTGGGTGATGCATATGGAACCCAGCTTTGTTAGTCATGGGGACATGGCCAGCTGGAGGGTGAATACACCTGTATAGGTTGGCTCTTCCTCTGAACACGTCTTTTCTGGGCAGAACAGTATAGTTGGATATAGAAAATTCCTATACTCAACATCTGTGTCTTCCTAGACTGTTCTAGGAGTAACCTCTTCAGCTCCCATCACTGCCTTTCACATTGAATTAACCTCTGCTATTGATCTCAAGGTGGGCCCCTTACTCTTCTTATGTGAAGAGTCTGCATTTTACTTGAGTACCTCTTGTTTCTATCCTGACTGAATGGGGAGAGTCACGGGGAGTTCAGAGACAGCCAAGGAGCTATCCAGACATTCACAACTCAGAGTCAGGCCAGATCAGAACATTTTTATTGGCTTAGTCACTTAGGAATGCTAAGGTGTCCCTGGGTTAGGGAGATTTCAGCCGTGAGTGTGCAGGCGTGCATGCACATAGCGGGTATCTATTGGGATGTAGAGAGGTGAGAGCAGCTCTTCAGAAGCACTGGCAAAAGAAGAATGTATATTGAAATCACGACGGGTTAGAAGCTCCCAATTCCACTTCCAGGGCTGCCTTCAGAAATCCTTCCTCTTGACCTGCAGAAGAGAAAGCTTTGGGGGTTATTAAGAGCCAGGAGTTGTGAGGATTGAGAGGAAGTAGTAGGGTCCGTTGACCTTACAAATAGTAAGGCTCATCACAACATCCATTGGATTTTCAGGTGACTCCAGCTTCTCCTTCCCAGCATGACCCTTCCACTGTGATCCTACAGAGGTGCAAGCTATCTTCTGAGGCACCTGAATGAAACCTCTTCCCTCCCTACTGCCCAGCTCCAATCCTGGCAGAGACTCTATACTTCTGGGTCTGAGTTGCTTGGTGTCAATGTGTCACCTCCAGCCTGCTAGCCCCATCCTGCCCTCCTGCTTACCATGGCCATCAACATGAGGGCACTGACCAGCACAGCATACAGGGTGGCCTTCCCCAGCAGGATCTCATAGAGGATGGTGGCAGACAGGACCCCTTGCTGGTAGGACACTGTTGGCAGGAAGGAAGGACAGGTGGATACCTGTGCACAGATAGCTCTGGTCTCTCCCACCCTCCACCCTCCACCCTCCGTTGTCTGTGAGTTCTTCATGCCTTGGTTCTAGATCAAGAACCATGAGAGAGGGAGAGGAAAAGGAAGGGCTTACTTACCTGAGGTGAAGCCACAGTCTGAAAGAAAGCAGGAAGAGGAAAATAAATGAGAGACCTCATTTTCATAGGCAATTAAAAGTAAACTCCCAGACTGGCATAGACTCCCAGGCCCAGACCAGCTTCCTCTGACAGCCCAGCACCTCCTTTCCTCTGCCGTGCCAATGTCAGCCACAATGTCCTTGCAATGCATGGCATGTGGCAGCACTGAGGGGTTGGGGGGTACCACTCAGATGAGAGATACACAGGTCACATAGAAAGGGGACCCAGTTGCTTGGCTCTGTTGGGCTGAGAATCTGGCAGAATGAACTACAGGTGCCCAGTTCTCCTTCATGGTATGTGCTGGTTCCTTTCTTTTTGGATCTGGTCTTGTCCTCTACCTGGATCTTTCCATTTTCCCTGGTAGCCGGTCTCACCTAACCTCCTCCAGGCATCTCCCCAGGCCCCACTCACCTGCTCTACCCCAGGCCTCGGCGCTGATCTTTTGGGTGATGGGCTTGTCCCTGTCCTCGGTCCACTCGTCATCCTCCGAGAGCCCATAGAACTGGACTTGGCAGCGGAAGTGGTTGCGGGGGTTGTGCCAGAAGGTGGCCGAGACCCTCAGGCGGCTGCTCAGGCAGTATCTGGAGTCCTCGAGGGCGGGCTGCTCCTTGAGAGGCTGTGGGTCCGTGCTGACCCCACTGTGCACCTCTTTCCCGTTCACCCACCAGCTCAGCTCCACGTGGTCGGGGTAGAAGCCTGTGGCCAGGCACACCAGCGTGGCCTTTTGGGTGTGGGAGATCTCTGCTTCTGATGGCTCAAACACAGCGACCTTGGGTGGGAACACCTTTTTCAGGTCCTCTGGAAAGGGAAGAGGGGTTGGAACCAGGGTTGCTCTGAGAGCTGTCTGGTCCTGGTAGGGGCTCTGTGTGTGTGGGAGAGAGAGGGCTGGGAATGGGCCATAATGAAGCACAATTATGTCATTCTAGGCCCTCATTGTTTTGGGGTCACCATCCTAGTATTTGTTGCTCTCTCTCCACTTTGCCCCTTCTTTCTATGCTGTCCCATGGATGCACATTGCCTACTGTCTCCCCAGCTTCCTATGGTCACATTATATCCTGATTGTCTTGGCTGTTTTTACTGAGGTTTGTCTGATCATCTATCCAAATAATTTATCTGTGTAGCTTTATTCTTCAAAGCCTTACTTGGTGCATGGCTATGTAATCCTGAAACTTGAGGTAGGAGACTCTCATTAGTGGCATAATTACAATAACTAAATTGATTTTTTCTAATTATAATTTTCCTTTTTTAAATAAAAATGTATTTATTTGTCTCGTGGGATAGTAATACATGTTAGAATTAGCTTTTCTTTTCTAGAAAAGACACTTTTCCATTACATCTGACTCCCCCACCTGCGCAGCACCTTTTTAAAAAATTTTCTTTTCTTGCACGTAACCCTCTTTAAAGAGCCAAACCTCGTCAATATCTGATGGGATGGTCCACATTTCCTCCTCCCCTGGGGCACAGGAGGGTGTGGTAGCTTGTCCAGGATGGCTGAAATCCCATGGAAGCTGATGGTCATGGGATTAACCCTTTCTTCTCTCAGAGTGGCCAGCAACCCTGCCTGGCCAGGATTGGAATCCTTCTACAGCTAAGCTTTGCATTTTCAAAAGTAGTGCAAGCTAGACCATTGAGTATGAATGAACCACAAAGTCCAAGGGCCATTTCAGCAGAAGGCTCACACTGCAGAGCTCTGGACCCTTTCACAGGCTTGACAGAGGAGAAAAAGAATTTCTGGGATCTTTGGAATGAATGATCTCATCTGAAGACACATGAGGAGTGGAAGAAACCACAATTTGCCGTGCCCTTTGCTTGGCTCTGTTCCAACCATGAGAGTGAGCTTTTGGTTCAGAAATGTGGCAAGTCTAGATATGGGTTCTTTATCCAAATTTGGGGAATGTTTTTGATGGGAAAATTGAGATGCAGGTTTGGAAAAAGGCAAACCCTGTGACCCAGTGATGATAAACAACAGGAATGAAAAGGATTGTCACCACTAGTTGAATCCTTTACGGAATCCTTTACAAAGGATTTTCATACAAAGTTAGTCCCTTCCGTTTCTATGTCTTAGAGAGAAGGAGGCAGCTTAAGTTGCTTTTCAAACTGCACACCTCCCCCACCACAGCCCCTTGAACCCAGGCCTTTGAATCTGGTGATTTGTACTTTCCACTCAACTCCCTGGTGTGTGTCCCCACCTACGTGAATGTCTGCCCAAGCCCCTAACCTTCGGTAGACCCTGTGAGTCCCATTCCTCCATCCTTGTGTGTGTCTCCATCCTAGACCTCATCCTATCCCAACCCCGCTCCACGGCCTGTCTGCTTCCTCCCCAGCATCAGGAAGGTTGTACTAGGGCTTCCTGGTGGGGCCTTTATGCTATTATTCCAGCACAAATTCTGAGGCTTAAGAAAATGAAGTCTCGGCCAGGTGCAGTGGCTCATGTTTATGATAGCAGCACTTTGGGAGGCCGAGGAGGGCGGATAACGAGGTCAGGAGTTCGACACCAGCCTGGCTAACACAGTGAAACCCCATCTCTACTAAAAATGCAAAAAGTAGCTGGGTGTGGTGGCAGGCACCTGTAATCCCAGCTACTTGGGAGGCCAAGACAGGAGAATCACTCCAACTCAGGAGGCGGAGGTTGCAGTGAGCTGAGATCGTGCCACTGCACTCCAGCCTAGGCAACAGAGGTAGACACCATCTCAGAAAAAAAAAAAATAAAATAGTCTCCTACCCATTTTGTCTTCTTTATACCTTATCTGTTGCTAAGATAATGTCAGTTTCCAGTTGTAACACTCTCTTCAGACCTCTCTCTCAAACACCTGCCAAGCACAGGGCACCTCAGAGACTCCCTGCAGCTCACCCAGTGCTGTGACAGGGACTTCTGCCCTCGGGCTTCAAGAGCAGCCCTGAAACCACTCGTCTCCCCAGCCTGGTCCCCCCTGGCTCATGAACCTTTAAACTATCTCAGGAAGACATAGATGTATCTTCTAAGACTAGTAGAGAAAGAAGGAGGAAGATGAAGGCATGAGCAGAGTTCTGTGCTGGAGGTTGGCAGTGGGGATAATCTTAAGAGAGAAGACAGAGCTAGTCACCAAATGGAGTCAACAATGCAGAACTGGAGTTAGAATGGGAAGATAACAAAGGAGAAGATGCAATTTAAAAAAGGGAAAGTAAAACAATATATCCACTAAGAAAGTAGAGATGAGAAGAGTCCCAGAAAACAATGAAAAGAAGAGTGAAAAAACACACAGTCCTGAAGACTAAGCAAGGAGCTCTACAGCTGAGGAGCTGCAGCCAACACAGCAGAGCAACAAGCTGGAAGAGCTCCAGGGAAGGGAGGAGAGGGCACAGTGCTCCAGGTAGGAAGGGGTGACCCTGACCTCCATTCTTACATCCAATTCCCTTCCCAGCAACAAATCATTGCGGTCAAACCCAGGCACCCCCGAGTCAAGAGTGGAGCCCCCATACCTGTCACAGTGAGCCTGGTCCCGTTCCCAAAGTGGAGGGGCGAATTATAGGAGCACAGCTGCAGAGGCTTAGATAAAACCCACCTGGAGATCTCCAGAAGGCATGCCTTAGTTCCCTGACAGCAGGATGGCTGCCTTTCTCTGCCTGGATTCATGGCTCTGGACTAAAGGGATTCTGTTAGGAAAAAGGCCTAAGCATACTGTGCGACATGAGGCGCAAGAGGAGGAGGCTTAGGAGAGGCAGAGCCATGCACATAAGAGGGAGAACGAGCCGAGAAGGGAGTGAGGAGGCAGATTATGGACTGAAGACTTAGAGAAGAGGAACAGAGGAGTCAGCCAAGACACACCAAAAGAGAAGGCAGGCACAGCTCTGTGGAACTCCACAGGGTAAGAGATTTCACTCAATCCTCCTCACCAGTGCTGGAAAGAGAAGCAGAGAACTGTGCCTCCAAGGGACAATGGCCCTACCACCCTGGTTCTGCAACTTACCTAGGACGGAGAGTCGAGTGCCATCTCCAAAATACTGGGGCTGATTGCTACACAGTGCATCATGAGTGTGGCAAACCCCAGAGGAGCTGGTGTGGGCCCTTCCTTCCAGAAGCTGCTCCCACACAGAACTCCTGGGGCCCCACCACACACTCCACTGACCCACATTTTCTGAGCTTTTCTTGGCTGTGTTCTCAGTGTCTACCCTCCCCAAGGGGTCCTCCTGGAACTCCAACCTTATAACACACTATCCCAAAAGAAGCCTTTTACATACCCAAGACAGAGAGCTGGGTTCCACTGCCGAAAAACAGTTTTTCATTAGTTGCACAACATTAAAGACTGGGAGGAAAACCGCCACCTGCTGCCTTCCACTCCTGCCTCCCCAAGTCCACCTGCCAGGTCCTCTCCTGTTCCCTAGTAGATTTTTAACCCTGCTAGGTAGAGGGGTAGACAATGGTACAATCCGAAACGCAGTGGTCAGCAGACCAAGAGGCCCCGTGTGATCCCCCAAGTTCCCTCTTCTGTGACCTTCTCCTTTCTGTGTGAGGGAGAGAAATGGCAGGACCACGGTGGTAAGGTCAGAGGCTCCTTTACCTGTCATGGCCATGACTGGCACCCTTCAAGGAGACAGGAGATGCTCAAAGTGACCCCTTCCAAGCTGAGTCTACCCATCTCTCAGCAGAGGAACATAACTTGGCACAGGCAGTCTACAAAATAGTGGAGAGGGAGGCTATCCCCTCCTCATCTCCCTCGTAGGTCTTCCTGATAAAAATACGCTTTAACCTAAGCACTGGAGACAAGGCTCTGTCTGGATTCCAGCCCCTTTTTGCAAGTTCCCAGCTGTCCAGTCGTGACTTACTCACCTACAACAGTGAGCCGACTTCCCTCTCCAAAATACACGGTGTTTCCAGAACACAGCCTCCCAGGGCCACTTCAAAACCGCCCAGCCTCTGCTGAGCACAGCTGGGATTCAGGCAGAGGCTGGGAGTTCATGGAACTCTTCCCTTACAGAGACACCAGCTCTGCTTCCAGCACTCTGCGTTCCCTTCTAGAGCTTGCTCAAGACCCGGGCAGGTGACAAAAAGAGACACAGAGTGGCCTCCTATAAAATCCAGCACAAGAATATACGAAGAATCTACAGAGAACCTCTGTTAGTGAAGCAGATAGATGGAGAGGTGTTGTGACTCATTAACTACCCACCGGGCTTTCTCTGGCCTCCCCTGTCTCAGGGCACTATGAGGAGAGGCACCCTCCCCTTCCCTTTTCTGCCCCATCAGCCTGGGCTCAGCTCTGACTCTGCTCAGAGCCTCTGGGAAGCCTGGGTGGATTTGCCCTTACAGGGAGCCTCCTCTGAACTCACTCCTGGGACATGAGATGACGTCTCCCTTAACCTGGCCCCAGGAGCTGGGATCTCCGTTCTCTTTGACATTTCCCAGAACAGAGTCCTCCCTCATCGCACCCCTCCTAGAGACCCCCAGCCTTACCTACAACAGTTAACTTGGTCCCTGAACCAAAGGTGTAGTCATAGTTAGCACATAAGGATACAGCCACTCTAAAAGGAAACGTGGACCCACTTTTCCCTATGACGGATCTGCAAAAGTACCTGAAAAAGTCTTACCTACAACTGTGAGTCTGGTGCCTTGTCCAAAGAAAGCTTCAGTGTTCACACAGTGACAGGGGTCAAGGTGAAAATCACATTCAAGGCATAGAGTGGGGAGAGGGCCCTGGCTAGGGTGGAGGACAGTGAGCTAAGAAATCTCCTCCTGTGCTGTATGGGTATTGCATATTGCACAGAAGAACACTTTGACTTTTGCTTTTTAGGACCATGGAGAATGAGAGTCCATCCACAGGGTCCTAGGTTCCTTTCTCAAAGGACACCCCATTCATGCTCCCTCTCTGAGGGTCCATCAAAAGGGAAAGGGCGTGGCCTGCAGAGGACGGCAAGGCCCAGAACCTATGACTCCATCTATAGACAGCCCTGACTTCTTCCCAAATCCTCTGGAGAGCTGGTCACCTCCAATGAACCTTCCACCCGACTGTCTCAATTTTGTGGGGATCAGGACCCTCCCTGAGTCCTCCACTTGAGAGGTTCCTGAGGCATTCTTCTTATGTCTGAGCTCTCTCTGCTTGGGAAGCTTCAGTTCTCATCTGGGTCTGTCCTTGTCCATGGTCTTGGTGTGACCTGTGATCAGGAGTGAGGCAGAGGCATTCTGAACCAAATTGCATTAAGACCTGTGACTCAGGAGGAAAGAAGAGGGACTCTGGGAGTTGGGACCGCCAGAGAGGTTTTTGTAAAGGTTTCCCATAGAGTTGAATCATTGTGGCCCCCCTGTCCCCACAATGTTACAGCTTTGTACAAAAAGCCCCTCCCATGGGTCCGCCGCCAGAGCCTGGGAGAAACCACCAAAGCAGCTGCTCCTCTGAGGGGAGTGGAGGGTGGGTGACATCACTCCCCATTGTGCAAGTTGGTGGTGGGGTATGGACCAGGCCGGGGCCTTCCTTCTCGCCTCCAGGCACCGTTCTCAGGATGTTTTGAGGTCCTCAGAGCTGGGTGTCTTTGTAAGGCTGTTTGGCTAAGGGGCTGGTCTTCTCCAGTACCCACCCCTCTCCAAGCTGCCACCAGGTTGGGGCACCTCCCTGTAGGGAAGCCACAGCCCCCGTCACTACCCTGGCCCCACCCCGAGGCTGTGTGTCACTTGGAGGGTTTGAAGCTCTGAGTTAAAATCCAGAAAAAAAAAGACAAGCTTAACTACATAATGATGACACACTTGCACGGTAAAATATAAACAGAATCAAAATATACATGACAATTTGGGAAAAATATTCCCAGTTCTCACCATCAGGGCTAATCTCCTCAACATACGGTAAGCTCCTAAAAATCAATAAGAAAATAACCCAGCAGCCCGATAAAAATGGGCAAAGAGTAAATTGTTCAGAGAAAAATAAATACAAACGGTACCTAACTATCAGGGGGGGAAAAAATCACAATAAGAAATGTAAAATAAAAAACAAAAGCTTCATCAAAATACACTTTTCACTAATTTGACTGACAAAATTGAATTATAGGCTCATCAGTAAGGGACTGGATAAACCGTGATATGGTCACACAGTGGAGTAATATTCAATGCTAAAAAAGAATGGAAATATTTTATATTGCTATGGAAAAATTCTCCAAGATACATTATTAACCGGAAAAGAGAAAGTCATAGGATAGCAAAACCAGATGCCACCTTTGTCTAACAGAGGGGGGAAAAGAAGAATTATACTTTTGTATTTACTTGATTTTGTATACAGAAACACTATAAAGATACAACAGAAACTGACAAGAGTGATGACCTATTAAGAATGAGTGGAGTAGGCCGGGCGCGGTGGCTCACCCCTGTAATCCCAGCACCTTGGAAGGCCAAGGCAGGCAGATCACCTGAGGCCAGGAGTTTGAGACCAGCCTGACCAACATGGCAAAACCTCATCTCCACTGAAAGTACAAAAAAAAAATTAGCTGGGTGTTGTGGTGGGTGCCAGTAATCCCAGCTATTTTGGAGGCTGCTGAGGTAGGAGAATCACCTGAACCCAGGAGGCGTAGGTTGCAGTGAGCCAAGATCACACCACTGCACTCCAGCCTGGGCGACACAGTGAGACTCTATCAAAAAAAAAAAAAAAAAAAAAAAAAACAAAAGAAAAGAAAAGAATGAATGGAGTAGACAGAAACAAAGTGGAAGTAAAAGTTACATTTCCTCATGTCAACGTGTCAGCGTTACTGTGTTGTTTCCATTTCAGGGTCATATAGCTCTATTGTCTATTGAAAGTCAAACTTAACTATTTTAAAAAACAAGAAAATTTGGCTTTAAATAAAATATGCTACTTTAAAAACCTACTTGTTTAATTTACAAAGTCATTTTTTTCCCCAAAGAAATGTATGTATGAAGGTATATATGAAGTCATGTAGAATTTATGTAAGAAGTTGTTTCCTTGTCCTGAATTTGCTCAGTGGGGACTTAAATACTTGGACAACTGTGAAAAATGCAGATTTCTGAGTAGTGTTCATGACCTATTGAGTCAAAATCTCCAAAACTGAGTTTATTTATTTATTTATTTAAATGAACAACCAAACAGAAAATTACCCTGGGTGTTTCTCTTACAATGCCAGGCTTGGGACCCACAGCTTGTCCCCTGACTAGAACAGGGCAGAGGTAAGCCATGGTGAACATCAGACGGCAGTCTAAGAGTGCCATAAGTTTGGTGCCAGGGCATGGCCCTTAGAACTTAGTGAAGAAAGAAAAAGAGGAGATGGTATATCCAGGGCATTAATAGTGATGGACCTCGCAACACGCTACCAAAAACCTGCATAAAAAGTTGATTGCAGCCGGGCGCAGTGGCTCACACCTGTAATCTCAGCACTTTGGGAGGCGGAGGTGGGCGAATCATGAAGTCGGGAGTTCGAGACCATCCTGGCTAACACAGTGAAACCCCATCTCTATTAAAAATACAAAAAATTAGCCGGGCGTGGTGGCACGCACCTGTAATCCCAGCTACTCGGGAGGCTGAGGCAGGAGAATCACTTGAATCTGGGAGGCGGAGGTTGCAGTGAGCCCAGATCGCACCACTGCACTCCAGCATCTGGGTGACACAGCGAGACACTGTCAAAAAAAAAAAAAAAAAAAAAAAAAAAGTTGATTGCTCTCATCCATTGGAATGCGCCAAAGCCTCTTCCCAGTATCTTTCCTAATTGAAATGCACAGTTTATTTTGATCTATTTCTGCATGTT
Source organism: Papio anubis (assembly GCF_008728515.1). Classification (NCBI taxonomy): domain Eukaryota; kingdom Metazoa; phylum Chordata; class Mammalia; order Primates; family Cercopithecidae; genus Papio; species Papio anubis. The sequence continues at coordinate 15,779,299 of NC_044979.1, forward strand.
TTCCTGCCTTACTCACCTCTTTTACTTATCAATAATTCATCCTCCAAGTTAGCGTCTTTTAATCACCTAGTGGGGCCCTCCTCCCGACTGGCCTTATAAATAATAATACCACTCTGTCTTGGCATCATGGCTTTTTAAAATTCCGATGGAGTTCGCCCCAGTTTTGCCTCTCTGGACGGTATGCCTAAGCGCACATGGAGCGTTTTTTCCATAAAAGCCTGTAAAACCAGTTAGGCAGGTATCAGGTTGGGAGGTCATTCATCCATGTGGGCAGCAGGGGGCAGCCTTTCCTTATTTTTGAGACTTAAGTAACTGCAATCTGAGCTCCGCCACTTGAGGGGGCGAGAAGAATGCGCAGCGCGTGGTGGGGCCAGGACGCGGAAGAAAGCCGGGTTACTCCTGCACCTCTGTGTCGGGGGCAAGTGGGAGACAGGGAGACAAGCAAAGAACATTTTACATGTGCAATTCTTGAAAGCTTTCTAGCATGTTCATTTCACCCTAAATTCCTTGTTCTCAGTTGAGGAACTGAAACCCCAAGAAGCCAAAATGAGTTGCCCAATGATGAAGAAGAACCGCGCCCCCAAGACTCCTTAAATTCAGGGGATGCTGCCAAACCCTGCCCCTCCGTGAAGCCGACCTTCTGTGGCCAGACTGCAGGGCTCCCAGCAGCCCTGTAGCGTGGATAAACCTCTTAAACTCTGTCTCATTATCTGTAAGCTGGGAAAAATAATACCTACCTCGTGGGGTTGTGAGAATTGCATGTGATAGTGAGTGTCGGGGTTAATCATGGTGCCAGAAGAATCAGTAAAAATGTTAGTGACTGAAGCCTGGAGCGGTGGCTCATGTCTGTAATCCCAGCACTTTGGGAGGCCGACGCGGGTGCATCACCTGAGGTCAGGAGTTTGAGACCAGCCTGGCTAACATGGTGAAAACCTGTCTCTACTAAAAATACAAAAAATTAGCTGGGTGTGGTGGCACGTGCCTATAATCCCAGCTACTTGGGAGGCTGAGGCAGGAGAAACACTTGAACCCGAGAGGCGGAGATTGCAGTGAGCCGAGATCGCACCATTGCACTCCAGCCGGGCGACAGAGCCAGACTGTGTCAAAAAAAAAAAAAAAAAATTACTGCCTGTTGTTTTCAGAGAGATACTGGACTGCCCAATAGGTTCACCTTGCCTACTATGTAGACAGAGCCGATTTATCAAGACAGGGGAATTGCCATAGAGAAAGAGTAATTCATGCAGAGCAGGCTGTGTAGGAGACTGGAGTTTTGTAATTACTCAAATCAAATCTTGCCATCTCCCCAGGAATTCAAGGATCCAAGTTTTAGAGGATAATTTGGTGGGCGGAGGGGAAAGCAGTAAGTCAGGAGTGCTGATAGGCTGGGTTGGAGATGAAATCCCAGCTGTTTTCTTGTACTGAGTCAGTTACTGAGTGGGGGCCACAAGACCAGATGAACTAGTTTATCCATCTGGGTGGTGCCAGCTGATCCATCGAGTGCAGGGGCTGCAAAATATCTCAAGCCCCGATCTTAGGTTTTACAATAGTGATGTTATCCCCAGGAGCAAATTAGGGAGGTTTGGAATCTTGCAGGATCCAGCTACACGACTCCTAAACCATAATTTCTAATTTTTTGGCAAATTTGTTAGTCCTATAAAGACAGTCTAGTCTCTAGGCAAAAAGGAGGTTTGTTGTGGGAAAGGACTGTTATCATCTTTGTTTCAAACTAGAAACTAAGTTCTTCCCAAAGTTAGTTCAGCCTATGCTGGGGAAGGAATAAGGACAACTTGGACGTTAAAAGCAAGATGGAGGCCGGGCGCGGTCGTCACGGCCACAATCCCAGTACTTTGGCAGGCAGAGGAAGGTGGATCATGAGGTCAGAAGTTCAAGACCAGCCTGGCCAACATGGTGAAACCCCATCTGTACTAAAATAAAAAAAAATTAGCCAGGCATGGTGGTGCACACCTGTAGTTCCAGCTACTGGGGAGGCTGAGGCAGGGGAATCACTTGAACCTGGGAGGTAGAGGTTGCAGTGAGCCAAGATCAAGCCACTGCACTCCAGCCTGGCAACAGGTTGAGACTCCAGCTAAAAAAAAAAAAAACAAAAAAAAAACAAACCAACAACAACAACAAAAAAGAAAACCAAGATGGAGTTGTTTGGGTCAGGTCTCTTTCACTGTCTCAGTTACAATTTTGCAATGGCAGTTTCAATACTGGTCTCAGGATGTCTTTACCATATCCAGTCTCAGGTTTTCAGCAGACATCAGAAGACCTGGAAGATATGTTAAAATGCAGTTTGCTGTCTGGGTGTGGTGGCTCACGCCTGTAATCCCAGCACCTTAGGAGGCCGAGGAGCAGGCAGATCACTTTAGCCTAGGAGTTTGAGACCAGCCTGAGCAACATATGAGATCACCATCTCTACAAATAATAATAATATTAGCTGGGTTTGTGGTGTGTGCCTGTGGTCCTAGCTACTTGGGAGGCTGAGGTGGGAGGATCACTTGAGTTTGGGACGTCAAGGCTGCAGCGAGCAGTGATCACGTCTTTGCACTTCAGTGTGGGCAAAAGAGCAAGACCCTATCTCAAAAAAAAAAAAAAAAAAAAAATGCCATTTGTTGGGCCCTGTCCCAGGAGATCTGACTCGGTGGGTCTGGGGTAGGGCCTAGCTTTTGTGTTTCTCCTAAATTCCCAGGTGATTTTGGTGTTGCTGGCTTAGGGACCACTCTTGGAGAACCATTCTTCTGGAAGGGTCTTTCTTTTCTCAGCACATTTCCCTCCACTCCATGTTTATTCCTCCACTCACTGGGTGCTTATTACATCCCAGGCTTTGCTTAATCACTGGAGATATTGGGATATGTAAGACAAGATGTACCTGCTCAAGGAGCACACAGTCATTTGCCGGGATGGACACATCTATTGCACCTGAGCACCTAAGCACCTGAGCAGGACTAGGACAGAAGAAAGCAGAGACAGGAGGAGGACGCCTGCCTCAGACCCGAGGGAGGGCCAGCAGGGCCAGACCCGAGGGAGGTGGGGACAAGGAAGAATCAGGAAGACTTTTCTGAAAAGAATGAAGGCGAGGTTGGGAAGGGCTTCCAGTCTGAGGGTGCCATAGTGTCCAAAGACAGAGGCCGGAGGCACATGGCTTATTGGATGGGCCACCAGGGCTTCTGAGGAGGGGAGGGGACAGGGGAGGAGAGCAATGAAGAGGCCTGAGACTGGGAGAGGGGGCAGGGGTTGTGCCAGGAGAACCCTAAATTTCCCTAGGGAGCTTGGATTCTAGTTTGTTCACTGTGGGAGGCTAGGGAACAAGGCCATAACCAGGAGCTCTCTGAGAGCAGTCATCTTGCTGTGTGGAAGGGGACAATTGGGAGGAGCCCCTCAGGAGGTGAAGGGAGGCAGGGAATGGGTGATAGTGACGGGGGACTGGAGAAACATCAGAGGCCAGCGCTGACAGACTTGTCATCACCTCAGACCACAGTCATAGCGGGATGTGAGGTGGGGCACAGAGAGCGTGGGCTTTGAAGCTAGGCAAATGAGGAGTCAACCCCAGACCTACCATCTGCTGGGTGTGGGACGTGGGTAAACTAATAAGCCTCTTTGAACCTGTTTTCTTATCTGTACCGCTGGATTAATAACTCTGGAGGGGAGAGAAAACTAAATGGGAAAATGTCTACACATAGGAATAGTGTAAATATGTTGGTATTATTCTGTGGAGGAATAAAAGGCAGACTTCTCAAAAGCACGAGGGATGGAGACCCAGGGATTTATCTTCTCCCTTCCAGACACACGAGCCAGTTGTTGGGCAACAGGGCCAGCAGGATCATCTCCAAGCAGGACATCGGCTTGTGGGGAGTACAGACTGGGTTAGCAGGAGCACATGTGGAGAGGGGCCTCCGAGGAATCTGAGGCGGTCAGTGCTGGGGTTTCTCTGCATATGTTTGCTCTGGGTACAGAGAGGACCCTGTGTAGTCAAAGGTGGCAGTGAGGTCTTGCCAAGCATGCCAGCGTGTCACACATCAGCACATTGGGAGCCCACAGAAGTGCCAAGGCCGAGAAACCTCTTTAAGACCACTGTTGTGGAGGGTAGAGGAGGAGAGGAAGGAGAAGGAGAAGGAGGTGGCAGTGCTCTGATGGAGGAGCAGGAGCAGGAGGGGCTTGCAGAGGAGACGCTCCGGGTGATGTGTGTGTGGTGGGGGTGGGTGGTGTTCCTGGTCCTCCAGGTGCTGCCCGGCCCCTGTCAGCCAGGGGTGAACCCCTGTGGGATAAGCCTGTGTGATACCAACAATCCAAGCTACACCTGTGACACAAGACACTGCTGTGGCTCTGGCTGGTGTGGACCACCATCATCATCCTCCTGAGCTGCTGCTTCATCTGCTGCCACTGCTGAGCCAAGCGCTGCCTTCAGGCCAGCCAGTGGCAACAAGAAATCAACCCCATCACCTGTAGGAAGCCCAGGATTACTCAGCACTGCCAGTTTATCTTCAGTTTTGTGCCAAACTATTTACTACCTTGTCATGAGGGATTGGTTTCCCGACCTCCAACTCTTCCCCAACCATAGAGTGACTTCCAGCTATGGCACGTAGCCCTTAAGGTGGCAGTGCCGCTGGGACTCCCAGAGGCACAGAGCAGCCGCTAGTCTGAGTCCAGCAGAAGCAGCACGAGACCCCCACGCATTGCTGACCCTGGGGCCTCTGACACCAGCTGACCCAGCAGCCACCAAAGACCTGGGAACGGAGCCCAGTGTCTCTGTGGCCTGCCTGGGGGAGCTGGACTGAGGAGCCTTCCTGTGCAAGGATTTAGAATATACAGAGGAGCTGCTGAATGATTACAGCTCTGAGTGTGACAGTATCCCCTCCCCTCCCCGCCCCCTTACCCCCAAGCAAAGAGAAGATACCATATGTGCAACTGGGGCCAACATGACGATGGCCTCAAAGCATTTAACATGCTCATCAGTGATGCTCTGGATGGCCCCCTGGACATCCATGACAATTGGCCTGTGCAGTCTCCTGGTGACAAGGAGGAAGGTCCCTGCGAGCCCTGCAAGGAGCAAGCTTGAGAGTCTGGGCATCCTCACTGGCCACGGCCCCCAGTCCCTGCTGCTGAGCACTGTGAACGAACAGGACTCTCCCAACCCCTAGAGCAGCAGCTCCCAGCCAGAGACAGCCCTGTCTGCACCCAAGACCTTGGCAAAGCAACCAGGGACAGAAAGAACCAGAAGAGAAGCTTTCAATGACTTTCAGCCATTTTGTCCCCATTTTTTCTCTTCTCCTGTCCTGCATTTTTCTCCATCTCCAGATACAGTTTGGGATGTGGATGCCTGTCCACACAAAAACACTTGGGATTCATTCCTGATACCCCAATTCATCCCGATTTTCCCCTCTTTAAAGTCAGATCTCACCTACCTGTTTGGTCAGAGAGAGGTATGTTTTAAAATCCCCAAGGAAGGAGGCAGGGACTGTGCCCTCAGAGAATTATTGGTGAAGGGAATTTATGCTTAATTTCAGTTTAGGAGAATGCTGCTGTGTCTCTAGCTAGGACAGGCAGCCTATTGTGGCCCTAGGTGAGAAGGGAAGCCCACAGGGACCCAGGGTTTGTCACCTGTGGCTGCCAGTGTCTGCAGAGCCAGAATTGAGCTAATCCCATGAAAGGATGGGCGCTGATGGGCAGTTGTATGGTCGGTTGCTATGGGGCTTGTTGATGTCTCAAATTCCAGGTGACAAGATCAATGAATGCTTGACCAGCCCCTTCCCAGCAGGCTCTGGGGGCTACAAACTTGTTCAGGTGTGGAATGTCATACTACTTTACCTTTGGTTTTTCTTTGAAAAACAAACAACGAAAGACAAATGAAAACAAGAATTCTACCAGTGTTCAGGCAAGAATTCTTTTCGGGAAAAGGGATGTTTGTGGCTCTTCCCCGCATTGGCATTCAAAAGCTTGGCTGCAGGGTGGCTATTATTAAAATGTCCAAAAAATAGAAGATGCTGGTGAGGCTGCAGAGGAAAGGGAACGCTTGTACACTGTTGGCCAGCGTATAAATTAGTTCATGGAAAAATTAATGCAGAAAGCAGTTTGGAGATTCCTGAAATCATTTAAATCAGAACTATGATTCCACCCAGCAATTCCTTTACTGGGCATTTACCCAAAGGAATATAATTGGTCTGCCAAAAAGACACATGCTCTTACATGTCCATCACAGCACTATTCTCAGTAGCAAAGTCGTGGAATGAACCTAGGTGTCCATCAGAGGTAGACTGGATAAAGGAAATGTGGTACATATACACCATGGAATACTATACAGCCAAGAAAAGAATGAAAACATGTCCTTTGCAGCAACATAGACGGAGCTGGAGACCATAATCCTAAGCAAATTAACATAGGAATGGAAAACCAAATATCATGTTCTCATGTTTAAGCGGGAGCTGAGCATTGGCACATGGATATAAAGATGGGAACAGTAGACAATACAACTGGTAGAGGGAAGAGAGAAGGAGGGAGGAAAGGGCTGAAAAACTACCTATCGGGTACTATGCTCACTGCCTGAGTGATGAGATCATTTGTGCCCCAAACCTCAGCATCACAGAATATACCCATGTAACAAACCTGAACATGTAGCCCCTAAATGTAAAATAAAAGTTGAAATTATTTTTTAAAAATGGAGCCTGGGTCAGGAGCGGTAGCTCACACCTGTAATCCCAGCACTTTGGATCACTTGAGGTCAGGAGTTCAAAACCAGCCTGGCCAACATGGCGAAACCCTGTCTCTACTAAAAATGCATTGGAGGCCTGTGCTGTGTTCCCTGTAACAGGAAATGTGCTCTGAACTTGTCTGTCTCCCTTGGCTGCTCCTGGCCCTTGGTACCAGCTCCCAGGGGTGTCCACAACCACTTGGGACAGAAGGTGAAGGTGGAATTTCAAAGAGAAGCTTGCTTGGATCTTCGGTGACAAGCTTGGATGAGCTACAGCCCCAACATGGGCCCTCTCAGAATTGCCAGGAGGAGGCTTTGGCCGGTACCACAGGTGCCATGGAGCCTGCCTCCCTCTGCTGTGTCCCGTGGGTGCAAGTCAGCCAACATGTGGCCAGAATGGCTGGATGGTGTCACAGCCCTCAGATGTCTTTCCTTACATCTTTTTTAAGGAGTCCCAAATAACTCCCTTGAAGTGTCTCAAAGGCGAGCAAGTTTTATGAAAATGAATCCTTCCTCGGTTAATTGACCAAATGGGTGAATCCTGACCCTCTCCAGTTTCTTTCCCTGGTCGGAGTGGGGAGCTGGTGTTAGCTGTGGAATTCACTGTGGAGTCCTACCCCAAAGGCAAAGAAGACGAAAATAAAGTGTGCAGAGCTGGGCTTGATTCCCAAGTCGCAGTCTGGCTCTCGCTATGGTAGGCGGGACATCTCTCTAGCTGTTCACAGAGATGGAACTAGGGAGTTGAGGGAAGAGTTAGGGGGCCAAGGAGATTCGCTTGAGTCTGATTTTCCAGGTGAATGAGAAGGGAGGGATTGGTGCCAACACATTCCTGGGAGAGTCACATCATCACCAACAGCATTTGTCATTATTGTTGTATGTTAGCAATAAGATTCAACTGGTCAGATTTTTTGGGCTCCTTCAAAAATGCTGACACATTTTCTGTGCTGTGATTGTTCTGAAGGCAGAGTAGCTCCAACCAGTGTGAAAACCCAAATAAAAATCAATACCGCCCGCCGAAGACCACCGTTCTGAAACTCACTTTTATCTGGAACAGCGTCCCCCTTTCTCCCAAGATTCTTCTTATTTTTGGATTCCATCTCTTTGTATGTGCTAATCTAGTGTAGCATGGAACACATTTTGGGAGCCGGGGGCTCTGCTTACATTTAAGGGGGACAACCCTGTCTGGCCTGAGATTGGAGGTTGCTTTCCAGTGTGAAGGAGTGTGAGGCAGCAGGCACAGACAAAGTGAGAGCAGGGTCATTTTATTGGTACAGAGATTGCAGAGGGACTGGGGGCTTTAGCTGTTGGCAGCTATGGTGTCCTTAATCCAGTCCACATAGTTGTAGACCTTGGTGTAGACTCCAGGCCTGTTCTTCTGGGCACAGCCATAGCCCCAGGAGACAATTCCTTGGAGCTGTCCATTGGAGACCACAGGGCCACCAGAGTCACCCTGGGGAGAAGAAGGGAGAAGTTGTATGAAGAGAGAAATAGAGGAGGAATATAGCTATATTTACTCTGAACCTTAAAAGATCCGTTTCCAGCCAGCTCTGTGGCTCCATGTCCTTCTCACAGTGGCCCATTCTCTGTTCTTCCTAAGCAGACAATAGGCAGCCTAAGGGAACTGTCCTCACATCTCCATGGGGGCACTGCAGGGAACCTCCTCAGCCCCGCCACACTGGGAGTTCAAATATTTTTCCCAGATGGGGCCTGGGTATCAGTGGGAGCTTCAGAATGGGAAGGGTTTTTCAAATCACCTGGCAGGAATCCTTGCCTCCCTCAAGGAAGCCCACACAGAACATGCTGGGTTAGTAATCTTTCCAGGGTAGGAGGTTTCACACTCAGCCTGGGACAGCACCAGGCTGCTGCCCAGGCAGCTCCGCAGCTCATCTGGGTAGTCGGCTGTGAGGATCAGGAGGCGATCAGAGAAAGTAGAAATGTGGGTCAGGCCACATTTCTGACCCAAGACCCAAGTGAGCATTTGGCCAATCTAGATGGAACATTGAGAGGAACACTGCTCCTGGGAGAGGACTCCAAAAACATAAGTCCTGGCAAGGGACTCTGGCTTTTAGTTCCCAGAGATCATTGTTCAACCCCTCCCAAGACGTGATTATAGCAAGTTCTCCATTTGTCCTGTCTTTTGATTTTAGAAGCTAGGTCTTAGAGACTTTGCATCTCTCTGATGTCCAGTCCAGAGCCTGTGTGTAATGAACACAAGAAATATGTCTTAAGCCTGGAGGCCAGAGGTTTTAAGTTAAGGGGCATTGTTTGTTCTGGAAATTGTGAGGATGGAGGGAAGTAGATGGACAAAGGTGCTACTCACCCCACCAGGAGTCTGAGTGTCGTCTTCAGCCAGAGATGAGGGCCTCTGCACCAGCAGCTGGAGGGCGGTGGGCAGAGAGATGGTGGACACGTTACTGATGACGGCAGTGCAGGTGAGAGAGAGCTTGGATCAGCAGGATGTCATTGTTCAGAGTTTTCCCACGTAATCTGGGTGGCGGTGGATGATCTTGGCTGCATTGATGAACTGCTCAGTCCTCCAGGACTTCTATGTGTTGTGCTCTCCCAGTCTCACCTGATGCTGACGGACAGGAGGGATGAGAAGACACAGCCGGGGCACCCATCCCACCTTCCCCCGGTCCTTAAGCTCCCCTGCTCATGAACAGCCTCCTGGAGGGATCAGGTGGGCTGTGTAGCCATATCACATGGGCAGTAGAGGGATGTGGGTCAGTGCAGGTGTGAGACCCAGGACCTTTCTGCTTCAGAGGTTGGTGGTAGTGGGGTTGGGAAGAGGCAAAGTGATCCCACCGGAGGCTGCTCCTCAACTCGCCTTCCCAGTCTCTTTCCCACAGTCTCCACAGTCAATAGCATTGTGGGCACATGGAGCTCCTTGTAGTTTTCCCAGCATTCTTCACCCCAGATCTTTGCTAACTGCACACAGCATCTATTCTTCCCTCCCTTCTTGGCCTGGTGAACACCACCCTTCTATGTAATCTAATCCAAGGGTATCCATAGCATTAGCATCTCCTGGAAACTTGTTAGAAATGTAAATTCTTGGTCCTTACCCCCACCTACTGATCAGAACCTTGGGGATGGGACCCAGTGATTTGTGCCTTAACGAGCCTGCAGGTTGTTCTGACGCATACTCAGGTTTGAGAGTTCTTGGTGTAGGCAGCAGTTCTCAGCTCTGTCTATACACTCTACAGTTACCAGAGGTAGAGTGTTAAAGACTCACTGATATTCACACCCTCTTCCTGAAAATTTTGAGTTAATTGCCCTGAGATAGGACACAAGCATCAGTATTTTTAAAAACCCTTTCTTAGGTGGCTTTAATGTATAGCTAACCAGCAAAAGGTACTTGCCTGCTTTTCTCAGTAGCTCTGACCACCTCAAGATCATCCCTGCCTGCTTTTATGACCACAACCCTTGCTGTTTCATGGATTTGCCTGGGTGTGAGAGGTTCCTGTCTTGTGTTCACTCTCTGCTCTGTGGAGTCAGCTGCTGCCAACAAGTTTTCTTCTCCACCACCTCTCCCCTCCATCTTACCCAGCCTCAGTACTTCCCTGGGCTGAAGTCATGCTCTCCCAGGCAGCCTGGCTGGGAGCTTTGCCGTCAGGGACCCCACACTTACGTCTTGTAACAGTGAGCTGCTGACACCACCCACTGTTCGTTTATGAGGGAGCCACCGCAGAAGTGGTAGCCAGAATTCAGAGACACCTGGTAGGGGACAGAATTCTCTTCACAGGTGTAGCCCCCAACGATCTTGTCATCATCGTCAAACGGGGCAGCAACTGGAGTGGAGATGGGAAGGGAGAAGGCAAGTCAGTAGCATGTTAGGGGTGGCGCTCCCACCCTGCAGTTGCATTCTGCTAATTGGAAATCGTTAACAAGCACAGTGAGGCTAAGCAAGGGAGGGAGCGCTGCCACCCCTGGTGAGCATCACTGGATGTGGCTCCCAAGTCTCTGTATCTGCAGAGCATGTAGCAAGGTATCTGGTGGGGGCTCAGATCTCTCCTGGGGTCACCAGGCTGAGGTCACGATGAATGTCCTCACAATGCTTCCAGTGGGGTAGGAGTTGGGATGTGTCTGTCTCACCCACTGAGTGCTTCTCTCTTTCATTCACCACCTGTGTACTCCACCTGGCTGTTTAAGCCCTGGATGGTCAGGATACTTTAGCCAAGCTAGAAAAACCCCTGGCTGTGTAGACCTGGCCATGACCAGCTTCCCCCTCAGCTCAGATCTGTGTAGTGAGGGCAGAGTTGAGGGCAGCCTCTGGCTCGCTTCGGCAGAACAAATGTAGACGTTATTATTGTCCAAAAGAACAGCAATTCTTAACCTTGGCTGCATGCCTAGAAATGTTAAAAATCACCTGGGAAGCTTAAAAGCCCAGAACACAGGCTGCACCCCAGACAAATGAAGTGAGAATTTCTAGAGTTGAGTCTCTGGCACGAGTAATTTTTCCACCTCCCCAGGTGCATTCGAGGTTAAGAGCAGCTATAGTGGAGGTATTCTGGTGCTGTGGGAGCCAAGCCTGAAGCCCGCTGCTTCATTTTGTGGGCCAGCCCCACCTGGTCTCCCTTCCCAGGTTCTCCAACCACAGCTCGTATATGGATGAATGATAGTTCTGGGAGTGAAATCAGGGAGAAGGTGAAACAGGTGAAGCTTAAAAAAAGCCCAAGGAGGATGGGAAGTAGAGATGCCAGTTGGAGGAAATAGAACATCAGAGCACAGTCGAAAGAGGAGAGGCGGCAAGAATGGAAGGGCATGCGTCTGCCAGGAAAGGGGTGGTTGGGGTCTGAGGCAGGGCATGAAACTTACCAGCAACTCCCACAAAGGCAAGGATCAGGAGTGGATTCATGGTGGTAGAGTGCCTGACTGGTGGTGGAGGACCCGTCTTTATACCTCCTGAGGATCGGGAGAGGAAGTGTCTGTGAGGTGAGGGTCACCGCTCCTCCCAACACAAACACACCTGCAGCTTTCCCCTTCCCAGGGTCTTGCATCAGCTCGGCTATGTTTGGCCACTCTGTGGGTTTGTGATTCACAGGTAATAAGGAAACTTGTCATCTGAGAGCAGAGAGGGAGACCGGCTATTTCCTGGAAGAATGCTGGGATGGGGAAGACAGGGAAAGCGAAGCCCTGGATCACACAGCTGGGCTTTCTTAGGCTGAGGAAAAGAGGGTTAGAAGGACAGAGAATGACCTGGCTGTTTAGAAATCCTTTTAACTATTGGGAATGTATTTAATGTACTTAAGGAAGGGCAAGCGTTGGTAACAAACTTGGTTTTTCAGTGTCTTGGGGCCGCCATGATAGGAGCAAAGTCTTATTTAAGGCTCATTCTGTGAATATGAAGATGCTTCTCTCCAGTCAGTGTGCGGGAAGGTCAAATCCAAGGCTTTGGGGAAAGAGAATTCCAACACTAAGGGGTAAGAAGAAGGGAGACTCAGCGTTCCATAGGATTCTGGGCTTCCAGATGGCTCTCCTTCCTACCAAGGCTTAAGGATGGGAAGTGTTTCAACGAAGGAGGGGGCACAGGTTAGTTAGGAACTTACTCAGTGCATCTGGAGGATGGAAAACCAGTGGCACACTCCTCCCCTTCTTCAATGTGACGACATTTGTCTCTCTCATGTGCTTCCTGTCATAGGTTCTTTTTATGCAGCCTCACGGTTGCTCTGGCAACTTGCACTCAGGGTGATGCAAACTGACCCACCCTCTCAGGGCTGACAGTCTGAACCAGAATGACATGCCCCTGATCAGATGTCAGAGTTTGGACCATGGTAAATCTGGGTTATGTTCTGATCTGAGAATCAGCAGTAGGTAGAGATTTAAGCACATGGTAAATGGGTCACATATTGGATTCAGTAACGAAGATGTGGAGGGGTGGGTCTAGAATTCTCTATTTTAGATGCAGTGAGATTATACTGGGCTCAGTACAAAGTGAATCTTCTCAAAGAATATCCTGATTTGGGCCCTACCGAGGCTACTAAGAAATAGTTGTGCAATTGACTGAGGCATAACATGGCCAGAGCATGTGGAGATGGAGATGTTGTCTGTGCTCAGGTCTCATGATGAAAGGAGGAGCTTCCTCATGAGGATGCTTTTCCTTCTCAGTAACTCAGAGCTCAGGTTGGTGATGGGCGGGAGTGAGCGGAGTTCAAGTTTGAATTTGAAAGGTAAAGGAAAAAGGTATATTCTGGAGACGGCGAAGAAAATGAGAAAAGCTCAGAAATTTAGTGGTGAAATTGGACATGGCCAGTGGCTAGAGGGAGGAAGCAAATGGAAACCAGACAGAATTGGAAAAAAATGCCAAAATGGGGCCCGTGGAGTTGAGCGGACACACAGAGAACCTCTGGGTTTAGCTCCTGGCATGGCCACCGAGCCAGCTTCCCCACAGCCAGGAGACCCAATGCTCAGAGAACCCCTCTCCACCCTGTACCCCCTCTAATCACTGATGGGCTCATACCTAACACTGCTATACTTAGATGGTGCACGGTGCCTGACTTGAGTTTTCACATAAGCAACAGTGGTACATTACTCTTCATTTATGCTGAGTTTCACATTTAACTTTCCATAAACATGCTAATTGTGATTTGTGCAGAGCAGAATTATTTCCATTTATAGAGGAAGACAATAAGATTGAGAAGGATTCTGTCTTGCCCAAGAATACAGATCTTGGCAGAGCTGACCATAAGGCCAACGGAAGTCATGGAGAGCGTTGTGAAATGTGGGAATTGCTGCAGGTGGCATCTAAAAGGAGATTTATTGAGGATCAAGGCACAGGTCCCCAGAGGACAATCTGTACGTCTGATTCCTTCCTGGTGCTTTTCTTCCTGGTAGAAATAGATGATTGAATTCATCTTTCTCCTGGCAGCTTCTCTCAGAGCCTTACCTTGCCACAGTTCCAGACCCATTCAGGCCATGACTGCCATGTAGATGACACACCTCTCTGCTCATGAATAACTGGCCAAGGCTGAGGTAGCCAGGTTTTGGAGCATTGATAATATGGGTTTTTCCTGTGTTGTCTCTAAACATGTTGTTTCATTTTGTCCCCTTGTCATAGGGTCTTCACAGAACTCCTGCCTTAGAGGATAAGGAGAGACTCTTGCTCTAGCAACTGTCGACACCAGTGTGCACTAAACAGGGAGGTGAACCTTGGTAGAAGATGGAAAATTTGTTTGGAAAAGGGGATTTTTGGAAAAGGGGATTTTTGGATCAGTGCTTCTGTCTCTGATGCTCTGTTTGATAGGGAACACCCAAGAATATGAGGATTTCTGTATCTAGAGCTTGAAGACAAGCCTTCTCCAGTATTTTGTGCTCTTCCTTAAATGATCACAGTATAGTCTGAGGTCACCTTTCTTCAAAAAGCAATGACTCTACAGGCAGAGAACATAGCTCTAGGTGGAGACTGTTACCTCATACTGTAGACTCGGGTGTGTAGGATAGGTTCAGATCTAGCTGCCCAAGCTCCATTTGGAGGACATGTCATTCTTCGTACTGTTCATTCTGAACTATAGATTTTTTTGTCTACTTCTCTAAGACATCTTTCTGTCTTGTGTTTAGTGCTTAGCCCACCAAACCACTGTCCTTCAATTATGATAACAGTGAATCATTTCTGTGTGCTTACTATATATCATGTAACTTACTATACAGCAGGTAACTCATATAAGTTAAGAATTTTTTTCATTTTATCATCACAACCATCTTGGGATTTTACGTTTTACAGATGATGAAATGATCATTTTACAGATGATCAAATGAGCTTTCTGGAGGTGCAGTGACTCTCCCATCTCCCAGAGCAGCAGCTCCCAGCCAGAACTGGCCCTGCCTGCACCCAAGACCTTGGCACAGCAACCAGAGCCGGAAAGAACCAGAAGAGAAGCTTTCAAGGACTCTCAGCCACTTTGTCCCCATTTTTTCTCTTCTCCTTTCCTGCATTTTTCTCCACCTCCAGATACAGGTCGGAATGTGGATGCCTGTTCCCACACAAAAACACTTGGGATTCATTCCTGATACCCCATTTCATCCCGATTTCCCCTGTTTAAAGTCAGATCTCACCTACCTGTTTGGTCAGAGAGATGAGTGTTTTAAAATCTCCAAGGAAGGAGGCAGGGACTGTGCCCTCAGATGATTATTGGTGAAGGGAATTTATGCTTAATTTCAGTTTAGGAGAATGCTGCTGTGTCTCTGCCTAGGACAGGCAGCCCATTGTGGCCCTGGGTGATGAGGGAAGCCCACAGAGACCCAGAATTTGTGACCTGTGGCTGCCAGTGTCTGCAGAGCCAGAATTGAGCTAATCCCGTGAAAGGATGGGCGCTGATGGGCAGTTGTATGGTTGGTTGCTATCGGGCTTCTTGATCTCTCAGATTCCAGGTGACAAGATCAATGCATGCTTGACCAGCCCCTTCCCAGCAGGCTCTGGTGGCTGCAAACTGGTTCAGGTGTGGAAGGTCACACTACTTAACCTTTGTTTTTTGTTTGCAAACCAAACAACGAAAGACAGATGAATTCAAGAACTCTACAAGTGGTCAGGCAAGAATTCTTTTCGGGAAAAGGGAGGTTTGTGGCTCTTTCCCACATTGGCCTTGAAAGGGCCTGGCAGCCAAGTGGCTTTTATTAAAATGTCAAAAAAGTAGAAGATGCTGGTGAGGCTGCAGAGGAAAGGCAATGCTAATACACTGTTGGGCCGAGTGTATTAGCACTATTCTCAGTAGCAAATCCATGGAATGAAGCTAGGTGTCCATCAGCGGTAGACTGGATAAAAGAAATATGGTACATATATACCATGGAATACTATGCAGCCACGAAAAGAATGAAATCTTGTCCTTTGAAGCAACATGGATGGAGCTGGAGACCATAATCCTAAGCAAATTAACATAGGAACGGAAAGCCAAAAACCACATTCTCATGTATGAGTTTGAGCTGAGAATTGGATACACATGGATATAAAGACGGGAACAGTAGACAATACATCTGGTAGAGGGAAGAGAGAAGGAGGTGGAAAGGGTGAAAAACTACCTATTGGGTGCTACGCTCACTGCCTGAGTGATGATATCATTTGTGCCCCAAACCTCAGCATCACACAATATATTCATGTAACAAACCTGCACATGTAGCCCCTGAATCTAAAATAAAAGTTGAAATTATTTTTTTAAAAATGGGGCCTGTGCCAGAAGTGGTGGCTCACACCTGCAATCCCAACACTTTGGATCACTTGAGGTCAGGAGTTCAAAACCAGCCTGGCCAACATGGTGAAACCCTGTCTCTACTAAAAATACAAAAAAATACAAAAAAAAAAAAAAAAAAAAAAATAGCTGGTCATGGTGGCGGGTGCCTGTAATCCCAGGTACTTGGGAGGCTGAATCACTTGAACTCAGGAGGCGGAGGTTGTAGTGAGCAGAGACCATGCCACGGCACTCCAGCCTGGCTGGTGTTCAGCCAGAGGGAGATGTTTTGTGTGAAGCCTGAGGTGGGGGCTCTTCATAGCCTCTGTGAGAAGGAGGGCCTAAGCCGTGGCAGTGGACAGAGTTGCAGCTTTCTGCCTCTTTGCCCTTTGGTCTGGACCCACAGGTGAACTGTACCAGCCTCGATCCCGAGCACACGCTCTGGAGACCTTCACATCTCACGGTTCCATGTGAGCAAATGGACTGGGAAAGCTGTGTGGCCTGAGAAAAGGCAACCCCATGGCCTGGCTCTACACAGTATTTTGTCTTTTTTTTTTTGAATAAGCATTATTATTATTATTTTTTTTTTAATTTTTTTTTTTAACTTGTTTTGTGTTTTTGGTGGTGGTAGTGGTTTATTCTACACTGACCACGTGGAAGAAATCCCATGGTTGTCTGTGATTTTCATGCCCTGTTTCTGCTGGCAACCCTTCTGAGTGGAGTGACTCAATTTTCTGTGTAAAATGGCCCAGGTAGGAGGTGGAAGCAGCCGTCTGGAAGGCCATTGGGATCCTTATGTCTGTCTCTTGGCTTCAGGTAGCCAGTTGGGTTTTGTTAGGAATGATCTGAATGGAGACAGAAAACAGTGGAAACTAACACTCCCTGCCCAGCCCTGTTTCTATGAAGCGTTTGGTTCTTCCCTTGACTCTTGAGTGATGATGATATTCAGACGAGGCATTGACATTATGGTAAGAAAGGGAAAAAATGTATGTGTCTTGTCTGTGTATCTATCTACTGGATATATATCTCCAAAAGCAGATAAACCCAAGGCTGTAAGGTGAACTAGGATCTGCATTTTGACTCCAGAAAAACAAAATCCATCTTGAACAAAGTGATGTTTGTATGCAGTGACTTTCTCGGTGACCTGTGTGTATCTGTCCATTGTGTGCAAGCCCTGAGACCTATTTTCCTCTGAAGATAGTGAGTGGTAGCCGTCTCCTCACACGAACCACATCTAGAGCACAGATGGCCCTCTGAAGGTATTTGATCTTACACATTTATTGTTTACCAAACAAGTGTCTGATTCATTCCACAGCATGTGGTGTATTCCACAGCATGTGGATTGCGGTCCCCTGTGTTTTCTGGGAATGCTTTGCTCCATATAGAGGTTTTACTCTACTCATCACTGCAATTTGCACTCTGCTCCGTGGACACTTGAGGTCTGTGCTGTGTTGCCTGTAACTGGAAATGAGCTCTGAACTTGTCTTTTTCCCTTGGCTGCTCCTGGCCCTTGGTACCAGCTCCCAGGGTGTCCACAACCACTTGGGATAGAAGGTGAAAGTGGAATTTCAAATGGAAGCTTCCTTGGATCTTCGGTGACAAGCTTGGATGAGCTATGGACCCAACATGGGCCCTCTCAGAATTGCCAGGAGGAGGCTTTGACAGGTGCCAGTTGTGCCATGGGGCCTACCTCTCTCTGCTGCGTCCAGTGGGTGCAAGCCAGCCAACGTGTGGCCAGAGTGGCTGGATGGTGTCACAGCCCCCAGATGTCTTTCCTTCCACCTTTTTAAGGTGTCCCAAATAATTCACTTGAAGAGTCTCAAAAGTAAGCAAGTTTTATGAAAATGAATCCTTCCTCAGTTAATCAAATGGGTGAATCCTGACCCTCTCTAGTTTCTTTCCCTGGTCGTAGTGGGGAGCTGGTGTTAGCTGTGGGATTCACTGTGGAGTCCTACCCCAAAGGCAGAGAAGACAAAAATAAAGTGTGCAGAGCTGGGCTTGATTCCCAAGTCGCAGTCTGGCTCCCGCTATGGTAGGTGGGACACCTCTCTAGCTGCTCCCACAGATGGAACTAGGGAATTGAGGGAAGAGTTAGGGGGCCAGCGAGATTTACTTGAGTCTGATTTTCCAGGTGAATGAGAAGGGAGGGCTTGGTCTGGGGCTTGGTGCCAACACTTTCCTGGGAGAGGCATGTCATCACCAACAGCGTTTGTCATTATTGTTGTATGTTAGCAATAAGATTCAGCTGGTCAGATTTTTTGGGCTGCCTTGAAGATGCTGACACATTTTCTGTGCTGTGATTGTTCTGAAGGCAGAGTAGCTCCAACCATTGTGAGAACCCAAATAAAGATCAATACTCCCCCTCAAAGAACACCTTTCTGAAACACTTTTCTCTGGAAAACACTGCCCCCCTTTCTCCCAAGCTGCTGCTTCTTTTTGGATTCCATCTCTTTGTATGTGCTAATCTAGTGTACCATGGAACACATTTTGGGAGCTGGGGGCTCTGCTTACCTTTAAGGGGGACATTTGTGTCTGATCTGAGATTGGAGGATGCTTTCCAGTGTGAAGGAGTGTGAGGGAACAGGCACAGGCACAGACAGTGAGAGCAGGGTCACTTTACTGGTATAGAGACTGCAGCGGGACAGGGGGTTTAGCTGTTGGCAGCTATGGTGTCCTTAATCCAGTTCACATAGTTGTAGACCTTGGTGTAGTCTCCAGACTTGTTCTTCTGGGCACAGCCATCATCCCAGGAGACAACACCTTAGAGCTCTCCATTGCAGGCCACAGGGCCACTATCATCAAGCTGGGGAGAAGAAGGGACAAGTTGTATGAAGAGAGAGATGGAGGAGGAATATAGCTACATTTACTCTGAATCTTAAAAGACCCCCTTCCAGCCAGCTCTGTGACTCCACATCCTTCTCAGGGTGTTGCATTCTCTGTTATTCTTAAATAGACAGCATGCAGCCCAAGGGAGCCTTCCTCATTTCTCCATGGGGGCACTGCAGGGAGCATCCTCCGCCCTGCTACCTTGGGAGTTCAAATCTTTTTCCCAGTTGGGGCCTGGGTATCAGTGGGAGCCTCAGCATGGGAAGGGGTCAAATCCCCTGGCAAGAATCCTTGCCTCCCTCGAGGAAGCCCATGCAAAACATATTGTCCTTAATATTACTCAGGTAACAGGCTTTACACTTAGCCTGGGTCAGCACAGGAGCATCCAGGCACTGCAGCTCGTCTGGGTAGTTGGCTGTGAGGATCAGGAAGAGATCAAAGAAAGTCAAAATGTGGGTCAGGCCAGAGAAGGAGACAATCTAGGATGGAACATTGAAGAGGAACACTGTCCCTGGAGAGGACTCCAAAACATAAGTCCTGGAAAGGGATTCTGGCTTTTAGTTCCCAGAATGATCATTGTTGAACCCAAGACATGATCATAGCAAGTTCTCCATTTGTCCTGTCTTTTGATTTTAGGAGCCACATCCTTTATACTTTGCATCTCTCTGGTGCCCAGTGAAGAGCCTGGGGGTAATGGACATTAGAAATGTGTCTTAAGTCTGGAGGTCAGAGGATTCAAGTTAAGGGGCATAGTTTGTTTTGGAGATTGTGAGGATGGAGGGGAAGTAGAAGGACAAAGGTTCTCACTCACTGCCAGAGCTCAGAGTGTTTCCCCAGCCAGAGATGAGGCACGCAGTGCCAGGAGCTGGAGGGGCAGTGGGCAAAGAGATGGTGGACACGTAGGCATTGATGATGGCAGGCCTGGAGAGCTTGATCAGCAGGATGTCATTGTCCAGAGTCCTCCAGTTGTATCTGGGGTGGTGGATGGTCTTGGCTGCATTGTTGAACTGTTTCAGTCCCCTGCAGGATTTTGATGTTGTGCTCTCCCAGTCTCACCTGGATGGGGCTGTTGGGCAGGGCAGGCATGGTGAAGACCTTCTCCCACAGCCGGGGCACCCATCCCACCTTCCCCAGGGTCCTCAAGTTCCCTGCTCATGGACAGATCTGGAGGCATGGGGTGGGATGTGTGGCCATATTGCATGGGCAGGAGAGGGATGTGGGTCAGTGCATGTGTGAGACCCAGGACCTTTCTGCTTCAGAGGTTGGTGGTAGTGAGGTGGGGAAGAGGCAAAGGGATCCCACCAGAGGCTGCTCCTCAACCAGCCTTCCCAGTCTCTTTCCCACAATCTTCACAGTCACTAGCACTGTGGGCAAAAGGAGCTCCTTTAAGATTTCCCAGCATTCTTCACCCCAGGCCTTTGCTAACTGTGCACAGTGTCTGTTCCTCCCTCCCTTCTTGGCCTGGTGAGCACCACCCTTCTGTGTAATCTAATCCAAGGGTAGCCATAGTATTAGCATCTCCTGGAAACTTGTTAGAAATGTAAATTCTTGGTCCTTACCCCCACCTACTGATCAGAACCTTGGGGATGGGACCCAGTGATTTGTGCCTTAACAAGCCTGCAGGTGGTTCTGACACATACTCAGGTTTGAGAGTTCTTGGTGTAGGCAGCAGTTCTCAGCTCTGTCTATATACTCTACAGTTACCAGAGGTAGAGTGTTAAAGACTCACTGATATTCACACCCTCTTCCTGAAAATTTTGAGCTCATTGCCCTGAGATAGGACACAGGCATCAGTATTTTTAAAAACTCTTTCTTAGGTGGCTTTAATATGTGGCTACCCAGCAAAAGGTACTTGCCTGCTTTTCCCACTAGCTCTGACCACCCCAAGATCATTCCTGCCTGCTTTTATGACCATAACCCTTGCTGTTTCATGGATTTGCCTGGGTGTGAGAGGTTCCTGTCTTGTGTTCACTCTCTGCTCTGTGGAGTCAGCTGCTGCCAACAAGTTTTCTTCTCCACCACCTCTCCCCTCCATCTTACCCAGCCTCAGTACTTCCCTGGGCTGAAGCCAAGCTCTCCCAGGCAGCCTGGCTGAGAGCTTTGCAGTCAGGGGCCCCACACTTATGGTTTATAGCAGTGAGCTGCTGACATCACCCACTGTTTGTTAATGAGGGAGCCACCGCAGAAGTGGGAGCCAGAATTCAGGGACACCTGGTAGGGGAGAGAATTCTTCCCACAGGTGTAGCCCCCAATGATCTTGTCATCATCGTCAAAGGGGGCAGCAACTGGAGTGGAGATGGGAAGGCAGAAGGCAAGTCAGTAGCATTTTAGGGGTGGTGCTACCAGCCTGCGGTTGCTTCCTGCTAATTAGAAAACCTTAACAAGTACAGTGAGGCTAGGCAAGGGAGGGAGTGCTGCCATCCCTGGTGAGCATCACTGGATGTATCTTCCAAGTCTCTGAGTCTCCAGAGCACATGGCTAGGTACCGTGAAGGGGCTCAGATCTCTCCTCGGGTCACCAGGGTAAGGTCGCAAGGAATGTCCTCACAGTCCTTCCAGTGGGATAGGAGTTGGGATGTGGTTGTCTTACCCACTGAATGCCTCTCTCTTTTGTTCAGCACCTGTGTACTTCCCCTGGCTATTTGAGCCCTGCATTGTCAGGATACTTTGGAAAAGCTAGGAAAACCCCCTGGCTGCGTAGACCTGGCCATGACCAGCTTTCCCCATAGCTCCTATGTGTGCAGTCAGGGCAGAGTTGAGGGCAGCCCCAGGCTCACTTTGGCAGAACAAAGGTAGATGTTGTTATTGGCCAATAGGGCAGCAATTCTTAACCTTGGCTGTATGCCTGGAATAGTTAAAAATCACCTGGGATGCTTACAAGCCCGGAACACAAGCTGCACCCCAGACAAATGAAGTTAGAATGTCTAGAGCTGAGTCTCTGGCATGAGTAATTTTTCAACCTCCCCAGGTGCACTCGAGGTTAAGAGCAGGTATAGGGGTGCTATTCTGGTGCTGTTGGAGCCAAGCCTGAAGCCTTCTGCTTCATATCGTAGGCCAGCCCCACCTGGCCTCCCTTCCCAGCTTCTCCAACTACAGCTCGGATATGTATGAATGACAGTGGTGGGAGTGAAATTAGGGAGAAGTTGAAACAATTGAGGCTTAAAGAGAGCCCAAGGAGGTTGGGAAGTAAAGATGCCAGATGGAGGAAATAGAATATCAGAGCATAGTCTAAAGAAAAGAGGTGGCAAGAATGGAAGGGTATGTGTCTGCTAGGAAAGGTGTGGGTGGGGCCTGAGGCAGGGCATGATACTCACTAGCAGCTCCCAAAGGTAAGGATCAGGAGTGGATTCATGGTGGTAGAGTGTCCCTGACTGGTGGTGGAGGACCTGTCTTTACACCTCCCGAGGATCGGGAAAGGAGGTGTCTGTGAGGTGAGGGTCACCACTCCTCTAAGCACAAACAAACCTGCAGCTTTCCCCTTCCCAGGGTCTTGCATCAGTTCGGCTATGTTTGGCCACTCTGTGGGTTTGTGATTCACAGGTGATAAGGAAACTTGCCTTCTGAGAGCAGAGAGGGAGACCGGCTGTTTCCTGGAAGGATGCTGGGATGGGAAAGACAGGGGAAGCTAAGTCCCAGATCACACAGCTGGGCTTTCTTAGGCAGAGGAGATGAGGGTTAGAAGGAGGGAGAATGGCCTGGCTGTTTAGGAATCTTTTCAACTATTGTGGATGTATTTAACACACTTAAGGAACTGCAAGTGTTGGTAACAAGCTTGGCTTTTCAGCGTCCTGCAGTCCCCATGAGAGGAGAAAAGTCTTATCTAAGGCTCATGCCTGTGAATATGGAGATGCTTCTCTCTAGTCAGTGTGTGGGAAGGTCAAATCCAAGACTTTGGAGAAAGAGAATTCCAACAATAAGGCATAAGGAGAAGGGAGACTCAGCATTCCTTAGGATTCTGGGCTCCCAGATGGCTCTCCTTCCTACCAAGGCTTAAGGATAGGAAGTGTTTCAAAGAAGGAGGGGGCCCAGGTTATGTAGGAGCTTTCTCGGTGCATCTGGAGGATGGAAATCGAATGCACACTCCTCCCCTTCTTCAATGTGAAGACATTTGTCTCTCTCATGTGTATCCTGTCGTAGGTTCTTTTTATGCAGCCTCACGGTTGCCCTGGCAACCTGCACTCAGGGTGATGCAAACTGACCCACCAGCTCGGGGCTGATATCCTGAACCAGAATGACATGGCCCCGATCGGATATCAGAGTTTGGACCATGGTAAATCTGGGTTACATTTTGATCTGAGAATCAGCAGTAGGTAGAGATTTTAGCACATGGTAAATGGGTCACATGTTGGGTTCAATGACAGAGATTTGGAGGGGCGGATCTAGAATTTTCTATCTTAGATGCAGTGAGATTATGCTGGGCTCAGTACAAAGTGAATCTTCCCAGACAATATCCTGATTTGGGCCCTACCAAGGTTACTAAGACACAGTTGTGTAATTGACTGAGGCACAACGTGGCCAGAGCAGTGTGGAGATGGAGGTGCTGTCTCCGCTCAAGTCTAATGATGTAAGGAAAGAAGGAGCTTCCTTATGAGGGTGCTTTCCCTTCTCAGCAACTCAGAGTTCAGATTGGTGATGGGCAGGAGTGAGCAGAGTTCAAGTTTGAATTTTTGAAAGGTAAAAGAATCAGGAATGTTTTGGAGATGGTGAACAAAATGAGAAAAGATCAGAAACCTGGTGGTGAAATTGCATATGGCTAGGGGGCTAGAGGGAGGAAGCAAATGGAAACCAGAGAGAATTGGAAAAAATGCCAAAGTGGCATCTGTGGAGTTGAGAGGACACAGAGAGTACCTTCAGGTTCAGCTCCAGGAATGGCTGCTGAGCCAGCTTCCCCACAGCCAGGAGACCCACTGTTCAGAGATTCCCTCTCTACCCGGTACCCCCTCTAGTCACTGATGGGCTCATACCTGACACTGCTATCCTTAGATTGTGCATGGTGCCTGACTATTTTACAAGAGTTTTCACATAAGCAACAGTAGTGCATTGCTTTTCGTTTATGCTGAGTTTCGCACTCTAACTTCCCCAAAACATGCTAATTGTGATTTGTGCAGAGTAAAATTGTTTCCATTTATAGAGGAAGACAATGAGATTCAGAAGGATTCTCTCTTGCCCAAGAATACAGACAGAGCTGATCATGAGGCCAACGGAAGCCATGGAGAGCCTTGTGAAGTATGGGAATTGCTGCAGGTGGCATCTAAAAGGAGATTCATTGAGGATCAAGGCACAGGTCCCCAGAGGACAAACGGTATATTTGATTCCTTCCCGGTCTTTTCTTCCTAGCAGAAATAGATTATTCAATTCATCTTTCTCCTGGCACCTTGTCTCGGAGCCTTACCTTGCCACAGTTCAAGACCCATCCAGGCCATGACCGCCGTGTAGATGACACACTTCTCTGCTCACGAATAACTGGATAAGCCTGAGGTAGCCGGGTTTCAGAGCATTGACAATATGGGTTTTCCTGTGTTGTCCCTAAACACATTGTTTCATTTTGTCCCCTTGTCATGGGGTCTTCACAGAACTCCTACCTTGGAGGATAAGGAGAGACTCTTGCTCTAGCAACTGTCGACACCAGTGTGCACTAAACAGGGAGGTGAACCTTGGTAGAAGGTGGAAAAAGTGTTTGGAAACGGGGATTTTTGGATCTGTGCTTGTGGTTCTGACTCTCTGTCTGAAAGGGAACACCCAAGAATATGAGGATTTCTGTATCTAGAGCTTGAAGGCTAGCCTTCTCCAGTATTTTGTGCTCTTCATTAAATGATCACACTATAGTCTGAGGTCAGTTTTCTTCAAAAAGGAATGACCTTACAGGCAGAGAACATAGGTGGAGAATGTTACCTCATACTGTAGACTCACATGTGTAGGATAGGTTCAGATCCAGCCGCCCAAGCTCAATTTGGAGGACATGCCAATCTTGGTACTGTTCATTCTGAACTATAGGTATCTTTGTCTACTTCTCCAAGACATCTTTCTGACTTGTGTTTAGTGCTTAGCCCACCAAACCACTGTCCTTCAATTATGATAACAGTGAATCATTTCTGTGTGCTTACTATATACCACGTAACTTCCTATACAGCATGTAACTCATATAAGTTAAGAATGTTTTATTCATTTTGTCATCACAACCACCTATGGGATTGCCCATTTTACAGATGATCAAATGAGCTTTCTGGAGGTGAAGTGACTCTTCCATCTCCCAGAGCAGCAGCTCCCAGCCAGAGCCGGCCTTGCCTGCACTCACGACCTTGGCAAAACAACCAGAGCTAGAAACAACCTTGAGAGAAGCTTTCAATGACTTTCAGCCATTTTGTCCCCCTTTTCTTTCTCTCCTCCTCTCCTGCAATTTTCTCCATCTCCAGGTACATTTCGGGATGTGGATGCCTGTCCCCACACAAAAACACTTGGGATTCACTCCTGATACCTCAGTTCATCCTGATATCCAAACCTTTAAAGTCAGACTCACCTACCTGCTTGGGTCAGAGAGGTGTGTTTTAAAATCCCAGAGGACGGAGGCAGGGACTGTGCCCTCAGATGATTATTAGTGAAGTGGATTTATGCTTAATTTCAGTTTAAGAGAGTGTTGCTGTGTCTCTGCCTAGAGCAGGCAGCCCATTGTGGTCCTGGGTGAGAAGGGAAGCCCACAGGGACCCAGGGTTTGTCACCTGTGGCTGCCAGTGTCTTCAGAGGCAGAATTGAGCAAATCCCATGAAAGGATGGGTGCTGATGGGCAGTTGTACGGTCGGTTGCTATCGGGGCTTGTTGATCTCTCAAATTCCAGGTGACAAGATCACTGCATGCTTGAGGGGCCCCTTCCCAGCATGCTCTGGTGGCTGCAAACTGGTTCAGGTGTGGAAGGTCATACCACTTTACCTTTGGTTTTTCTTTGAAAAACAAACAATGAAAGACTGATGAAAACAAGAATTCTACCAGTGGGCAGGCAGGAATTCTCTTCTGGAAAAGGGATGTTTGTGGCTCTTCCCCACATTCACCTTGAAAGAGCTTGGCTGCAGAGTGGCTACTATTAAAATATCAAAAAAACAGAAGATGCTTGTGAGGCTGCAGAGGAAAGGGAACGCTTATACACTGTTGGCCAGAGTGTAAATTAGTTCATGGAAGAATTAATACAGAAAGCAGTTTGAAAATTTCTGAAACAATTTAAAATAGAACTACCTTTCTACCCAGCAATTCCTTTACTGGGCATTTACCCAAAGGAAAATAATTGTTCTGCCAAAAAGACACATGCTCTTGCTTGTGCGTCACAGCACTATTCACAGTAGCAAAGCTGTGGAATGAACCTAGGGGGCCATCAGCATTAGACTGGATAAAGGAAATGTGGTACATATACACCGTGGAATACTATGCAGCCACGAAAAGAATGAAATCATGTCCTTTTAAGCAACATGGATTGATTTGGAGACCATAATCCTAAGCAAATTAACATATGAACAGAAATCAAATATCACATTCTCATGTATAAGTGGGAGCTGAGCATTGGGTACACATGGATATAAATATGGGAACAGTAGACACTGCAACTACTAGAGGGAAGAGAGAAGGAGGGTGGAAAGGGTGAAAAACTACCGATTGGGTACTATGCTCATTGCCTGAGTGATGAGATCATTTGTGCCCCAAAGCTCAGCATCACACAATACACCCATGTAACAAACCTGCACATGTAGCCCCTGAATCTAAAATGAAAGTTGAAATTATTTTTAAAAAATGGAACCTGGGCCAGGAGCAGTGGCTCATGCCTGTCCTCCCAGCACTTTGGATTACTTCAGGTCAGGAGTTCAAAACCAGCCTGGCCAACATGGTGAAACCTTGTCTCTACTAAAAAAAAAAAAAAAAAAAAAAAAAAAAAAAAATTAGCTGTGCATGGTGGCTCACACCTGTAATCCCAGCTACTTGGGAGGCTGAATCTCTTGAACCTGGGAGGTGGAGGCTGTAGTGAGCAGAGACCATGCCACGGCACTGCAGCCTGGCTGTAGTTGAGCCAGAAGGAGATGTTTTGTGTGAAGGCTGAGGTGGGGGCTCTTCGGAGCCTCTCTTAGCAGGAGGGCCTAATCCGTGGCAGTGGACAGAGTTGCAGTTTTCTGCCTCTTTGTCCTTGGTCTGGACCCACAGGTGAACAGTACCAGCCTCGATCCCAAGCACACGCTCTGGAGACCTTCACATCTCACAGTTCCATGTGAGCAAATGGACTGGGAAAGCTGTGTGGCCTGAGAAAAGGCAACCCCATGGCCTGGCTCTCCCACAGTATTTTGTCTTGGATTTTGAATAAACATTTTTTTGCTTGTTTTGTGTTTTTGGTGGTGGTAGTGGTGGTTTATTTTACACTGACCACTTTGAAGAAATCCCATGGCTATCTATGATTTCATGCCCTGTTTCTGCTGGCAACCCTTCTGATTGGGTTGACTCACTTTTCTCTGTAAAGAGTGTAAGTGGCCCAGGTAGGAGGTGGAAGCAGCTGTCTGGAATGTCATGCCATTGGGATCCTTATGTCTGTCTCTTGGCTTCAGGTAACCAGCTGGGCTTTGATAGGAATGATCTGAATGGAGACAGAAAACAGTGGAAACTAACACTCCCTGCCCAGCCCTGTTTCTATGAAGTGTTTAGTTCCTCCGTTGACTCTTGAGTGATGATGATATTCAGGCGAGGCATTAACATTATGGTAAGAAAGGGAAAAAATGTATATGTCTTCTCTGTGTATCTATCTATTGGATGTATATCTCCAAAAGCAGACAAACCCAAGGCTTTAAGATGAACTAGGGTCTGCCTTTGGACTCCATGAAAACAAAATCCATGTTGAACAAAGTGATGTTTGTATGCAGTGAATTTCTGGGTGATCCGTGTGTATCTGTCCATTGTGTGTGAGCCCTGAGCCCTGTTTTCCTCTGAAGATAGTGAGTGGTAGCAGTCTCCTCACATGAACCACACATCTGGAGCACACATGGCCCTCTCAAGGTAATTGATCTTACACATTTACTGTTTACCAAACAAGTGTCTGATGCTTACTTGGGTATATTCCACAGCATGTGGACTGCAGACCCCTGTGTTTGCCAGGAAAGCTGTGCTCCGTGTAGAGGTTTTACTCTACTCATCACTGCAATTTGCACGCTGCTCCATGGACACTTGGAGGCCTGAGCTCTGTTCACTAACTAGAATTGTGTTCTGTACTTGTCTGTCTCCCCTGGCTGCTCCTGGCCCTTGGTACCAGCTCCCAGGGGTGTCCACAACTGCTTGGGACAGATGGTGAAGGTGGAATTTCAAAGAGAAACTTGCTTGGATCTTCAGTGACGAGCTTGGATGAGCTATGGCCCCAACATGGGCCCTCTCAGAATTGCCAGAAGGAGGTTTTGGCAGGTGCCACACATGCCGCGGGGCCTGCCTCCCTCTGCTGCATCCAGTGGGTACAGACCAGTCAACATGTGGTCAGAGTTTCTGGATGGGGTCATAGCCCTCAGATGTCTTTCCAGCCACCTTTTTAAAAGATTCTCAAATAACTCACTTGAAGTGTTTCAATGGCAAGCAAGTTTTTTGAAAATGAATCCTTCCTCAGTTAATTGATCAAATGGGTGAATCCTGACCCTCTCTAGTTTCTTTCCCTGGTCAGAGTAGGGAGCTGGTGTTAGCTGTGGGATTCACTGTAGCGTCCTACTCCAAAGGCAAAGAAGATGAAAATAAAGTGTGCAGAACTGGGCTTGATTCCCAAGTCTCAGTCTGGCTCCTACTATGGTAGGCTGGACATCTCTCTAGCCTGTTCACAGAGATGGAACTAGGGAATTGAGGGAAGAGTTAGGGGGCCAGGGAGATTTACTTGAGTCTGATTTTCCAGGTGAATGAGAAGGGCAGGCTTGGTCCAGGGCTTGGTGCCAACACTTTCCTGGGAGAGGCATGTCATCACCAACAGCGTTTGTCATTATTGTTGTATGTTAGCAATAAGATTCAGCTGGTCAGATTTTTTGGGCCACCTCGAAGATGCTGACACATTTTCTGTGCTGTGATTGTTCTGAAGGCAGAGTAGCTGTAACCACTGTGAGAACCCAAATAAAAATCAATGCCCCCTAAAGACCACCTTCTGAAACACTCTTTCCTCTGGAAAACAGTGCCCCGCTTTCACCCAAGCTTCTTATTATTTTTGGATTCCATCTCTTCGTATGTGCTAATCTAGTGTGCCATGGAACACATTTTGGGAGCTAGGGGCTCTGCTTATATTTAAGGGAGACAGCTCTGTCTGACCTGAGACTGGAGGATGCTTTCCAGTGTGAAGGAGTGTGAGGCAGCAGGCACAGACACAGACAGTGAGAGAAGGGTCACTTTATTGGTATTGAGACTGCAGAGGGACTGGGGGCTTTAGCTGTTGGCTGCTATGGTGTCCCTAATCCAGTCCACATAGTTGTAGACCTTGGTGTAGACTCCAGGCCTATTCTTCCGGGCGCAGCCATAGCCCCAGGAGACAACTCCTTGGAGCTGTCCATTGCAGACCACAGGGCCACCAGAGTCACGCTGGCAAGAAGAAGGGACAAGTTGTATGAAGAGAGAGATGGAGGAGGAATATAGTTACATTTACTCTGAACATTAAAAGATCCCTTTCCAGCCAGCTCTGTGGCGCCATGTCCTTCTCATGGTGGCCTATTCTCTGTTCTTCCTAGGCAGACAGCATGCAGCCCAAGGGAGCCTTCCTCACTTCTCCATGGGGGCACGGCAGGGAGGCTCCTTAGCCTCCCACCTTGGGAGTTCAAATTTTTTTCCCGGGTGGGGCCTGGGTATTGCTGGGAGCCTCAGCATGGGAAGGGTTGTTCAAATCACCTGGCAGGAATCCTTGCCTCCCTCAAGGAAGCCCACACAGAACATGTTGCTGGTAATCCTTCCAGGGTAGGAGGCTTCACACTTAGCCTGGGTCAGCACAGGAGCATCCAGGCACTGCAGCTCATCTGGGTAGTCGGCTGTGAGGATCAGGAAGAGATCAATAAAGTAGAAATGTAGGTCAGGCCAGAGAAGGAGACAATAATCTAGGATGGAACATTGAAGAGGAACACTGCCCTGGACAGGACTCCAAAACGTAAGTCCTGGCAAGGGACTCTGGCTTTTAGTTCCCAACATGATCATTGTTGAGCCCCTCCCAAGACATGATTATAGCAAGTTCTCCATTTGTCCTGTCTTTTGATTTTAGGGGCCAAGTCCTTGAGACTTTGCATCTCTCTTGTGCTCAGTGCAGAGCCTGTGTGTAATGGTCACTGGAAATGTATTTTAAGCCTGGAAGTGAGAGGATTCAAGGTAAATGGCATGCTTTGTTCTGCAAATTGTGAGGATGGAGGGAAGTAGAAGGACAAAGGATCCCACTCACCACCAAAGCTCAGAGTGTTGCCCCAGCCAGAGATGAGGCACTCAGTGCCAGCGGCTGCAAGGGCAGAGGGCAGAGAGATGGTGGACACACGGGCATTGATGACGGCAGGCGTGGAGAGTTTGACCAGCATGATGTCATTGTCCAGAGTCTCATTGTTGTATTTGGGGTGGCGGATGATCTTGGCTGCATTGATGAACTGCTCATTCCCCTCCAGGACTTTGATATTGTGCTCTCCCAGTCTTACCTGGATGCGGCTGATGGTCAGGGCAGGCATGGTGAAGACCTTCTCCCACAGTCAGGGCACCCATCCCACCTTCCCCAGCATCCTCAAGCTCCCTGTTTATGGACAGGTCAGGAGGCATGTGTTGGGTGTGTAGCCATATCGCATGGGTAGGAGAGGGATGTGGGTCAGTATAGGTACGAGACCCAGGACCTTTCTGTTCCAGCTGTTGGTGGTAGTTGGTTGGGGAAGAGTCAAAGTGATCCCACCAGAGGCTGCTCCTCAACCCAGTCTCTTTCCCACAATCTCCATAGTCAATAGCACTGTGGGCACAAGGAGCTACTTGACATTTTCCCAGCATTCTTCACCCCAGGTGTTTGCTAGTTGTGCACAGTGCCTGTTCCTCCCTCCCTTCTTGTCCTGGTGAGCACCACCCTTCTGTGTAATCTAATCCAAGGGTATCCATAGCATTAGCATCTCCTGGGAACTTGTTAGAAATGTAAATTCTTGGTTCTTATCCCCAGCTACTGATCAGAACGTTGGGGATGGGACCCAGTGATTTGTGCCTTAACAAGCCTGTAGGTGGCTCTGAGGCATACTCATGTTTGAGAGTTCTTGGTGTAGGCAGTGGTTCTCAGCTCTGTCTATACACTCTACAGTTACCAGAGGTAGAGTATGAAATACTCACTGATATTCACACCTTCTTCCTGGAAATTTTGAGTTAATTGCCCTGGGATAGGACATAGGCATCAGTATTTTTAAAAACTCTTTCTTAGGTGACTTTAATGTATAGCTAACCAGCAAAAGTACTTGCCTGCTTTTCTCACTAGCTCAGTCCACTCCAAGATCATTCCTGCCTGCTTTTATGACCACAACCCTTGCTGTTTCATGGATTTGCCTGGGTGTGAGAGGTTCCTGTCTTGTGTTCACTCTCTGCTCTGGAGAGTCAGCTGCTGCCAACAAGTTTTCTTCTCTACCACCTCTCCCCTCCATCCTACCCAATCTTAGTACTTCCCTGGGCTGAAGCCAAGCTCGCCCAGGCAGCCTGGCTGGGAGCTTTGCAGTCAGGGGCCCCACACTTACGTCTTGTAGCAGTGAGCTGCTGACACCACCCACTGTTTGTTAATGAGGGAGCCACCACAGAAGTGGGAGCCAGAATTCAGTGACACCTGGTAAGGGAGAGAATTCTCTTCACAGGTGTAGCCCCCAACGATCTTGTCATCATCATCAAAGGGGGTAGCAACTGGAGTGGAGATGGGAAGGGAGAAGGCACCTTAGTGGCATATTAGGGGTGGTGCTCCTAGCCTGCGGTTGCTTTCTGCTAATTAGAAATACTTAACAAGCACAGTGAGGCTAGGCAAGGGAGGGAGCACTGCCACCCCTGGTGAGCATCACTGGATGTGGCTCCCAAGTCTTTGTGTCTGCAGGGTATGTAGCTACGTGCCCAGTGGGGGCTCAGATCTTTCCTGGGATAACCAGGCTGAGGTCTCAAGGAATGTCCTCACAGTGCTTCCAGTGGGATTGGAGCTGGGATGTGGTTGATCACCCACTGTGTGCTTCTCTCTTTTATTGATCGCCTGTGCACTTCCTCTGGCAATTTGAGCCCTGGATTGTCAGGATACTTTCCCCAAGCTAGGAAAACCCCTTGGCTGTGTAGACCTGGCCATGACCAGCTTCCCTGTCAGCTCAGATATGTGCAGTCAGGGCAGAGGTGACGCAGCCCCCAGGTTCACTTCGGAAGAACATAGGTAGATGTTGTTATTGGCCAATAGAACAGCAATTCTTAACCTTGGCTGCATGCCTGGAATGTTAAAAATCACCTAGGAAGCTTAAAAGCTTAGTACACAGGTTACACCCCCAGAAACATGAAGTTAGAACTTCTAGAGTTTAGTCTCTGGCATCAGTAATTTTTCAACCTCCCCAGGTGCATTTGAGGTTAAGAGCAGGTATAGTGGTGCTATTCTGGTGCTGTTGGAGCCAAGCCTGAAGACTGCTGCTTCATTTCATGGGCCAGCCCCACCTGGTCTCCCAGTTTTACCAACCACAGTGCAGATATGGATGAATGACAGTGGTGGGAGTGAAGTCAGGGAGAAGGTGAAACAGGTGAGGCTTAAAGAGAGCCCAAGGAGGATGGGAAGTAGAGAAACCAGATGGAGGAACTACAATATCAGAGCACGTCAAAAGAGGAGAGGTAGCAAGAATGGAAGGGCATGTGTCTGCCAGGAAGGATGGTGGGTGGGGCCTGAGACGGGGCATGAAACTCACCAGTAGCTCCCACAAAGGCAAAGATCAGGAGTGGATTCATGGTGGTAGAGTGTGCCTGACTGGTGGTGGAAGGCCCATCTTTATACCTCCTGAGGATCGGAAGAGGAGGTGTCTGTGAGGTGAGGGTCACAGTACAGTTTCCTTGCAGTACAAACACACCTGTAACTTTCCCCTTTCCCGGGTCTTGCATCAGCTCGGCTAAGTTTGGCCACTCTGTGGGTTTGTGATTCACAGGTGATAAGGAAACTTGCCTTCTCAGAGCAGAGAGGGAGACTGGCTGTTTCCTGCAAGGATGCTGGGATGGGGAAGACAGGGGACGCCAAAGCCCGGATCACACAGCTGGGCTTTCTTAGGCCAAGGAGATGAGGGTTAGAAGGAGGGAAAATGGCCTGGCTGTTTAAGAATCCTTTTAACTATTGGGGATGTATTTAATGTACTTAAGGAAGAGCAAGCGTTGGTAACAAGCTTGGCTTTTCAGTGTCCTGGGGCCCCAGTGAGAGGAGCAAAGTCTTATCTAAGGCCTACTCCTGTGAACATGAAGATGCTTCTCTTCAGTCAGTGTGCGGGAAGGTCAAATCCAAGACTTTGGGGAACGAGAATTCCAACACGAAGGGGTAAGGAGAAGGGAGACTCAACATTCTATACAATTCTGGGCTTCCAGGTGGTTCTCCTTCCTACTAAGGCTCAAGGATGGGAAGTGTTTCAAAGAAGCAGGGGGCACAGGGTAGGTAGGAGCTTACTCAGTACATTTGGAGGATGGAAAACCAATGATGCACTCCTCCCCTTTTTCAATGTGAAGACATTTGTCTGTCTCATGTGCATCCTGTCATAGGTTCTTTTTATGCAACCTCACGGTGGCCCTGGCAACCTGCACTCAGCATGATGCAAAGTGACCCACCTGTTTGGGGCTGACAGCATTAACCAGAATGACATGCCCCTGATTAGATGTCAGAGTTTGGACCATGGTAAACCTGGGTTATGATCTGATCTGAGAATGAGCAGTAGGTAGAGATATAAGCACATGGTAATTAGGTCACATATTGGGTTCAGTAAAGAAAATGTGGAGGGGTGGGTCTAGAATTTTTTATTTTAGATGCAGTGAGATTATGCTGGGCTCAGTACCAAGTGAATCTTCTCAGAGAATATCCTGATTTGGGCCCTACCAAGGCTACAGTTGTGTAATTGACTGAGGCACAACTTGGCCAGAGCAGTGTGGAGATGGAGATGCTGTCTGCACTCAAGTCTAATGATGTAAAGAAAGGAGGAGCTTCCTTATGAGGGTGCTTTCTCTTCTCAGCAACTCTGAGCTCAGGTTGGTGATGGGCAGGAATGAGCAGAGCTCAAGTTTGAATTCCTTGAAAGGTAAAGGAAACAGTTATGTTCTGGAGATGGTGAACAAAATGAGAAAACTCAGAAATTTGGGGGTGCAATTGGACATGGCCAGGGGGCTAGAGGGAGGAAGCAAATGGAAACCAGAGACAATTGGAGAAAATGCCAAAGTGGAGCCCGTGGAGTTCAGAGGACACACAGAGAACCTCCGGGTTTAGCTCCTGGCATGGCCACTGAGCCAGCTTCCCCACAGCCAGGAGATCCACTGCTCAGAGATACCCTCTCCACCTGTACCCCTGCTAAATGGTTTCCATTTGCTTCCTCCCTCTAGCCCCCGGCCCTGTCCAATTGCACCACCAAATTTCTGAGTCCCCCCATGACAAGGGGACAAAATGAAACAACATATTTAGGGACAACAAAGGAAAAGCCCATATTATCAATGCTCCAAAACCTGGCTACCTCAGGCTTGGCCAGTTATGCCTGACCAGAGAGGTGTGTCATCTACATGGCAGTCATGGCCTGGATGGGTCATAGAACTCCTGCCTTAGAGGATAGGGAGAGACTCTTGCTCTAGCAACTGTAGACACCAGTGTGCACTAAACAGGGAGGTGAACCTTGGTAGAAGATGGAAAAAATTTTTGGAAAAGGAGGTTTTTGGATTAGTGCTTGTGGCTCTGACTCTCTGTCTGAAAAGTAACAGCCATAAATATGAGGATTTTCTGTATCTAGAGCTTGAAGACTAGCCTTCTCCAGTATTTTGTGCTCTTCCTTAAATGATCACAGTACATTCTGAGGTCATCTTTCTTCAAAAAGGAATGACCTTGCAGGCAGAGAATGTAGCTGTAGGTGGAGACTGTTACCTCATACTGTAGACTCGGGTGTGTAGGATAGGCTCAGATCCAGCTGCCCAAGCTCTATTTGGAGAACATGCCATTCTTAGTACTGTTCATTCTGAACTATAGATTTCTTTGTCTGCTTCTCTAAGATACCTTTCTGTCTTGTGTTTAGTGCTTAGCACACCAAACCACTGTCCTTCAATTATGATAACAGTGAATCATATCTGTGTGCTTACTATATACCACGTAACTTACTATACAGCAGGTAACTCATATAAGTTAAGAATGCTTTTTTCACTTTATCATCACAACCACCTTGGGATTTTACATTTTACAGATGATCAAATGATCATTTTACAGATGATTGAATGAGTTTTCTGGAGGTAAAGTGACACTTCCATCTCCCAAAGCAACAGCTCCCAGCCAGAGCAGGCCCTCCCTGCACTCAAGACCTTGGCACAGCAACCAGAGCTGGAAAGAACCATGAGAGAAGCTTTCAATGACTTTCAATCACTTTGTCCCCCATTTTTTGTCTTCTCTCCTGCATTTTTCTCCATCTCCAGGTACAGTTTGGGATGTGGATGCTTGTCCCAACACAAAAACACTTGGGGATTCATTCCTGATACCCCAATTCATCCCGATTTTCCTCCATTTAAAGTCAGACTCACCTACCTGTTTGGTCAGAGAGATGTGTGTTTTAAAATCCCCAAGGAAGGAGGCAGGGACTGTGCCCTCAGATGATTATTGGTGAAGGGAATTTATGCCTCATTTCAGTTTAAGAAAATGTTGCTGTGTCTCCACCTAGGACAGGCAGCCCATTGTGGCCCTGGGTGATGAGGGAAGCCCACAGAGACCCAGGGTTTGTCACCTGTGGCTACCAGTGTCTGCAGAGCCAGAATTGAGCTAATCCTGTGAAAGGATGGGCGCTGATGGGCAGTTGTATGGTCGGTTGCTATCAGGCTTCTTGATCTCTCAAATTCTAGGTGACAAGATCAATGCATGCTTGAGGGACCCTTCCCAGCAGGCTCTGGTGGCTACAAACTGGTTCAGGTGTGGAATGTCATACTACTTTACCTTTGGTTTTTCTATGAAAACCAAACAACGAAAGACAGATGAATTCAAGAACTCTACCAGTGTGCAGGCAATAATTCTGTTCGAGAAAAGGGAGGTTTGTGGCTCTTCCCCACATTGGCCTTGAAAGAGCTTGGCTGCAGGGTGGCTATTATTAAAATGTCAAAAAAATGGAAGATGCTGTTGAGGCTGCAGAGGAAAGGGAACGTGTGTACACTGTTGGCCCGAGTGTAAATTAGTTCATGGACAAAGTAATGCAGAAAGCACTTTGGAGATTTCTGAAATAATTTAAAACAGAACTATGATTCCACCCAGCATTCCTTTACTGGGCATTTACCCAAAGGAAAATAATTGTTCTGCCAAAAAGAGTTGCTCTTGCATATTCGTAACAGCACTATTCACCGTAGCAAAGCCATGGAATCAACCTAGGTGGCCATCAGCGGTAGACTGGATAAAGGAAATGTGGTACATATACACAGTGGAATACTATGCAGCTATGAAAAGAATGAAATCATGTTATTTGCAGCAACATGGATGGAGGTGGAGACCATAATCCTAAGCAAATTAACATAGGAACAGAAAACCAAATATCACGTTCTCATCTATAAGTGCGAGCTGAGCATTGGGTATACATGGGTATAAAGATGGGAAGAGTAGACACTGCAACTACTAGAGGGAAGAGAGAAGGAGGGTGGAAAGGGCTGAAAAACTACCTATTGGGTGCTATGCTCACTGCCTGAGTGATGAGATCATTTGTGCCCCAAACCTCAGCATCACACAATATACCCATGTAAGAAACCTGCACATGTACCCCCTGAATCTAAAATAAAAGTAGAAATTATTATTTTTTTAAAATGGGTCCTGGGCCAGTAGCAGTGGCTCATGCCTGTAATCCCAACACTTTGGATTACTTGAGGTCAGGACAACAAAACCAACCTGGCCAACATGGTGAAACCCTGTTTCTACCAAGAATACAAAAAAAAAAAAAATTAGCTGGGCATGGTGGCAGGTGCCTGTAATCCTAGGTACTTGGGAGGCTGAATCACTTGAACCCGGGAGGCAGAGGCTGTAGTGAGGAGAGACGATGCCACGGCACTCCAGCCTGGCTGTGGTGATTCAGAAGGAGATGTTTTGTGTGAAGGCTGAAATGGGGGCTCTTCAGAGCCTCTGTGGGAAGGAGGGCATAAGCCGTGGTGGTGGACAGAGTCGCAGCTTTCTGCTTCTTTGCCCTATTGTCTGGACCCACAGGTGAACAGTAGCAGCCTCAATCCCAACCACACGCTCTGGAGACCTTCACATCTCACGGTTCCATGTGAGCAAATGGACTGGGAAAGCTGTGTGGCCTGAGAACATGCAACCACATGGCCTGCCTCTCACTCACTATTTTGTCTTGGATTTTGAATAAGCATTTTTTTGCTTGTTAGGTGTTTTTGTTGGTGGTGGTAGTGGTTTATTTTACACTGAACACTTGGAAGAAATGCCATGGTTATCTGTGATTTTCATGCCCTGTTTCTGCTGACAACCCTTCTGAGTGGGGTGACTCACTCTCCTGTGTAAAGAGTCTACGTGGCCCAGGTAGGAGGTGGAAGCAGGCGTCTGGAGGCCATTGGTATACTTATGTCTGTCTCTTGGCTTCAGGTAACCAGCTGGGCTTTGATAGGAATGATCTGAATGGAGACAGAAAACAGTGGAAACTAACACTCCCGCCCGGTCCTGTTTATATGAAGCATTTGGTTCTTCCCTTGACTCTTGAGTGATGATGACATTCAGACGGGATACTGACATTATGGTAAGAAAGGGAAAAAGTGTAAGTTTCTTCTCTATTTGACTACTGTATATATTTCTCCATAAGCCGACAAACTCAAGGCTGTAAGGTGAACTAGGGTCTGCGTTTGGATTCCATAAAAACCAAATCCGTGTTGAACAAACTAATGTTTTTATGCAGTGACTTTCTGGGTAAACCGTGTGTATCTGTCATTGTGTGTGAGCCCTGAGCCCTGTTTTCCTCTGAAGGTAGTAAGTGGTAGCCGTCTCCTCACATGAATCACATCTGGAGCACAGATGACCCTCTTAAGGTAATTGATCTGACACATTTACTGTTTACCAAACAAGTGTCTGATGCATACTTGGGTGTATTCCACAGCACGTGGACTGTGGTCCCCTGTGTTTGCCAGGAATGCTATGCTCCATGTAGAGGTTTTACTCTACTCATCACTGCAGTTTGCACGCTCCTTCATGGACACTTGGAGACCTATGCTCTGTTCCCTGTAACTGGAAGTGTGCTCTGAACTTGTCTGTCTTCCTTGGCTGTTCTTGGCCCTTGGTACCAGCTCCCTGGGGTGTCCACAAGCACTTGGGACAGAAGGTGAAGGTGGAATTTGCTTGGATCTTCAGTGACAACCTTGACAAGCTACGGCCCGAATATGGGCCCTCTCAGAATTGTCAGGAGGAGGTTTTGCAGGTGCCACAGGTGCAACGGGCCCTGCCTCCCTCTGCCGCATCCAGTGGGTGCAAGCCAGCCAACGTGTGGCCAGAGTAGCTGGACAGTGTCACAGCTTTCAGATGTCTTTCCTTCTACCTTTTTAAAAGAGTCCCAAATAACTCACTTGAAGTGTTTCAATGGCAAGCAAGTTTTATGAAAATGAATACTTCCTCAGTTAATTGACCAAATGGGTGAATCCTGACCCTCTCTAGTTTCTTTCCCTGGTCATAATCATAGTGGGGAGCTGGTGTTGGCTGTGGGATTCACTGCAGCGTCCTACCCCAAAGGCAAAGAAGATGAAAATGAAGAGTGCAGAGCTGGGCTTGATTCCCAAGTCACAGTCAGGCTCCCGCTATGGTAGGCGGGACATCTCTCTAGCTGCTCACAGAGATGGAAATAGGGAATTGAGGGAAGAGTTAGGGGGCCAGGGAGATTTACTTGAGTCTGATTTTCCAGGTGAATGGGAAGGGGGGCTTTGTCCAGGGTTTGGTGCTGACACATTCTTGGTAGAGGCACGTCATCACCAATGGCATTTGTCGTTGTTGTATGTTAGCAATAAGATTCAGCTGGTCAGATGTTTTGGGCCACCTTGAAGATGCTGACACATTTTCTCTGCTGTGATTTTTCTGAAGGCAGAGTAGCTGTAACCACTGTGAGAAGCCCAAATAAAAATCAATACCCCCGCCAAAGACCACCGTTCTGAAACACACTTTTCTCTAGAAAACAGTGCCCCCCTTTCTCCCAAGCTTCTTATTTTTGGATTCCATCTCTTTGTACGTGCTAATCTAGTGTACCATGGAACACATTTTGGGAGCCGGGGGCTCTGCCTACCTTTAAGGGGGACTGTCGTGTCTGACCTGAGATTGGAGGATGCTTTCCAGTGTGAAGGCGTGTGTGAGGGAGCAGGCACAGACACAGTGAGAACAGGGTCATTTTATTGGTATAGAGACTGCAGAGGGACCGGGGGCTTTAGCTGTTCGCAGCTATGGTATTCTTAATCCAGGTCAAATAGTTGTAGACCTTGGTGTAGACTCCAGGCTTGTTCTTCTGGGCACAGCCATCGCCCCAGGAGACAATGCCTTGGAGCTGTCCGTTGGAGACCACAGGGCCACCAGAGTCCCCCTGGGGGGAAGAAGGTACAAGTTGTATGGAGAGATGGAGGAGGAATATAGCTATATTTACTCTGAACCTTAAAAGACCCCTTTCCAGCCAGCTCTGTGGCTCCACGTCCTTCTCATGGTGGCCTATTCTCTGTTCTTCCTAAGCAGACAGCATGCAGCCCAAGGGAGCCTTCCTCACTTCTCACTGGGGGCACCGCAGGGAGCATCCTTAGCCCCACCACCTTGGGAGTTCAAATCTTTTTCTCGGGTGGGGCCTGGGTATTGGTGGGAGCCTCTGCATGGGAAGGGTTTTCCAAATCACCTGGCAAGAATCCTTGCCTCCCTCAAGGAAGCCTGCACAGAACATGTTGCTGGTAATCCTTCCAGGGTAGGAGGCTTCACACTTAGCCTGGGTCAGCACAGGAGCTTCCAGGCACTGCAGCTCATCTGGGTAGTCGGCTGTGAGGATCAGGCAGAGGTCAAAGAAAGTCAAAATGTGGGTCAGGCTTTAGAAGGAGACAATAATCTAGGATGGAACATTGAAGAGGAACATTGTCTCTGGGGAGGACTCCAAAACATAAGTCCTGGAAAGGGATTCTGGTTTTAGTTCCCAGAATGATCACTGTTGAACCCCTCCAAGACGTGATCATTACAAGTTCTCCATTTGTCCTGTCTTTTGATTTTAGGAGTCAAGTCCTTGAGACTTTGCATCCTCTGGTGCTCAGTACAGAGCCTGTGTGTGATGGGCGCTAGAAATGCGTCTTAACCCTGGAGGCGAGAGGATTTAAGTTAAGGGGCATGCTTCATTCTGGAAATTGTGAGGATGGAGGGAAGTAGAAGGACAAAGGGTCCTACTCACCACCAGAGCTCAGAGTGTTGCCCCAGCCAGAGATGAGGGCCTTGGCGCCAGCAGCTGGAGGGGCGGTGGGCAGAGAGATGGTGGACACGCGGGCATTGATGACGGCAGGTGAGGAGAGCTTGATCAGCAGGATGTCATTGTTCAGAGTTTTCCTGTCGTAATCTGGGTGGCGGATGATCTTGGCTGCATTGATGAACTGCTCAGTTCCCTCCAGGACTTCGATGTTGTGCTCTCCCAGTCTCACCTGGATGCGGCTGATGGACAGGGAAGGCATGGTGAAGACCTTCTCTCAGAGCCGGGGCACCCATCCCACCTTCCCCAGGGTCCTTAAGCTCCCTGCTCATGGACAGCTCTGGAGGGATCAGGTGGGCTGTGTAGCCATATCACATGGGCAGTAGAGGGATGTGGGTCAGTGCAGGTGTGAGACCCAGGACCTTTCTGCTTCAGAGGTTGGTGGTAGTAGGGTTGGGAAGAGTCAAAGGGATCCCACTGGAGGCTCCTCCTCAACCAGCCTTCCCAGTCTCTTTCCCACAATCTCCACAGTCACTAGCACTGTGGGCACATGTAGCTCCTTGTAGTTTTCCCAGCATTCTTCACCCCAGGCCTTTGCTAACTGTGCACAGTGTCTGTTCCTCCCTCCTTCTTGGCCTGGTGAACACCACCCTTCTGTGTAATCTAATCCAAGGGTAGCCATAGCATTAGCATCTCCTGGGAACTTGTTAGAAATGTAAATTCTTGGTTCTTGCCCTCATCTACTGATCAGAACCTTGGGGATGGGACCCAGTGATTTGTGCCTTAACAAGCCTGCAGGTGTTTCTGGTGCATACTCAGGTTTGAGAGTTCTTTGCCTAGGCAGTTTCTCAGCTCTGTCTATGCACTCTACAGTTACCAGAAGTGGAGTGTTATATACTCAGATATTCACACCCTCTTTCTGAAAATTTTAAGTTAATCGCCCTGGGATGGGACACAGGCATTAGTATTTTTGAATTCTTTCTAAGGTGGCTTTAATGTGTAGCTAACCAGCAAAAGGTACTTGCCTGCTTTTCTCACTACCTCTGACCACCCCAAGATCATCCCTGCCTGCTTTTATGACCACAACCCTTGCTGTTTCATGGATTTTCCTGGGTGTGAGAGGTTCCTGTCTTGTGTTCACTCTCTGCTCTGGAGAGTCAGCTGCTGCCAACAAGTTTTCTTCTTCACCATCTCTCCCATCCATCTTACCCAACCTCAGTATTTCTCTGGGCTGAAGCCATGCTCCACCAGGCAGCCTGGCTGGGAGCTTTGCCGTCAGGGGCCCCACACTTACGTCTTGTAGCAGTGACCTGCTGACACCACCCACTGTTTGTTAATGAGGGAGCCACCGCAGAAGTGGTAGCCAGAATTCAGGGACACCTGGTAGGGGAGAGAATTCTTCCCACAGGTGTAGCCCCCAACGATCTTGTCATCATCGTCAAAGGGGGCAGCAACTGGAGTGGAGACGGGAAGGGAGAAGGCAAGTCAGTAGCATGTTAGGGGTGCTGCTCCCAGCCTGCAGTTGTTTCCTTCTAATTAGAAATGGTTCACAAGCACAGTGAGGCTAGGCAAGGAAGGGAGCGCAGCCACCCTTGGTGAGCATCACTGGATGTGTCTCCCAAGTCTGTGTCTCCAGGGCACGTAGCTAGGGGGTACCCAGGGGGGCTCAGACCTCTCCTGGGGTCACCAGGCTGAGGTCACAAGGAATGTCCTCACAATGCTTTCAGTGGGATAGGAGTTGGCATGTGGTTGCCTCACCCACTGAGTGCTTCTCTCTTTTATTCATGAGCTGTGTATTCTCCTGGCTATTTGAGTCCTGGATTGTCAGGATACTTTGGCCAAGCTAGGAAAACCCCCTGGCTGTGGAGAACTTGCCATGACCAGCTTCCCTGATAGCTCAGATCTGTGCAGTTAGGGCCGCATTTAGGGCAGCCCCCAGGTTCACTTCGACAGAACAAGGGTAGATGTTGTTATTGGCCAATAGTATAGCAATTCTTAACCTTGGCTGTATGCGTGGAAATATTAAGAATCATCTAGGATGCTTAAAAGCCCAGAACACAAGCTGTACCCCAGACAATAAAGTTAGAATGTCTAGAGCTGAGTCTCTGGCATGAGTAATTTTTCAACCTCTCCAGGTGCATTCAAGGTTAAGACCAGCTCTAGTGGTGCTATTGTGGTGCTGTAGGTGCCGAGTCTGAAGCCTGCTGCTTCATTTCTTGGGCCAGCCCCACCTGACTTCCTTTCCTAGCTTTTCCAACCACAGCTCGGATATAGATGAATGACAGTGGTGGGAGTGAAATCAGGGAGAAGTTGAAACAGGAGAGCCTTAAAGAGAGCCCAAACAGGATGGGAAATAGAGATGCCATATGGAGGAAATAGAATATCAGAGCACAGTCAAAAGGGGAGAGGTAGCAAGAATGGAAGGGCATGTGAGGCAGGGCATGATACTCACCAGCAGCTCCCACAAAGGCAAGGATCAGGAGTGGATTCATGGCAGTAGAAAGTGCCTGACTGGTGGTGGAGGACCCATCTTTATACCTCCCGAGGATCGGGAGAGGAGGTGTCTGTGAGGTGAAGGTCACCACTCCTCCCAGTACAAACACACCTGCAGCTTTCCCCTTCCCAGGGTCTTGCATCAGCTCGGCTATATTTGGCCACTCTGTGGGTTTGTGATTTAAAAGTGATAAGGAAACTTGCCTTCTGAGAGGAGAGAGGGTGA
Source organism: Papio anubis (assembly GCF_008728515.1). Classification (NCBI taxonomy): domain Eukaryota; kingdom Metazoa; phylum Chordata; class Mammalia; order Primates; family Cercopithecidae; genus Papio; species Papio anubis. The sequence continues at coordinate 15,822,261 of NC_044979.1, forward strand.
TTGGCTGTTTCCTACAAGGATGGTGGGATGGGGAAGACAGGGAAAACCAAGCCCCGGATCACACAGCTGGGCTTTCTTAGGCCCAGGAGATGAGGCTTAGAAGGAGGGAAAATGACCTCGCTCTTTAGGAATCCTTTTATCTATTGGGGATGTATTTAATGTTCTTAAGGAAGGACAAGTGATGGTAATAAGCTTGGCTTTTCAGTGTCCTGGAGCCCCCAAGAGAGGAGCAAAGTCTTATCTAAGGCTCATTCCTGTGAAAATGAAGATGCTTCTCTCCAGTCAGTGTGCGGGCATGTCAAATCCAAGACTCTGGGAACAAGAATTCCAACACTAAGGGATAAGGGGAAGGGAGACTCGCATTTCACAGGATTCTGGGCTTCCAGATGGCTCTCCTTCCTACCAAGGCTTAAGGATGGGAAGTGCTGCAAAGAAGGAGGGGCACAGGTTAGTTAGGAACTTTCTCAGTGCATCTGGAGGATGGAAAACCAATGGCACACTCCTCCCCTTCTTCAATGTGAAGACATTTGTCTGTCTCATGTGCATCCTGTCATAGGTTCTTTTCATGCAGCCTCACGGTTGCCCTGGCAACCTGCACTCAGGGCGATGCAAACTGACCCACCTGGTCAGGGCTGTCAGCCTGAACCACAATGGCATGCTAGAGTTTCGACCATGGTCAATCTGGGTTATGAGCTGATCTGAGAATCAGCAGTAGGTAGAGATTACATGGTAAATGGGTCACATATTGGGTTCAATAACAAAGATGTGGAGGGGTGGGTCTAGAATTTTCTGTGTTAGATGCTGTGAGATTATGCTGGGCTCAGTACAATGTGAATCTTCCCAGATAATATCCTGATTTGGGCCCTAGCAAGGTTGCTAAGACACAGTTGTGTAATTGACTGAGGCACAACTTGGCCAGAGCAGTGTGGAGATGGAGATGTTGTGTCCGCTCAAGTCTAATGATGTAAGAAAAGAAGAAGCTTTCTTATGAGGGTGCTTTCCCTTCTTAGCAACTCAGAGCTCAGGTTGGTGATGGGCAGGAGTGAGCAGAGTTCAAGTTTGAATTCTTTGAAAGGTAAAAGAAGGAGGGATGTTCTGGGGATGGTGAACAAAATGAGAAAAGCTCAGAAACTTGGTGGTGAAATTGGACATGGCCAGGGGGCTAGAGGGAGGAAGCAAATGGAAACCAGAAGGAATTGGAAAAAATGACGAAATGGGGCCCATGGAGTTGAGAGGTCATACAGAGTACCTTCAAGTTCAGCTCCTGCCATGGCCACTGAGCCAGCTTCCCCACAGCCAGGAGACCCACTGCTCGGAGACCCCCTCTCCACCTCGTACCTCCTCTAATCACGGATGGGCTCATACCTAACACTGCTATATTTAGGTGGTGCATAGTGCCTGACAGCTTTAGAAGAGTTTTCACGTAAGCAACCGTGGTGCATTGTTTTCATTTTGGTGACTTTGACAGTTTAACTTCCCACAGACATGCTAATTGTGATTTGTGCAGAGCAAAACTGTTTCCATTTATAGAGGAAGACAATGAGATTCAGAATGATTCTGTCTTGCTAGGAATACAGATCTTGGCAGAGCTGATCATAAGACCAACAAGCCGTGGAGTGCATTGTGAAGTGTGGGAATTGCCGCAGGTGGCATCTAAAAGGCAATTTATTGAGGATCAAGACAGAGATCCCCAGAGGACAAACTACATCTAATTCCTTCCTGGTGCTTTTCTTCCTGGCAGAAATAGATGATTGAATTCATCTTTCTCCTGGTACCTTGTCTCAGAGCCTTACCTTGCCACAGTTCCAGAGCCATCCAGGCCATGACTGCTATGTAGATGACACACCTCTCTGCTCATGAATAACTGGCCAAGCCTGAGGCAGCCAGGTTTTGGAGCATGATAATATGGACTTTTCCTGTGTTGTCCCTAAGCATGTTGTTTCATTTTGTCCCCTTGTCATGGGGTCTCCACAGAACTCCTGCCTTATAGGATAAGGAGAGGCTCTTGCTCTAGCAAGTGTAGACACCAGTGTGTACTAAACAGGGAGGTGAACCTTGGTAGAAGATGGAAAATGTGTTTGGAAAAGGGAATTTTTGGATCAGGTGCTTGTGCTCTGACTCTGTGTCTGAAAGGGAACACCCAAGAATATGAGGATTTCTGTATTTAGAGCTTGAAGACTAACCTTCTCCAGAATTTTGCGCTCTTCCTTAAATGATCACAGTATAGTCTGAGGTCAGCTTTCTTCAAAAAGGAATGACCTTACAGTCAGAGAAGACAGCTATAGGTGGAGACTGTTACCCCGTACTATAGACTCAGATGTGTAGGATAGGCTCAGATCCAGCTGCCCAAGCACAATTTGGAGGACATGTCATTCTGGGTCCTGTTCATTCTGAACTATAGAGTTCTCTGTCTACTTCTCTAATACATCTTTCTGGCTTGTGGTTAGTGCTTAGCACACCAAACCACTGACCTTCAATTATGAAAACAGTGAATCATATCTGTGTGCTTACTATATACCATGTAACTTACTATACAGCAGGTAACTCATATAAGTTAAGAATTTTTTTCATTTTATCATCACAATCACCTTGGGATTTTACATTTTGGAGATGATCAAATGATCATTTTACAGATGATCAAATGAGCTTTCTGGAGGTGCAGTGATTCTTCCATCTCCCAGAGCAGCAGCTCCCAGCCAGAGCCGGCCCTGCCTGAACTCAATACCTTGGCAAAGCAACCAGAGCCAGAAAGAACCATGGGAGAAGCTTTCAATGACTTTCAGCAACTTTGTCCCCCTTTTATTCTCGTTTCCTCTCCTGCATTTTTCTCCGTCTCCAGGTACAGTTCTGGATGTGGATGCCTGTACCAACACAAAAACACTTGAGATTCATTCCTAATACCTCAATTCATCTCGATATTCGCCCCCCTACCTTTAAAATCAGATCTCACCTACCTGCTTGGGTCAGAGAGGTGTGTTTTTAAAAATCTCCTAGGAAGGAGGCAGGGGCTCTGCCCTCAGATGATTATTGGTGAAGGGAATTTATGCTTAATTTCAGTTTAAGAAAATGTTGCTGTGTCTCCGCCTAGGACAGGCAGCCCATTGTGGCCCTGGGTGATGAGGGAAGCCCACAGAGACCCAGGGTTTGTGACCAGTGGCTGCCAGTGTCTGCAGAGCCAGAATTGAGCTAATCCCTTGAAAGGATGAGTGCTGATGGGCAGGTGTATGGTTGGTTGCTATGGGGCTTGTTGATCTGTCAAATTCCAGGTGACAAGATCAACGCATGCTTGACGGGCCCCTTCCCAGCAGGCTCTGGTGGCTGCAACCTGGTTCAGGTGTGGAAGGTCATACCACTTTGCCTTTGGTTTTTCTTTGAAAAACAAACAATGAAAGACAGATGAAAACAAGAATTCTACCAGTCGGCAGGCAGGAATTCTCTTCTGGAAAAGGGATATTTGTGGCTCCTCCCCATGTTGGCCTTGAAAGAGCTTGGTTTTGGAGTGGCTATTATTAAAATGTCAAAAAAATAGAAGACGCTGGTAAGGCTGCAGAGGAAAGGGAACACTTATACACTGTTGGCCAGAGTGTAAATTTGTTCATGGAAAAATTAATGCAGAAAGCAGTTTGGAGTTTTCTGAAATAATTTAAAACAGAACTAGCATTCCACCCAGCAATTCCTTTAGTGGGCTTTTATCCAAAGGAAAATAATTTTTTCTGCCAAAAAGACACATGGCCTTGCATATCCGTCACAGCACTATTCACAATACAAAGCCATGGAATCAATCTAGGGGGCCATCAGCAGTAGAATGGATAAAGGAAATGTGGTACATATACGCCATGGAATACTACGCAGCCAAGAAAAGAATGAAATCATGTCCTTTGCAGAAACATGGATGGAGCTGAAGACCATAATCCTAAGCAAATTAACATAGGAACAGACAACCAAATATCAGGTTCTCACTTGTAAGTTTGAGCTGAGCATTGGGTACACATGAATATAAAGATGGGAACCATAGACACTGCAACTACTAGAGGGAAGAGAGAAGGAGGGTGGAAAGGGTGAAAAACTACCTATTGGGTGCTAAGCTCACTGCTAGAGTGATGAGATCATTTGTGCCCCGAAGCTCAGCATCACACAATATACCCATGTAACAATCCTGCACATGTAGCCGCTGAATCTAAAATGAAAGTTGAAATTATTATTATTATTTTTTAAATGGGGCCTGGACCAGAAGTGGTGGCTCATGGCTATAATCCCAAAACTTTGGATCACTTGAGGTCAGGAGTTCAAAACCAGCCTGGACAACATGGTGAAACCATGTCACTACTTAAAAAAAAAAAAAAAAAAATCAGCTGGGCATGGTGGCGTATGACTGTAATCCCAGCTACTTGGGAGGCTGAATCACATCAACCCTGGAGGCAGAGGTTGTAGTGAGCAGAGATCATGCCACGGCACTCCAGTCTGGCTGTAGTTGAGCCAGAAGGAGATGTTTTGTGTGAAGGCTGAGGTGGGGGCTCTTCAGAGCCTCTGTGAGAAGGAGGCCCTAAGCTGTGGCGGTGGACAGAGTTGTGGCTTTCTGTTTCTTTGCCCTTTGGTCTGGACCCACAGGTGAACGATTCCAGCCTCGATCCCAAGCACACACTCTGGAGACCTTCACATCTCACGGTTCCATGTGAGCAAATGGACTGAGAAAGCTGTGTGGCCTGAGAAAATGCAACCCCATGACCTGGCTCTCACACAGCATTTTCTCTTGCATTTAGAATAAGCATTTTTTTTTTTTTTTTTGCTTATTTTGTATTTTTGGTGGTGGTGGTAGTGGTTTATTTTACACTGAACATTTGGAAGAAATGTCGTGGTTACCTGTGATTTTCATGCCCTGTTTCTGCTGGCAACCCTTCTGAGTGGGGTGACTCGCTTTTCTGTGTAAAGAGTCTAAGTCGCCCAGGTAGGAGGTGGAAGCAGCCGTCTGGAAGGCCACTGGGATCCTTATGTCTGTCTCTTGGCTTCAGGTAACCAGCTGTGCTTTGAAAGCAATGATCTGAATGGACACAGAAAATAATGCAAACTAACACTCCCCCCCCAGCCCAGACCTGTTTATACAAAGCGTTTGGTTCTTCCCTTGACTTGAGTGATGATGATATTCAGGCGAGGCATTGACATTATGGTAAGAAAGGGAAAAAAATGTATCTGTTTTGTCTATCTATCTACTACTGTATATGTATCTCTACAAGCAGACAAACCCAAGGCTGTAAAGTGAACTAGGGTCTGAGTTCGGACTCCATAAAAACAAAATCCATGTTGAACAAAGTGATGTTTGTATGTAGTGAATTTCTGGGTAACGCAGGTGTATCTGTCCATTTTGTGTGAGCGCTGAGCCCTGTTTTACTCTGAAGATAGTGAGTGGTAGCCATCTCCTCACACGAACCACACATCTGGAGCACAGATGGCCCTCTCGAGGTAATTGATAGGACACATTTACTGTTTACCAAACAAGTGGCTGATGCATACATGGGTGTATTCCACAGCAAGTGGACTGCAGTCCCCTGTGTTGGCCAGGAATGCTGTGCTCCATGTAGAGGTTTTACTCTACTCATCACTGCAATTTGCATGCTGCTCTGTGGACACTTGGAGGCCTGTGCTGTGTTCCCTGTAACAGGAAATGTGCTCTGAACTTGTCTGTCTCCCTTGGCTGTTCCTGGTCCTTGAAACCAGCTCCCAGGGGTGTCCACAACCACTTGGGACAGAAGGTGAAGGTGGAATTTCAAAGAGAAGCTTGCTTGGATCTTTGGTGACAAACTTGGATGAGTTACGGCCCCAACATGGGCCCTCTCAGAATTGCCAGGAGGAGGCTTTGGCAGGTGCCACAGGTGCCACGTGGCCTGCCTCCCTCTGCTGTGTCCAGTGGGTGCAAGCCAGTCAATGTGTGTCCAGAGTGGCTGGATCGTGTTATAGCCCTCAGATGTCTTTCCTTCCACCTTTTATAAAGAGTCCCAAGTAACTTGTAGTGTTTCAAAGGCAAGCAAATTTTATGAAAAGGAATCCTTCTTCAGTTGATTGATCATATGGGTGAATCCTGACCCTCTCTAGTTTCGTTCCCTGGTTGGAGTGGGGAGCTGTTTGTAGCTGTGGGATTCACTGCGGCATCCTACCCCAAAGGCAAAGAAGAGTGCAGAGCTGGGCTTGATTCCCAAGTCACAGTCAGGCTCCTGCTATGGTAGGCGGGACATCTCTCTAGCTGCTCACAGAGATGGAACTAGGGAATTGAGGGAGAGTTAGGGGTCCAGGGAGATTTACTTGAGTCTGATTTTCCAGGTGAATGAGAAGGGAGGGCTTGGTCGAGGGTTTGGTGCCTAAACATTCCTGGGAGAGGCACATCATCACCAACAGCATTTGTCATTATTGTTATATGTTAGCAATAAGATTCAGCTGGTCAGATTTTTTGGGCCACCTTGAAAATGCTGACAGATTTTCTGTGCTGTGATTGTGCTGAAGGCAGAGTAGCTCTAACCACTGTGAGAACCCAAATAAAAATCAATACCCCCCACCAAAGACCACCGTTCTGAAACACACGTTTCTCTAGAAACAGTAATAAAGCCCCTCTTTCTCTGAAGCTTCTTATTATTTTTGGATTCCATTTCTTTTTATGTGCCAATCTAGTGTATCATGCAACACATTTTGGGAGCTGGGGGCTCTGCTTACATTTAAGGGAGACAGTCCTGTCTGACCTGAGAGTGGAGGATGCTTTCCAGTGTGAAGGAATGTGAGGTATCAGGCACAGACACAGACAACGAGAGAAGGGTCACTTTATTGGTACTGAGACTGCAGAGGGACTGGGGGCTTTAGCTGTTGGCAGCTATGGTGTCCTTAATCCAGTCCACATAGTTGTAGACCTTGGTGTAGACTCCAGGCCTCCTCTTCAAGGCACAGCCATAGCCCCAGGAGACAATACCTTGGAGCTCTCCATCGCAGACCACAGGGCCACCAGAGTCACCCTGGGGTGAAGAAGGGACAGGTTGTATGGAGAGAGAGATGGAGGAGGAATATAGCTACATTCACTCTGAACCTTAAAAGACCCCTTTCCAGCTAGCTCTGTGCCTCCACGTCCTTCTATGGTGGTGGCCCATTCTCTGTTCTCCCTAAGCAGTCAGCATGCAGCCCAAGGGAGCCTTCCTCACTTCTCCATGGGCTCACTGCAGGGAACCTCCTCAACCCTGCTACATTGGGAGTTAAAATCTTTTTCCCAGATGGGGCCTGAGTATCAGTGGGAGCCTCAGCATGGGAAGGGTTGTTCAAATCACCTGGCAGGAATCTTTGCCTCCTTCAAGGAAGCCCACACAGAACATGTTGCTGGTAATCCGGAAAGGGTAGGAGAGTTTACACCTAGCCTGGGTCAGCACAGGAGCGTCCAGGCACTGCAGCTCGTCTGGGTAGTCAGCTGTGAGGATCAGGAAGAGATCAAAGAAAGTCAAAATATGGGTCAGACCAGAGAAGGAGACAATAATCTAGGATGGAACATTGAAGAGGAACACTGCCCCTGGACAGGACTCCAAAACATAAGTCCTAGCAAGGGACTCTGGCTTTTAGTTCCCAGAATGATCATTATTGAACCTAAGACATGATCATAGCAAGTTCTCCATTTGTCCTGTCTCTTGATTTTAGGAGCCAAGTCCTTGAGACTTTGCGTCTCTCTGGTGTCCAGTGCAGAGCCTGTGTGTAATGGGCACTGGAAATGTGTCTTAAGCCTGGAGGTGACAGGTTTTAAGTTAAGGGGCATGGTTTGTTCTGGAAATTGTGAGGATGGAGGGAAGTAGAAGGGCGAAGGGTCCCACTCACCACCAGAGCTCAGAGTGTTGCCCCAACCGGAGATGAGGCACTCGGTGCCAGCAGCTGGAGGGGCGGTGGGCAGAGAGATGGTGGACACGTAGTCATTGATGACGGCAGGTGTGGAGAGCTTGATCAGCATGATGTCATTGTTCAGAGTATTCCTGTTGTATTTGGGGTGGCGGATGATCTTGGTTGCATTGATGAACTGCTCAGTCCCCTCCAGGACTTCGATGTTGTGCTCTCCCAGTCTCACCTCGATGTGGCTGATGGGCAGGGCAGGCATGGTGAAGACCTTCTCTCATAGCCACGGCACCCTTCCCACCATCCCCAGGGTCCTTAAACTCCCTGCTCATGGACTGCTCGGTAGACATGGGGTGTGATGTGTGGCCCTATCTCATGGGCAGGAGAGCAGTGTGGGTCAGTGCAGGTGTGAGACCCAGAACATTTCTGCTTCAGAGGTTGGTGGTAGTGGGGTGGGGAAGAGTCAAAGGAATCCCAGAGGAAGCTGCTCCTCAACTTGCCTTCCTAGCCTCTTTCCCACAGTCTCCACAGTCACTAGCACTGTGGGCACAAGGAGCTCCCTGTAATTTTCCCAGCATTATTCACCCCAGGCCTTTGCTAACTGCACACACTGACTTCCTCCCTTCCTTTTCGGCCTGGTGAACAACACACTTCTCTGTATTCTAATCCAAGGGTAGCCATAGCATTAGAATCTCCTGGGAACTTGTTAGAAATGTAAATTCTTCGTCCTTACCCCCATCTACTGATCAGAACCTTGGGGAGGGTACCCAGTGATTTCTGCCTTAACAAGCTTGCAGGTAGTTCTGGTGCATACTTAGGTTTGAGAGTTCTTGTTGTAGGCAGTGGTTCTCAGCTCTGTCTATACACTCTACAATTACCAAGGTAGAGAGTGAAATACTCGCTGACATTCACAACCTCTTCCTGAAAATTTTGTGTTAATTGCCCTGGGATAGGACACAGGCTTCAGTATTTAAAAAAAACCTCTTTCTTAGGTGGCTTTAATGTGTGGCTAACCAGCAAAAGGTACATCCCTGCTGTTCTCACTAGCTCTGAGCATCCCAAGATCATCACTGACCGCTTTTATGACCACAGCCCTTGCTGTTTCATGGATTTACCTTGGTGTGAGACGTTCCTGTCTTGTGTTCACTCTGGTCTGCGGAGTCAGCTGCTGCCAGCAACTTTTCTTCTCCACCACCTCTCCCATCCATCTCACCCAACCTCAGTATTTGCCTGGGCTGAAGCCAAGCTCTCCCAGGCAGCCTGGCTGGGAGTTTTGCAGTGAGGCACCCCACACTTACGGCTTGTAGCAGTGACCGGCTGAAACCACCCACTGTTCGCTGATGAGGGAGCCGCCACAGAAGTGGTAGCCAGAATTCAGGGACACCTGGTAGGGGACAGAATTCTCCTCACAGGTGTTGCCCCCAACGATCTTGTCATCATCGTCAAAGGGGACAGCAACTGGAGTGGAGATGGGAAGGGAGAAGGCAAGTCAGTAGCAAGTTAGGGGTGGTGCTCCCAGCCTGCGGTTGCTTCCTTCTCATTTGAAATCCTTAAGAAGCACAGTGAGGTTACGCAAGGGAGGGATGGCTGCCACCCCTGGTGAGCATCACTGGATGTGGCTCCCAAGTCTCTGTGTCTCCAGGGCACATTGCTAGGTACCCTGTGGGTGTTCAGATCTCTCCTGGGGTCACCAGGCTGAGGTTGCAAGGAATTTCCTCACAATACTTCCAGTGGGACAGGAGTTGTTGGGATGTGGTTGTCTCACCCACTGAGTGCTTCTCTCTTTGTTCATCAGCTGTGTACCTCTCCTGGCTATTGGAGCCCTGGCTTGTCAGGATAATTTCACCAAGCTAGGAAAATGCCCTGGCTGCACAGACCTGACCATGACCAGATTCCCTCATAGCTCAGAATTGTGGAGTCAGGGCAGATTTGAGGGCAGCCCCCAGGCTCACTTTGACAGAACAAAGGTAGACGTTGTTATTGGCCAATAGGACAGCAATCCTTAACCTTGGCTGCTTGCCTTGAAATGTTACAAATCATCTGGGATGCTTAAAAACCCAGAACATAGGTTGCACCCCAGACAAATGAAGTTAGAATTTCTAGAGCTGAATCTCTGGCATGAGTAATTTTTCAACCTCTCCAGGTGCATTTGAGGTTAAGAGCAGCTATAGTAGTGCTATTCTCCTGCTGTCAGAGCCAAGCCTGAAGCCTTCTGCTGCATTTCATGGTCCAGCCCCACCTGGCCTCCCTTCTCAGCCTCTCCATTCACGTGTTGGATATGGATGAATGGCAGTGGTGGGAGTGAAATTAGGGAGAAGTTGAAACAGGTGAGGCTTAAAGTGAGCCCAAGGGGGATGGGAAATAGACATGCCAGATGGAGGAAATAGAATATTGGAGTAAAGTCAAAAGAGAAGAGGCAGCAAGAATGGAAGGACTTGTGTCTGCCAGGAAAGGGTGTGGGTGGGACCTGAGGCAGGGCGTGATACTCACCAGCAGCTCCCACAAAGGTAAGGATCAGGAATGGATTCATGGTGGTAGAGTTTCCCTGACTGGTGGTGGAGGACCCATCTTTATACCTCCTGAGGATCGGGAGAGGAGGTGTCTGTGAGGTGAAGGTCACCGCTCCTCTCAGTACAAACACACCTGCAGCTTTCCCCTTCCCAGGGTCTTGCATCAGCTCGGCTATGTTTGGCCACTCTGTGTGTTTGTGATTCACAGGTGATAAGGAAACTTGCCTTCTGAGAGCAGAGAGGGAGACCGGCTGTTTCCTGCAAGGATGCTGGGATGGGAAAGACAGGGAAAGCCAAGTCCTGGATCACACAGCTGGGCTTTCTTAGGCCGAGGAGATGATGGTTAGAAGGAAGGAGAGTGGCCTGGCTGTTTAGGAGTCTTTTTGACTACTGGGGATGTATTTAATGTACTTAAGGAAGGACAAGCGTTGGTAACAAGCTTGGCTTTTGAGTGTCCTGGATCCCCCCAGAGAGGAGGAAAGTCTTATCTAAGGCTCATTCCTGTGAAAATAAAGATGCTTCTCTCCAGTCAGGGTGCGGGCATGTCAAATCCAAGACTTTGGGAACAAGAATTCCAACACTAAGGGGTAAGGAGAAGGGAAACTCGCATTCCATAGGATTCTGGGCTTCCAGATGGCTCTCCTTCCTATCAAGGCTAAAGGATGGGAAGTGTTGCAAAGACGGAGAGGACACAGGTTAGGTAGGAACTTACTCAGTGCATCTGGAGGATGGAAAACCAGTGGTGCACTCCTCCCCGTCTACAATGTGAAGATATTTGTCTCTCTCATGTGTATCCTGTCGCACGTTCTTTTTATGCAGCCTCACGGTTGCCCTGGCAACCTGCACTCAGGGTGATGCAAACTGACCCACCTGCTCGGGGCTAACAGTCTGAACCAGAATGGCATGCCCCTGATCAGATGTCAGAGTTTGGACCACAGTAAATCTGGGTTATGATCTGATCTTAGAATCAGCAGTAGGTAGAGATTTTAGCACATGTTAAATGGGTCACATGTTGGATTCAATGATGGAAATTTAGAGGGGTGGATCTAGAATTTTCTATCTTAGATGCAGTGAGATTACACTGGGCTCAGTAGAAAGTGAATCTTTCCAGAGAATATCCTGATTTGGGCCCTACCAAGGCTACTAAACACAGTTGTGTAATTGACTGAGGCACAACGTGGCCAGAGCAGTGTGGAGATGGGAATGCTGTCTCCGCTCAAGTCTAATGGTGTAAGGAAAGAAAGAGTTTCCTTATGAGGGTGCTTTCCCTTCTCAGCAACTCAGAGCTCAGGTTGGTGATGGGCAGGAGTGAGCAGAGTTCAAGGTTGAATTGTTTGAAAGGTAAAAGTATCAGGGATGTTCTGGAGACAGTGAACCAAATGAGAAAAGATCAGAAACTTGGTAGTGAAATTGGACATGGCCAGGGGATAGAGGGAGGAAGCAAATGGAAACCAGAGAGAATTGGAAAAAAATGCCTAAGTGGTGTCTGTGGAGTTGAGAGGACACACAGAATACCTTCAGTTTCAGGTATTCTGAAATACCTTCAGTTTCAGGTATTCTGAAAGTCACGGAAAGCTTCTCTCGTGGTTCTTTCTGACTCTGGTTGCTTTGCCAAGGTCTTGAGTACAGGGAGGGTGGGCTCTGGCCGGGAGCTGCTGCTCTGGGAGATGGAAAAGTCACTTCACCTCCAGAAAGCTCATTTGATCATCTGTAAAATGGGCAATCCCATAGGTGGTTGTGATGATAAAATGAAAAAATCATTTTATCATCACAGTTCAGTTAGAAACTATCATCACAGTTCAGTTATCAAACGGGTTCAGTTAGAATGGCTGCTGAACCAGTTTCACCACAGACAGGAGACCCACTGTTCAGAGACCCCTCTCCACCCCGTACCCCCTCTAGTCAGTGATGGGCTCATAGCTAACACTGCTATATTTAGATGGTCTACGGTGTCTGACAGCTTTGCAAGAGTTTTCACGTAAGTAACAGTGGTGAATTACTTTTCATTTTTGCTGAGTTTCACAGTTTAACTTCCCACAAACATGGTAATTATGATTTGTGCAGAGCAAAATAATTTCCACTTATAGAGGAAGACAATTAGATTCAGAATGATTCTGTCTTGCCCAAGAATACAGATCTTGGCAGAGCTGACCATAAGACCAACAGAAGCCATGGAGAGCACTGTGAAGTGTAGGAATTGCTGCAGGTGGCATCAAAAAGGAGATTTATTGAGGATCGAGGCAGAGGTCCCCAGAGGTCAAACTGTACGTTTGATTCCTTCCTAGTTCTTTTCTTCCTGGCAGAAATAGATGATTGAATTCATCTTTCTTCTGGCAGCTTGTCTCAGAGCCTTACCTTGCCACAGTTCCAGACCCATCCAGGCCTTGACTGCCATGTAGATGACACACCTCTCTGCTCACGAACAACTGGCCAAGCCTGAAGTAGCCAGGTTTTGGATCATTGATAATATGGGCTTTTCCCATGTTGTCCCTAAACATGTTTTGTTTTTTCCCCTTGTCATGGGGTCTTCACAGAACTCCTCCATTAGAGAATAAGGAGAGACTCTTGCTCTAGCAACTGTAGACACCAGTGTGCACTAAACAGGGAGGTGAACCTTGGTAGAAGATGGAAAATTTGTTTGGTAAAAGGGATTTTTGGATCAGTGCTTGTGGTTCTGACTCTCTGTCTGAAACAGAACACCTAAGAATATGAGGATTTTCTGTATCTAGAGCTTGAAGTCTAGACTTCTCCAGTATTTTGTGCTCTTCCTAAAATGATCACAGTATAGTCTGAGGTCAGCTTTCTTCAAAAGGAATGACCTTACTTTCAGAGAAGACAGCTGTAGGTGGAGACTGCTACCTCATACCGTAGACTCAGATGTGTAGGACAGGTTCAGATCCAGCTGCCCAAGCTCCATTTGGAGGACATGCCATTCTTGGTACTGTTCATTCTGAACTACAGATTTCTTTCGTCTACTTCTTTAAGACATCTTTCTGGATTGTGGTTAGTGCTTAGCCCACCAAACCACTGTCCTTCAATTATAACAGTGAATTGTATCTGTGTGCTTACTATATAGCACATAACTTACTATACAGCATGTAACTCATTTAAGTTAAGAATGATTTTTTCATTTTATCATCACAACCACCTATGGGATTGCCCATTTTACAGATGATCAAATGAGCTTTCTGGAGGTGAAGTGACTTTTCCATCTCCCAGAGCAGCAGCTCCCTGCCAGAGCCCACCCTCCCTGTACTCAAGACCTTGGCAAAGCAACCAGAGTCAGAAAGAACCACGAGAGAAGCTTTCCGTGACTTTCAGCCACTTTGTTCCCCTTTTTTTCTCCTCTCCTCTCCTGCATTTTCCCCTATCTCCAGGTACAGTTCGGGATGTGGATACCTGTCCCAACACAAAAACACTTGGGGATTCATTCCTGATACCCCAATACTTCCCGATTTTCTCCCCTTTCAAGTCAGATCTCACCTACCTGTTTGAGTCAGAGAGATGTGAGTGTTAAAATCCCCGAGGAAGGAGGCAGGGGCTGTGCCCTCAGATGGTTATTGGTGAGGAGAATTTATGCTTCATTTCAGTTTAAGAGAATGTTGCTGTGTCTCTGCCTAGGACAGGTAGCCCATTGTGTCCGTGGGTGATGAGGGAAGTCCACAGAGACCCAGGATTTGTGACGTGTGGCTGCCAATGTCTGCAGAGCCAGAATTGAGCTTGAAAGGATGGGCGCTGATGGGCAGTTGTATGGTAAGTTGCTATGGGGCTTCTTGATCTCTCAAATTCCAGGTGGCAAGATCAATGCATGCTTGATGGACCCCTTCCCAGCAGGCTCTGGTGGCTGCAAACTTTTTCTGGTGTCGAAGATCCTACCACTTTACCTTTGGGTTTTCTTTGAAAAACAGACAATGAAAGACAGATGAAAACAAGAGTTCTACCAGTGGGCAGGCAATAATTCTCTTCTGGAAAAGGGATGTTTGTGGCTCTTCCCCACATTGTCCTTGAAAGAGCTTGGCTGCAGAGTGGCTATTAATAAAATGTCAAAAACACAGAAGGGGCTGGTTAGGCTGCAGAGGAAAGGGAACACTTACACATGGTTGGCCAGAGTATAAATTAGTTCATGGAAAAATTAATGCAGAAAGCATTTTGGAGATTTCTGAAATAATTTAAAACAGAACTACCTTTCCACCAAGCAATTCCTTTACTGGGCATTTACCTAAAGGAAAATAATTGTTCTGCCAAAAAGACACATGCTCTAGAAAGTCCTTAACAGCACTATTCACAGCAGCAAAGCCATGAAATCAACCTAGGTGGCCATCAGTGGTAAACTGGATTAAGGAAATGTGGTACACATACACCATGGAATACTATGCAGCCATGAAAAGAATGAAAACATGTCCTTTGCAACAACATGGATGGAGGTGGAGACCATAATCCTAAGCAAATTAACATAGGAACGCAAAACCAAATATCACGTTCTCATGTATAAGTGGGAGCTGAGCATTGGGTACACATGGACATAAAGATGGGAAGAGTAGACACTGCAACTATTAGAGGGAAGACAGAAGGAGGGTGGAAAGGGCTGAAAAACTACCTGTTGGGTACTAAGCTCACTGCCTGAGTGATGAGATCATTTGTGCCCCAAACCTCAGCATCACACAATACACCCATATAACAAACCTGCACATGTACCCCCTGAATCTAAAATAAATGTTGAAATTTTTAAATGGCAAGGAGCAGTGGCTCACGCCTGTAATCCCAGCACTTTGGATCACTGGAGGTCAGGAGTTCAAAACCAGCCTGGCCAACATAGTGAAACCCTGTCTCTACTAAAAATACAAAAAAAGAAAAAGAAAGAAAGAAAGAAAAAGAAAGAAAAAAGGAAGGGAGGGAGGGAGGGAGGAAGGAAGGAAGAAAGGAAGGAAGGAAGAAAGAAAAAGAAAGAAAGAAAGAAAGAAAGAAAGAAAGAAAGAAAGAAAGAAAGAAGAAAGAAAGAAAGAAAGAGAAAGAAAGAAAGAAAGAAAGAAAGAAAGAAAGAAAGAAAGAAAGAAAGAAAGAAAGAAAGAAAGAAAGAAAGAAAGAAAGAAAGAAAGAAAGACAGACATTAGCTGGGCATGGTGGTGGGCGCCTGTAACCCCAGCTACTTGGAAGACTGAATCACTTCAACCTGGGAGCCGGAGGTTGCAGTGAACAGAGATCATGTCATGGCACTCCAGCCTGGCTATAGTTCATCCAGAAAGAGATGTTTTGTGTAAAGGTTGAGGTGGGGTCTCTTTGACAACTCTGTGAGAAGGAGGCCCTAAGTCGTGGCAGTGGACAGAGTTGCAGCTTTCTGCCTCTTTGCCGTTTGGTCTGGACCCACAGGTGAACTGTACCAGCCTCAATCCCAAGCACACTTTCTACAGACCTTCACATCTCACGGTTCCGTGTGAGCAATGGACAAGGAAAGCTGTATGGTCTGAGAAAAGGCAACCCCTGGGCTGGCTCTCACACAGTATTTTGTCTTGAATTTTGAATAAGCCTTATTTTTTTAATCTTGTTTTGTGTTTTTCATGGTGGTGGTGGTGGTGGTTTATTTTACACAGACCACTTAGAAGAAATCCCATGGTTATCTGTCATTTTCATGCCCTGTTTTTTCTGCTGGCAATCCATCTGAGTAGGGTGACTCACTTTTCTGTGTAAAGAGTCTATGTGGCCCAGGTAGGAGGTGGAAGCAGCTGTCTGGAATGTCATGCCATTGGGATGCTTGTATCTGTGTCTTGGCTTCAGGTAACCAGCTGGGCTTTGTTAGGATTGATATGAATGGAGACAGAAAACAGTGGAAACTAACACTCCCCACCCATCCCTGTTTCTATGAAGCATTTGGTTCTTCCTTTTACACTTGAGTGATGATGATATTCAGACCAGGCATTGACATTACAGTAAGAAATGAGAAAAGTGA
The DNA here is from genome assembly GCF_008728515.1 of Papio anubis. Classification (NCBI taxonomy): domain Eukaryota; kingdom Metazoa; phylum Chordata; class Mammalia; order Primates; family Cercopithecidae; genus Papio; species Papio anubis. Next base: position 15,838,560 of record NC_044979.1, read on the forward strand.
ATCTGTCTTGTCTGTCTATCTACTGGATATATATCTCCCAAAGCAGACAAACCCAAGGCTGTACGGTGAACTAGGGTATGTGTTTCAATCCATAAAAACCAAATCCGTGTTGAACAAAGGGATGTTTATATGCAGTGACTTTCTGGGTGACCCGTGTGTATCTGTCCATTATGTGTGAGCCCTGAGCCCTGTTTTCCTCTGAAGATAGTGAGTGGTAGCCATCTCCTCACACGAACCACACATCTGGAGCACAGATGTTACTCTCAAGGTAGTTGATCTTACACATCTACTTTTACCAAACAAGTGTCTGATGCTTACTTGGGTGTATTCCACAGCATGTGGACTGCAGTCCCCTGTGTTGGCCAGGAATGCTGTGCTCCATGTAGGGGTTTTACTCTACTCATCACTGCAATTTGCATGCTGCTTCGTGGACACTTGGAGGCCTGTGCTCTGTTCCCTGTAACTGGAAGTGTGCTCTGAACATGTCTGTCTCCCTTGCCTGCTCCTGGCCCTTGGTACCAGCTCCCAGGGGTGTCCACAAGCACTGGGGACAGAAGGTGAAGGTGGAATTTCAAAGAGAAACTTGCTTGGATCTTTGGCGACAAGCTTGGATGAGCTATGGGCCCTCTCAGAATTGCCAGGAGGAGGCTTTGGCAGGTGCCAGAGGTGCCACAGGTAACCTGTCTCCATCCGCTGCGTCCAGTGGGTGAAAGCCAGCCAACATGTGACCAGAGTGGCTGGATGGTGTCACAGCCCTCAGATGTCTTTCCTTCCACCTTTTTAAAAGAGTCCCAAGTAACTCAGTTGAAGTGTCTCAAAGGTAAGAAAGTTTTATGAAAATGAATCCTTCCTCAGTTAATTGATCAAATGGGTGAATCCTGACCCTCTCCAGTTTCTTTCCCTGATCAGCGTGGGGAGCTGGTGGTAGCTGTGCGATTCACTGCGGCATCCTATCCCAAAGGCAGGGAAGACAAAAATGAAACTTGCAGAGCTGGGCTTGATTCCCAAGTCACAGTCAGGCTCCTGCTATGGTAGACCGGACATCTCTCTAGCTGCTCACAGAGATGGAACTAGGGAATTGAGGGAAGAGTTAGGGGCCAGGGAGATTTACTTGAGTCTGATTTTCTAGGTGAATGAGAAGGGAGGGCTTGGTGCCAACACATTCCTGGGAGAGGCACGTCATCACCAATAGCATTTGTCATTGTATGTTAGCAATAAGATTCAGCTGATCAGAGTTTTTGGGCCACCTCGAAGATGCTGACACATTTTCTGCGCTGTGATTGTTCTGAAGGCAGAATAGCTCTAACCACTGTGAGAACCCAAATAAAAATCAATACCTCCCCCAAGACCACCTTTCTGAAACACACTTTTCTCTAGAAAACAGTACCCCCTTTCTCCCAAGCTTCTTCTTATTTTTGGATTCCATCTCTTTGTATGTGCTAATCTAGTGTACCATGGAACACATATTTGGAGTTGCGGGCTCTCCTTACCTTTAAGGGGGACTGTTGTGTCTGACCTGAGATTGGAGGATGCTTTCCAGTGTGAAGGAGTGTGAGGGAGCAGGCACAGACACAGTGAGAACAGGGTCATTTTATTGGTATAGAGACTGCAGAGAGACTGGGGCTTTAGCCGTTGGCAGCTATGGTGTCCTTAATCTAGGCCAAATAGTTGTAGACCTTGGTGTAGACTCCAGGCTTGTTCTTCTGGGCACAGCCATCGCCCCAGGAGACAATTCCTTGGAGCTGTCCATTGGAGACCACAGGGCCACCAGAGTCCCCCTGGGGGGAAGAAGGGACAAGTTGTATGGAGAGATGGAGGAGGAATATAGCTATATTTACTCTGAACCTTAAAAGACCCCTTTGCAGGCAGCTCTGTGGCTCCACGTCCTTCTCACGGTGGCCCATTCTCTGTTCTTCCTAAGCAGACAGCATGCAGCCCAAGGGAGCCTTCCTGACTTCTCATTGGGGGCACTGCAGGGAGCCTCCTTAGCCCTGCCACTTTGGGAGTTCAAATCTTTTTCTTGGGTGGGCTCTGGCTGTCAGTGGGAGCCTCAGCATGGGAAGGGTTTTCCAAATCAACTGGCAAGAATCCTTGCCTCCCTCAAGGAAGCCCACACAGAACATGTTGCTGGTAATCCTTCCAGGGTAGGAGGCTTCACACTCAGCCTGGGTCAGCACAGGAGCGTCCAGGCACTGCAGCTCGTCTGGGTAGTCGGCTGTGAGGATCAGGCAGAGATCAAAGAAAGTCGAAATGTGGGTCAGGCTTTAGAAGGAGACAATAATCTAGGATGGAACATTGAAGAGTAACGCTGACCCTGGAGAGGGCTCCAAAACATGCATCCTGGCAAGAGGCTCTGGCTTTTAGTTCCCAGAATGATCATTGTTGAACCCCTCCCAAGACGTGATCATAACAAGTTCTCCATTTGTCCTGTCTCTTGAATTTAGGAGACAACTCCTGGAGACTTTGCATCCTCTGCTGCCCAGTGCAGAGCCTGTGTGTGATGGGCACTAGAAATGCGTCTTAAACTGGAGGTGAGAGGATTTAAATTAAGGGGCATGCTTCATTCTGGAAATTGTGAGGATGGCGGGAAGTAGAAGGGCAAAGGATGCCACTCACCGCCAGAGCTCAGAGTGTTGCCCCAGCCAGAGATGAGGCACTTGGTGCCAGCAGCTGGAGGGCCGGTGGGCAGAGAGATGGTGGACACGTGGGCATTGATGACGGCAGGTGAGGAGAGCTTGATCAGCAGGATGTCATTGTTCAGAGTATTCCTGTTGTATTTGGGGTGGCGGATGATCTTGGCTGCGTTGATGAACTGCTCAGTCCCCTCCAGAACTTCGATGTTGTGCTCTCCCAGTCTCACCTGGATGCGACTGTTGAGCAGGGCAGGCATGGTGAAGACCTTCTCCCACAGCCGGGGCACCCATCCCACCTTCCCCAGGGTCCTCACGTTCCCTGCTCATGGACAGATCTGGAGGCATGGGGTGGGGTGTGTGACCATATCACATGGGCAGGAGAGGGATGTGGGTCAGTGCATGTGTGAGACCCAGGATCTTGCTGCTTTAGAGGCTGGTGGTAGTGAGGTGGGGAAGAGTCAAAGGGATCCCACAGGAGGCTCCTCCTCAACCTGCCTTCCCAGCCTCTTTCCCACAGTCTCCACAGTCACTAGCACTGTGGGCACAAGAAGCTCCTTGAAGTTTCCCCAGCATTCTTCACCCCAGGTCTTTGCTAACTGTGCACAGTGCCTGTTCCTCCCTCCCTTCTTGGCCTGGTGAGCACCACCCTTCTGTGTAATCTAATCCAAGGGTAGCCACAGCATTAGCATCTCCTGGAAACTTGTTAGAAATGTAAATTCTTGGTCCTTACCCCCACCTACTGATCAGAACCTTGGGGATGGGACCCAGTGATTTGTGCCTTAACAAATCTGCAGGTGGTTCTGGTGCATACTCAGGTTTGAGAGTTCTTGGTATAGGCAGCGGTTCTCAGCTCTCTCTATGCACTCTACAGTTACCAGAAATAGAGTGTTATATACTCCCTGATATTCACCCCTTCTTCCTGAAAATTTTGAGTTAATTGCCCTGGGATGGGACACAGGCAACAGTATTTTTAAAAACTCTTTCTTAGGTGGCTTTAATGTGTAGCTAACCAGCAAAAGGTACTTGCCTGCTTTCCTCACTAGCTCTGACCACCCCAAGGTCATCCCTGCCTGCTTTTATGACCACAACCCTTGCTGTTTCATGGATTTGCCTGGGTGTGAGGGGTTCCTGTCTTGTGTTCACTCTCTGCTCTGGAGAGTCAGCTGCTGCCAATAAGTTTTCTTCTCTACCACCTCTCCCCTCCATCTCACCCAGCCTCAGTACTTCCCTGGGCTGAAGCCATGCTCTCTGAGGCAGCCTGGCTTGAAGCTTTGCAGTCAGGGGCCCCACACTTATGGCTTGTAGCAGTGAGCTGCTGACACCACCCACTGTTTGCTAATGAGGGAGCCACCGCAGAAGTGGGAGCCAGAATGCAGGGATACCTGGTATGGGACAGAATTCTTCTCACAGGTGTAGTCTCCAGTGATCTTGTCATCATCGTCAAAGGGGGTGCAACTAGCTTTAGAATGGTAAGGGAGAAGGCAAGTCAGTGGCATGTTAGGGGTGGTGCTCCCAGTCTGGAGTTGCTTTCTTCTAATTAGAAATGGATAACAAGCACAGTGAGGCTAGGCAAGGGTGGGAGCGCTGGCACCCCTGGTGAGCATCACTGGATGTGTCTCCCAAGTCTGTGTCTCCAGGGCACATAGCTAGGTACCTGGTCAGGGCTGAGATCTCTCCTGGGGTCACCAGGCTGAGGTCGCAAGGAATGTCCTCACAATGCTTTCAGTGGGATAGGAGTTGGGATGTGATTGTCTCACCCACTGAGTGCTTCTCTCTTTTATTCATGAGCTGTGTACTTCTCCTGGCTATTTGAGTCCTGGATTGTCAGGATACTTTGACCAAGCTAGGAAAACCCCATGATTGCATAGAACTTGGCATGACCAGCTTCCCCCATAGCTCAGATCTGTAGAGTCAGGGCAGAGTTGAGGGCAGACCCCAGGCTCACTTCGACAGAAAAAACGTAGACGTTGTTATTGGCCAATAGTACAGCAGTTCTTAACTTTGGCTGTATGCCTGGAAATGTTAAGAATCACCTGGATGCTTAAAAGCCCAGAACACAAGCTGCATCCCAGACAATAAAGTTAGAATGTCTAGAGCTGAGTCTCTGGCATGAGCAATTTTTCAACCTCCCCAGGTGCATCTGAGGTTAAGAACAACTCTAGTGGTGCTATTGGGGTGCTGTTGGAGCCAAGCCTGAAGCCTGCTGCTTCATTTCGTAGTCCAGCCCCACCTGACCTCCCTTCCCAGTTTCTCCAACCACAGCTTGGGTATAGATGAACGACAGTGGTGGGAGTGAAATCAGGGAGAAGCTGAAACAGGTGAGGCTTAAAGAGAGCCCAAAGAGGATGGGAAGTAGAGATGCCAGATGGAGGAAATAGAACATCAGAGCACAGTCAAAAGAGGAGAGGTAGCAAGAATGGAAGGGCATGTGTCTGCCAGGAAACGGTGTGGGTGGGACCTGAGGCAGGGCATGATACTCACCAGCAGCTCCCACAAAGGTAAGGATCAGGAGTGGATTCATGGCAGTAGAAAGTGCCTGACTGGTGGTGGAGGACCCATCTTTATACCTCCCTGAGGATTGGGAGAGGAAGTGTCTGTGAGGTGAGGGTCACCACTCCTCCCAGGACCAACAAACCTGCAGCTTTCCCCTTCCCAGGGTCTTGCATCAGCTCGGCTATGTTTGGCCACTCTGTGGGTTTGTGATTCACAGGTGATAAGGAAACTTGCCTTCTGAGAGCAGAGAGGGAGACCGGCTGTTTCCTGCAAGGATGCTGGGATGGGGAAGACAGGGAAAGCCAAGTACCGGATCACACAGCTGGGCTTTCTTAGGCCCTGGAGATGAGGGTTAGAAGGAGGAAGAATGGCCTGGCTATTTAAGAATCCTTTTAACTATTGGGGATGTATTTAATGTACTTAAGGAAGGGCAAGCATTGGTAACAAGCTTGGCTTTTCAGTGTCCTAGATCCCCGAAGAGAGGAGGAAAGTCTTATCTAAGGCTCCTTCCTGTGAAAATGAAGATGCTTCTCTCCATTCAGTGTGCGGGCATGTTAAATCCAAGATTTTGGGAACAAGAATACCAACACTAAGGGATAAGGAGTAGGGAGACTCAGATTCCACAGGATTCTGGGCTTCCAGATGGTTCTCCTTCCTACCAAGGCTTAAGGATGGGAAGTGTTGCAAAGAAGGAGGGGGCACAGGTTATGTAGAAACTTACTCAGTTCATCTGGAGGATGGAAAATCAATGGTGCACTCCTCCCTTTCTTCAATGTGAAGACATTTGTCTGTCTCATGTGTATCCTGTCATAGGATACACATGAGCCTTACTTTTCATGCAGCCTTACTGTTGCCCTGGCAACCTGCACTCAGGGTGATGCAAGGTGACCCACTTGCTCGGGGCTGATTGCATTAACCAGAATGACATGGCCCCGATCAGATGTCAGAGTTTGGACCATGGTAAATCTGGGTTACAATCTGATCTGAGAATGAGCAGTAGGTAGGGATTTGAGCACATGGTAAATAGGTCACATATTGGGTTCAATAACGAAGATGTGGATGGCTGGGTCTAGAATGTCTTAGATTCAGTGAGATTATGCTGGGCTCAGTACAAAGTGAATATTCCCAGAGAATATCCTGATTTGGGCCCTACCAAGGCTACTAAGACACAGTTGTGTAATTGACTAAGGTGCAACTTGGCCAGAGCAGTGTGGAGATGGAGATGCTGTCTCCGCTCAAGTCTAATGATGTAAGGAAAGAAGGAACTTCCTTATAGGGTGCTTTCCCTTCTTAGCAACTCAGAACTCAGGTTTGTGATGGGCAGGAGTGAGCTGAGTTCAAGTTTGAATTATTTGAAAGGTAGAAGAAGCAGGGATGTTCTGGAGACGATAAACAAAATGAGCAAAGCTCAGAAACTTGGTGGTGAAATTGGACATGGCCAGGGGGATAGAGGGAGGAAGAAATGGAAACCAGAAGGAATTGGAAAAAATGCCAAAGTGGGGCCCATGGAGTTTAGAGGACATACAGAGTACCTTTGGGTTCAACTCCTGGCATGGCCGCTGAGCCAGCTTCCCCACAGTCTGGAGACCCACTGCTCGGAGACCCCCTCTCCACCTTAATTACTGATGAGCTCTAATCACTGATGGGCTCATACCTAACACTGCTATATTTAGATGGTGCATGGTGCCTGACAGTTTTACAAGAATTTTCACAGAAGCAACAGTCATGCATTGTTTTCATTTTTGGTGAGTTTCACAGTTTAACTTCCCACAAACATGCAAATTATAATTTGTGCAGAGTAAAAGTATTTCCATTTATAAAGGAAGAGACTGAGATATAGAATGATTCTGTCTTTCCCAAGAATACAGATCTTGGCAGAGCTGATCATAAGGCCAACAAGCCATGGAGTGCATTGTGAAGTGTGGGTATTGCCGCAGGTGGCATCTAAAAGGAGATTTATTGAGGATCAAGACAGAGGTTCCCAGAGGACAAACTGTACATCTGATTCCTTCCTGGTGCCTTTCTTCCTGGCAGACAGAGACGACTGAATTCATCTTCCTCCTAGCACCATGCCTCAGAGCCTTACGTTGCCACATTTCCAGACCCATCCAGGCCATGACTACCCTGTAGATGACACACATTTCTGCTCACGAATAACTGGCCAAATCTGAGGTAGTCAGGTTTTGGAGCATTGATAATATGGGCTTTTACTTTGTTGTCCCTAAACATGTTGTTTTATTTTGCCCCTTGTCATGGGGTCTTCACAGAACTCCTGCCTTAGCGGATAAGGAGAGACTCTTGCTCTAGCGAGTGTAGACACCAGTGTGTACTAAACAGGGATGTTAGCCTTGGTAGAAGATGGAAAATTTGTTTGGAAATAGGAATTTTTGGATCGGTGCTTGTGACTCTGATTCTCTGTCTGAAAGGGAACACCCAAGAATATGAGGATTTCTGTATCTAGAGCTTGAAGACTAGCCTTCTCCGGTATTTTGCGCTCTTCCTTAAATGATCACAGTATAGTCTGAGGTCAGCTTTCTTCAAAAAAGACGGATCTTACTGGCAGAGAACATAGCTATAGATGGAGACTATTACCTCATACTATAGACTCAGATGTGTAGGATATGTTCAGATCCAGCTGCCCAAGCTCAAATTGGATTACATGGCATTCTTGGTACTGTTCATTCTGAACCAGAGATTTCTTTGTCTACTTCTCTAAGACATCTTTCTGACTTGTGTTTAGTGCTTAGCACACCAAACCACTGTCCTTCAATTATGATAACAGTGAATCATTTCTGTGTGCTTTCTGTATACCATGTAACTTACTATAGGGCATGTAACTCATACAAGTTAAGAATTGTTTTTCATTTTATTATCACAACCACCTATGGGATTGCCCATTTTACAGATGATCAAATGAGCTTTCTGGAGGTGAAGTGACTCTTCCATCTCCCGGAGTAGCAGCTCCCAGTCAGAGCCGGCCTTGCCTGCACTCAAGACCTTGGCAAAGCAACCAGAGCTGGAAAGAAACATGAGAGAAGCTTTCAATGATTTTCAGCCACTTTGTCCCCCTTTTTTTCTCTACTCCTCTCCTGCATTTTTCTCCATCTCCAGGTACATTTCGGGATGTGGATGCCTGTCCCCACACAAAAACACTTGGGATTCATTCCTGATACCCCAATTCATCCCAATATCCCCCCTGCCTTTTGTCTTGGATTTTGATTAAGCATTTTTTTGGCTTGTTTTGTGTTTTTGGTGGTGGCAGTGTTGGTTCAGTTTACACTGCCCACTTGGAAGAAATGTCATGGTTATCTGTGATTTTCATGCCCTGTTTCTGCTGACAACCCTTCTGAGTGGGGTGACTCACTTTCCTGTGTAAAGATTCTAAATGGCCCAGGTAGGAGGTGGAAGCAGCCGTCTGCAAGGCCATTGGGATCCTTATGTCTACCTCTTGGCTTCAGGTAACCAGCTGGGCTTTGACAGGAAATATCTGAATGGAGACAGGAAACTGTGGAAACTAACACTCCCTGCCCAGCCCTGTTTATATGAAGCGTTTGGTTCTTCCCTTGACTCTTGAGTGATGATATTCAGACAAGGCATTGATATTATGGTAAGAAAGGGACAAAATGTATCTATCTCATCTGTCTATCTATCTACTGGATATATAGCTCCAAAAGCAGACAAACCCAAGGCTGTAAGGTGAACTAGGGTCTGCGTTTGGACTCCATAAAAACAAAATCCATGTTGAACAAACTGATGTTTCTATGCAGTGACTTTCTCGGTGACCTGTGTGTATCTGTCCATTGTGTGTGAGTGCTGAGCCCTGTTTTACTCTGAAGATAGTGAGTGGTAGCCGTCTCCTCACACGAACCACACATCTGGAGCACAGATGGCCCTCTCAAGGTAATTGATCTTACACATCTACTGTTTACCAAACAAGTATCTGATGCACACTTGGGTGTATTCCACAGCATGTGGACTGCGGTCCCCTGTGTTGGCCAGGAATGCTGTGTTCCATGTAGGTTTTACTCTATTCATCATTGCAATTTGCATGCTGGTCCGTGGACACCTGGAGGCCTGTGCTGTGTTCCCTGTAACAGGAAATGTGCTCTGAACTTTCTGTCTCCCTTGGCTGCTCCTGGCCTTTGGTACCAGCTCCCAGGGGTGTCCACAAGCACTTGGGACAGAAGGTGAAGGTGGAATTTCGAAGAGAAGATTGATTGGATCTTCGGTGACAAGCTTGGATAAGTTGCAGCCCCAACATGGGCCCTCTCAGAATTGCCAAGAGGAGGCTTTGGCAGGTGCCAGAAGTGCCATGGGGCCTGTCTCCCTCTGCTGCGTCCCGTGGGTGCAAGCCAGCCAACGTGTGGCCAGAGTGTCTGCATGGTGTCACAGCTCTCAGATGTCTTTCCTTCCACCTTTTTTTAAAGAATCCCAAATAACTCACTTGAAGTGTGTTAAAGGCGAGCAAGTTTTATGAAAATGAATCCTTCCTCAGTTAATTAATCAAATGAGTGAATCCTGACCCTCTCTGGTTTCTTTCCCTGGTCAGAGTGGGGAGCTGGTGGTAGCTGTGGGATTCACTGTGGCATCATACCCCAAAGGCGAAGAAGACAAAAATGCGGCGTGCAGAGCTGGACTTAATTCCCAAGTAGAAGTCTGGCTCCCGCTATTGTAGGCGGGACATCTGTCTAGCTGCTCACAGAGATGGAACTAGGGAGTTGAGGGAAGAGTTAGGGGGCCAGGGAGATTTACTTGAGTCTGATTTTCCAGGTGAATGAGAAGGGAGGACTTGGTCCAGGGTTTGGTGCCTAAACATTCCTGGGAGAGGCATGTCATCACCATCAGCATTTGTCATTACTGTTGTATTTTAGCAAGAAGATTTAGCTGGTCAGATTTTTTGGGTCACCTTGAAGATGCTGACACATTTTGTGTGCTGTGATTGTTCTGAAGGCAGATTAGCTCTAACCACTGTAAGAAGCCCAAATAAAAATCAATACCTCCCCCAAGACCACCTTTCCGAAACACATGTTTCTCTAGAAAACACTGCCCCCCTTTCTCCCAAGCTTCTTATTATTTTTGGATTCCATCTCTTTGTATGTACTAATCTAGTGTACCATGCAACACATTTTGGGAGCTGGGTGCTCTGCTTATCTTCAAGGGCGATAGTTGTGTCTGACCAGAGATTGGAAGATCGTTTCCAGTGAGAAGGAGTGTGAGGGAACAGGCACAGACAAAGACAGTGAGAGCAGTGTCACTTTAGTGGTATGGAGACAGCAGAGGGACTGGGGGCTTTAGCTGTTGGCAGCTATGGTGTCTTCAATCCAGTCCACATAGTTGTAGACCTTGGTGTAGACTCCAGGCCTGTTCTTCTGGGCACAGCCATAGCCCCAGGAGACAATTCCTTGGAGCTCTCCGTTGGAGACCACAGGGCCACCAGAGTCACCCTGCGGAGAAGGGAGAAGTTGTATGAAGAGAGAGATACAGGAGAAAAATAGCTACATTTACTCTGAATCTTAAAAGAACCCCTTTCCAGCCAGCTCTGTGGCTCCACGTCCTTCTCACGGTGGCCCGTTCTCTGTTCTTCCTAAGCAGACAGCATGCAGCCGAAGGGAGCCTTCCTCAATTCTCCATGGGGGCACTACAGGGAGCCTCCTCAGCCCCACCACTTTGGGAGTTCAAATCTTTTTCCTGGGTGGGGCCTGGGTATCAGTGGGAGCCTCTGCATGGGAAGGGTTGTTCAAATCACCTGGCAGGAATCCTTGCCTCCCTCAAGGAAGCCCACACAGAACATGTTGCTGGTAATCTCCCCTGGGTAGGAGGCTTCACACTCAGCCTGGGACAGCACAGGAGCATCCAGGCACTGCAGCTCGTCTGGGTAGTCGGCTTTGAGGATCAGGAGGAGATGAAAGAAAGTAGAAATGTGGGTCAGGCCAGAGAACGAGACAATAACATAGGATGGAACACTGAATAGGAACACTGCCCCTGGAGAGGACTCCAAAACTTAAGTCTTGGCAAGGGACTCTGGCTTTTAGTTCCCAAAATGATCATTGTTCAACCCCTCCCAAAATGTGATCATAGCAAGTTCTCCATTTGTCCTGTCTTTTGATGTTAGGAGCCCATTCCTTGAGATTTTGCATCTCTCTGGTGCCCAGTACAGAGCCTACGGTCACTAGAAATGAGTATTAAGCCTGGAGGCGAGAGGATTCAACTTAAGGGGCATGCTTCGTTCGGGAAATTGTGAGGTTGGAAGGAAGTAGAAGGACAAAGGGTCCCACTCACCACCAGAGCTCAGAGTGTTGCCCCAGCCAGAGATGAGGGCCTCGGCGCCAGCAGCTGGAGGGGCGGTGGGCAGAGGGATGGTGGACACATGGTCATTGATGACGGCAGGTGTGGAGAGCTTGATCAGCAGGATGTCATTGTCCAGAGTCTTCCTGTTGTATTTGGGGTGGCGAATTTTCTTGGCTGCGTTGATGAACTGCTCATTCCCCTCCAGGACTTCGATGTTGTGCTCTCCCAGTCTCACCTGGATGCGTCCGCTGGGCAGGGCAGGCATGGTGAAGACCTTCTCTCACAGCCGCGGCACCCATCCCACCTTCCCCAGGGTCCTTAAGCTCCCTGCTTGTGACAGCTCTGGAGGGATCAGGTGGGCTGTGTAGCCATATCACATGGGCAGTAGAGGGATGTGGGTCAGTGTAGGTGTGAGACCCAGGACCTTTCTGCTTCAGAGGTTGGTGGTAGTGGGGTGGGGAAGAGTCAAAGAGATCCCACCAGAGGCTTCCCTTCAACCCACCTTCACAGCCTCTGTCCCACAATCTCCATAGTCACTAGCACTGTGGGCACAAGGAGCTCCTTGTAGTTTTCCCAGCATTCTTCACCCCAGGTCTTTGCTAACTGTGCACAGTGCCTGTTCCTCCCTCCCTTCTTGGCCTGGTGAGCACCACCCTTCTGTGTAATCTAATCCAAGGGTAGCCATAGCATTAGTATCTCTTGGGAACTTGTTAGAAATGTAAATTCTTGGTCCTTACCCCCATCTACTGATCAGAACCCTGGGATGGGACCCAGTGATTTGTGACTTAACAAGCCTGCAGGTGGTTCTGGCGCCTACTTAGGTTTGAGAGTTCTTGATGGAAGCAGCGGTCTCAACTCTGTCTATGCACTCTACAGTTACCAGAAGTAGAGTGTTATATACTCACTGATATTCACAACCTCTTCCTGAAAACTCTGAGTTAATTGCCCTGGGATAGGACACAGGCATCATTATTTTTAAAACTCTTTCTTAGGTGACTTTAATGTGTAGCTATCCAGCAAAAGGATAGCTCCACCACCTATCCCATCCATCTTACCCAACCTCAGTATTTCTCAGGGCTGAAAGCTCTCCCAGGCAGCCTGGCTGGGAGTTTTGCAGTCAGGGGCCCCACACTTACAGCTTCCAGCAGTGACCTGCTGACACCACCCACTGCTCCCTGATGAGGGAGCCACCACAGAAGTGGTAGCCAGAATTCAGGGACACCTGGTAGGGGACAGAATTCTCCTCACAGGTGTAGCCCCCAACGATCTTGTCATCATCATCAAGGGGGACAGCAACTGCAGTGGAGATGGGAAGGGAGAAGGCAAGGCATTAGTACGTTAGGGGTGGTGCTCCCAGGCTGCGGTTCCTTCCTGCTAATTAGAAATCCTTAAGAAGCACAGTGAGGCTAGGCAATGGAGGGAGTGCTGTCACCCCTGGTAAACATCACTGGATGTGGCTCCCAAGTCTCTGTGTCTGCAGGGCACGTAGCTAGGTACCCTGCAGGGGTTCAGATCTCTCCTGGGGTCACCAGGCTAAGGAAGCAAGAAATGTCCTCACAATACTTGGGATATTGTGATGTGTCTGTCTCACCCACTGAATGCTTCTCTCTTTCATTCACCACCTGTGTACTCCACCTTGCTATTTAAGCCCTGGATGGTCAGGATACTTTGGCCAAGCTAGGAAAACCCCCTGTCTGTGTAGACCTGGCCATGACCAGCTTCCCCCTCAGCCCAGGTCTGTGCAGTGAGGGCAAAGTTGAGGGCAGCCCCAGGCTCACTTTGGCAGAACAGAGGTAGATGTTATCATTGGCCAATAGAACAGCAATTTCTAACCTTGGCTGCATGCCTGGAAATGTTAAAAATTACTTGGGAAGCTTAAAAGCCCAGGACACAGGCTGCACCCCAGACAAATGAAGTTAGAATGTCTAGAGTTGAGTCTCTGGCATGAGTAATTTTTCACCCTCCCTAGTTGCATCTGAGGTTCAGAGTAGCTATAATATTGCTATTCTGGTGCTGTCAGAGAGAAGCCTGAAGCCTACTGCTTCATTTCATGGGCCAACCCAACTGGTCTCCCTTCCAAGCTTTGGCAACCACAGCTGGGATATGGATGAATGACAGTGGTGGCAGTGAAATCAGGGAGAAGTTGAAACAAGTGAGGCTTAAAGAGAGCCCAAGGAGGACGGGAAGTAGAGATGCCAGCTGGAGGAAATAGAACATCAGAGCACAGTCAAAAGAGGAGAGGTAGCAAGAATGGAAGGGCATGTGTCTGCCAGGAAAGGGTGTGGGTGGGGTCTGAGGCAGGGCATGATACTCACCAGCAGCTCCCACAAAGGCAAGGATCAGGAGTGGATTCATGGTGGTAGAGTGTGCCTGACTGGTGGTGGAGGACCCATCTTTATACCTCCCGAGGATCGGGAGAGGACATGTCTGTGAGGTGAGGGTCACCACGCCTCCCAACACAAACAAACCTGCAGCTTTCCCCTTCCCAGGGTCTTGCATCAGCTCAGCTATGTTTGGCCACTCTGTGGGTTTGTGATTCACAGGTGATATGAAACTTGCCTTCTGAGAGAGAGAGGGAACTGGCTGTTTCCTGAAGATGCTGATGGGGAAGACAGGGAAAACCAAGCCCCAGATCACAAAGCTGGGCTTTCTTTATTTTTTTTATTTTTATTTTTATTATTATAATTTTTAAGTTCTAGGGTACATGTGCATAACATGCAGGTTTGTTACATATGTATATCGCAGTACATGTTGGTGTGTGCTGTACCCATCAACCTCGCCAGCACCTCCATTAACTTGTCATTTACATCAGGTATAACTCCCAATGCAATCCCTCTCCCCTCCCTCCCATAATAGCCCTGTGTGTGATGTTCCACTTCCCGAGTCCAAGTGATTCATTGTTCAGTTCCCACCTACGAGTGAGAACATATGGTGTTTATTTTCTTGTTCTTAAGCATGGTTTGCTGAGAATGATGAGTTTCCAGCTGCATCCATATGTCCCTTGCCAAAGGACGCAAACTCATCCTTTTTTATGGCTGCATAGTATTCCATGGTGTATATGTGCCACATTTTTCTTAATCCAATCTGTCACTGATGGACTTTTGGGTTGGATTCCCAAGTCTTGCTATATTGTGAATAGTGCCACAATGAACATACATGTGCATGTGTTCTTATAGCAGCATGATTTATAATCCTCTGCATATACCCAGTAATGGGATGGCTGGCCATATGGTACTTCTAGTTCTAGATCCTTGAGAATTGCCATACTGTTTTCTATAATGGTTGAACTAGTTTACAATCCCACCAACAGTGTAAGTGTTACTATTTCTCCACATCCTCTCCAGCACCTTACCGGTTCCTGACTTTTAATGATTGCCATTCTAACTGTGTGAGATGGCATTTCACAGGGTTTCTTTGATTTGCATCTCTCTGATGCACAAAGATGACGAGCATTTTTTCATGTGTCTGTTGGCTGTATGCATGTCTTCTTTGAGAAATGTCTGTTCATATCCTTTGGGCTCCACTTTTGATGGGGCTGTTTGTTTTTTCTGTGAATTCTGTGTTTGAGTTCTTGTAGGTTCTGGATATTAGCCCTTTGTCAGATGAGGATTGCAATTCTTTTCTCCCATCTCCAGGCCTGTTCAATTTGGAAGGTGTTTCTTTGCTGTGCAGAAGCCTTTTAGTTTAATTCAGATCTCATTTGTCAATTTTGGCTTTTGCTGCTACTGCTTTGGTGTTTTGACATGAAGTCCTTGCCCATGCCTCTATGTCCTGAATGGTATCACCTAGGTTTTCTAGGGTTTTTTATGGTGTTAGGGTTCAACATTAAGTCTCTAATCCATCTTGAATTAATTTTCATATAAGGAGTAAGGAAAGATCCAGTTTCAGCTTTCTACTTATGGCTAGCCAATTTTCCCAGTACCATTTATTAAAAAAGGGAATCCTTTCCCCATTTCTTGTTTCTTTTGCTGTAGCTCTGTCGTTAACGATGGCTGTAGATGTGGTATTATTTGAGGACTGTGTTCTGTCTCCATTGGTCTATATCTCTGTTTTGGTACCACCATGCTGTTTTGGTTACTGTAGCTTGTAGTATAGCTGCCTAGTCATGAAGGTGGATGCTCAGCTTTGTTCTTCTTTTTGACTTAGGATTGTCTTGAGATGTGGCTCTTTTTTGGTTCCCATATGAACTTTTAAAGCAGTTTTTCCAATTCTGTGAAGAAACTCATTGGTAGCTTACTATGATGGCATTGAATCTATAAATTACCTTGGGTAGTATGGCCATTTTCAATATATTGATTCTTCCTATCCATGCATGTATGTTCTTCCATTTGTTTGTGTCCCTTTGATTTCACTGGAGCAGTGGTTTGTAGTTCTCTTTGAAGAGGTCCTTACATCTCTTGTGCTGGATTCTAGGTATTTTATTCCCTTTTGAAGGAATTAAGTAATGAAGTTCATTCAAGGATTTGACTCTCTGTTTGTTACTGGTGTATAAGAATGCTTGTGATTTTTGCACATTAATTTTGTATCCTGAGACTTTGCTGAAGTTGCTTATCAGCTTGGTTGAGATTTTGGGCTGAGATGATGGGCTTTTCTAAATATACAATCATGTCATCTTGCAAATAGGGACAATTTGACTTCTTCTTTTCCTAACTGAATAATTCCTCCTTTTTTCTTTCTCTTGCTTTGATTGCTGTAGTCAGAACTTGCAACACGAGGCTGAATAGGAGGGAGAGAGGGCATCCCTGTCTTTGCCAGTTTTCAAAGGGAATGCTTCCAGTTTTGCCCATTCAAGCATGATATTGGCTGTGGGTTTGTTATAACAGCTCTTATTATTTTGAGATATGTTCCACTAATACCTAGTTTATTGAGAGTTTTAGCATGAAGGGCTGTTAATCTGTCAGCTGGGCCTTTTCTGCATCTATTGAGATAATCTGTGGTTTTTCTCTTTGGTTCTGTTTATATGGATTACGCTATTGATTTGCATATGTTAAACCAGCCTTGCATCCCAGGGATGAAGCCCACTTGGATCATGGTGGATAAGCTTTCTTTTGATGTGCTGCTGGATTCAGTTTGCCAGTATTTTATTGAGGATTTTGTATCGATATCCATCAGGGATATTGGTCTAAAATTTTCTTTTTTGTTGGTAGGTTCTGCCAGGCTTTGTGTCAGGATGATGTTGGCCTCTAGCAAAATGAGTTAGGAGGATTCTCTTTCTGGCCATTGATTGGCCAGTTTCAGAAGCTAATGGTACCAGTTCTCCCTTGTACCTCTGTAGAATCTTAGCTGTGAATCCATCTGGTCCTGGACTTTTTGCTGGTGGCTCTCACTATTGGCCTCACTTTCAGAGCCCATATTGGCCCATTCAGGATTCAACTTCCTTTCCTGGCTTAGTCTGTAGAGGTAAGTGTCTGTGAAATTATCCATTTCTTCTAGGATTTTCTAGTTTATTTGCATAGAGGTGTTTATAGTATTCTCTGGATGGTAGCTTTGTGCTCTGTGGGTCAGTGGTATATCTGCTTTATCATTTTTTTTGTGTGTGTGTCTATTTGATTCTTCTCTCTTTTCTTCTTTATTAGTCTTCCTAGCGGTCTATCAATCTTGTTGATCTTTTTAAAAAACCAACTCCTGGATTCATTGATTTTTTGGAGGGTTTTTTGTGTCTCTATCTCCTTCAGTCCTGCTCTGATCTTAGTTATAGCGGTCAGCGTCCCCCAGTAGACATCTACAGAACTCTCCACCCCAAATCAACAGAATATACATTCTTCTCAGCATCACATCACGGTTATTCCAAAATTGACCACATAATTGGAAGTAAAGCACTCCTCAGCAAATGTACAAGAACAGAAATTATAACAAACTGTCTCTCAGACCACAGCAATCAAACTAGAACTCAGGACTAAGAAACTCAATCAAAACCGCTCAACTACATGGAAACTGAACAACCTTCTCCTGAATGACTACTGGGTACATAATGAAATGAAGGTAGAAATAAAGATGTTCTTTGAAACCAATGAGAACAAAGATACAACATACCAGAATCTCTGGGACACATTTAAAGCAGTGTGTAGAGGGAAGTTTATAGCACTAAATGTCCACAAGAGAAAGCTGGAAAAATCCAAAATTGGCACTCTAACATCACAATTAAAAGAACTAGAGAAGCAAGAGCAAACACATTCAAAAGCTGGCAGAAGGCAAGAAACAGCTGGGCTTTCTTAGGCCGAGGAGATGGTTAGAAGAAGGGAGAATGGCCTGGCTGTTTAGGAATCCTTTTAACTATTGGGGATGTATTTAATGTACTTAAGGAAGGACAAGCGTTGGTAACAAGCTTGGCTTTTCAGTGTCCTGGAGCCCCCAAGAGAGGAGGGAAGTCTTATCTAAGGTTCATTCCTGTGAAAATGAAGATGCTTCTCTCCAGTCAGTGTGCGGGCATGTCAAATCCAAGACTCTGGGAACAAGAATTCCAACACTAACGGATAAGGAGAAGGGAGACTCACATTCCATAGAATTCTGGGCTTCCAGATGGTTCTCCTTCCTACCAAGGCTTAAGGATGGGAAGTGCTGCAAAGAAGGAGGGGCACAGGTTAGTTAGGAACTTAGTGCATCTGGAGGATGGAAAACGAATGGCACACTCCTCCCCTTCTTCAATGTGAAGACATTTGTCTGTCTCATGTGCATCTTGTCATAGGTTCTCTTCATGCAGCCTCACGGTTGCCCTGGCAACCTGCACTCAGGGTGATGCAAACTGACCCACCTGCTCGGGGTTGACAGCGTGAACCAGAATGACATGGCCCCTGATCAGATGTCAGAGTATGAACTTTTCAGTATCTTGGAGCCCCCAAGAGAGGAGGAAAGTCTTATCTAAGGCTTGTTCCTGTGAAAATGAAGATGCTTCTCTCCAGTCAGTGTGCGGGCATGTCAAATCCAAGACTTTGGACCATGGTAAATCTGGGTTATGATCTGATCTGAGAATCAGCAGTAGGTAGAGATTTGAGCACGTGGTAAATAGGTCACATACTGGGTTCAATAACGAAGATGTGGAGGGGTGTGTCTAGAATTTTCTGTCTTAGATACAGTGAGATTATGCTGGACTCAGTACAAAGTGAATCTCCCCAGACAATATCCTGATTTGGGCCCTACCAAGATTACTAAGACACAGTTGTGTAATTGACTGAGGCACAACTTGGCCAGAGCAGTGTGGAGATGGAAATGCTGTCTCTCCTCAAGTCTAATGATGTAAGGAAAAAAGGAGCTTCCTTATGAGGGTACTTTCCCTTCTCAGCAACTCAGAGTTCAGATTGGTGATGGGCAGGAGTGAGCAGAGTTCAAGTTTGAATTCTTTGAAAGGTAAGAGAAGCGGGGATATTCTGGAGACAGTAAACCAAATGAGCAAAGCTCAGAAACTTGGTGGTGAAATTGGACATGCCAGGGGGATAGAGGGAGGAAGCAAATGGAAACCAGAGGGAATCAGAAAAAATGCCAAAGTGGAGCCAGTGGAGTTGAGAGGACACACAGAGATCCTTCAGGTTTAGCTCCTGGCATGGCCGCTGAGCCAGCTTCCCCACAGCCAGGAGACCCACTGCTTGGAGACACCCTCTCCACCCCGTACCCGCTCTAATCACTGATAGGCTCATACCTAACACTGCTGTATTTAGATGGTGCATGGTGTCTGACAGTTTTACAAGAGTTTTCACATAAGCAACAGTGGTACATTGCTTTTCATTTATGCTGAGTTTCACAGTTTAACTTCCCACAAACATGCTAATTATGATTTGTGCAGAGCAAAATTATTTCCATTTGTAGAGGAAGACAATGCAATTCAGAAGGATTCTGTCTTGCCCAAGAATACAGATCTTGGCAGAGCTGACCATAAGGCTAATGGAAGCCATGGGAATTGCTGCAGGTGGCATCTAAAAGGAGATTTATTGAGGATCAAGACAGAGGTCCCCAGAGGACAAACTGTACATCTGATTCCTTCCTGGTACTTTTCTTCCTGGCAGAAATAGATGATTAAATTCCTCTTTCTCCTGGCACCTTGTCTCAGAGCCTTACCTTGCCACAGTTCCAGACCCATCCAGGCCATAACTACCGTTTAGATGACACACCTCTCTGCTCACGAATAACTGGCCAAGCCTGAGGTAGCCAGGTTTTGGAGCATTGATAATATGGGCTTTTCCTGTGTTGTCCCTAAACATGTTGTTTCATTTTGTCCCCGTGTCATGGCATTTTTGCAGAACTCCTGCCTTAGAGAATAAGGAGAGACTCTTCCTCTAGCAACCGTAGACACCAGTTGTGCCCTAAACAGGGATGTGAACCTTGGTAGAAGATGGAAATTTTTTTTGGAAAAGGGGATTTTTGGATCAGTGCTTGTGGCTCTGACTCTCTGTCTGGAAGGCAACACCCAAGAATATGAGGATTTCTGTATCTAGAGCTTGAAGACAAGCCTTCTCCAGTATTTTGTGCTCTTCCTTAAATGATCACACTATAGTCTGAGGTCAGTTTTCTTCAAAAAGGAATGACCTCACAGGCAGAGAAGACAGCTATAGGTGGAGACTGTTACCTCATACTGTAGACCCAGATGTGTAGGATAGGCTCAGATCTAGCTGCCCAAGCTCAATTTGGAGGACATGCCATTCTTGGTACTGTTCATTCTGAACTATAGATTTCTTTGTCTACTTCTGTGAGCTATCTTTCTGGTTTGTGTTCAGTGCTTAGCACACCAAACCACTGTCCTTCAATTATGATAACAGTGAATCATTTCTGTGCTTACTATATACCACATAGCTTACTATACAACATGTAACTCATATAAGTTAAGAATGTTTTTTTCATTTTATCATGACAACCACCTTGGGATTTTACATTTTATGCATGATCAAATGATCATTTTATAGATGATCAAATGAGTTTTCTGGAGGTAAAGTGAGGCTTCCACCTCCCAGTGCAGCAGCTACAATCCACAGCCAGCCCTGCCTGCACCTAAGACCTTGACAAAGCAACTAGAGCCAGAAAGAGCCATGAGAGAAGCTTTCAATCACTTCCAGCCACTTTGTCGCCCATTTTTTCTCTTCTCATCTCCTGCATTTTTCTCCATCTCCAGGTACAGTTTGGGATGTGGACGCCTATTCCAATACAAAACCACTTGGGGATCCTTTCCTGATACCCCAATTCATCTCTATTTCCCCCCTTTCAAGTCAGATCTTACCTACCTGTTTGGGTCAGAGACATGTGTATGTTAAAATCCCCGAGGAAGGTGGCAGGGACTGTGCCCTGAGATGATTATTGGTGAAGTGGATTTATGCTTCATTTCAGTTTAAGAGAATGTTGCTGTGTCTCTGCCCAGGACAGACAGCCCACTGTGGCCCTGGGTGATGAGGGAAGCCCACAGAGGCCCAGGGTTTGTGTCCTGTGTCTACCAGTGTCTGCAGAGCCAGAATTGAGCTAATCCCGTGAAAGGACAAGTGCTGATGGGCAGTTGTATGGTCGGTTGCTATGGGGCTTGTTGAGCTCTCAAATTCCAGGTGACAAGATCAATGCATGCTTGAGGGGTCCCATCCCAGCAGGCTCTGGTGGCTGCAAACTGGTTTAGGTGTGGAAGGTCATACCACTTTACCTTTGGTTTTTCTTTGAAAACTAAACAATGAAAGACAGATGAAAACAAGAATTCTACCAGTGGGCAGGCAAGAATTCTCTTCTGGAAAAGGGATGTTTGTGGCTCTTCCCCATGTTGGCCTTGAAAGCACTTGGCTGCAGAATGGCTACTATTAAAATGTCAAAAAATTGGAAGATGCTGGTGAGGCTGCAAAGGAAAGGGAATGCTGATACACTGTTGGCCTGCGTGTAAATTAGTTCATGGAAAAATTAACACAGAAAGCATTTTGGAGATTTCTGAAATAATTTAAAACAAAACTACAATTCCACCCAGCAATTCCTTTAGTGGGCATTTACCCAAAGGAAAATAATTGTTCTGCCAAAAAGACACATGCTCTTGAACATCTTTCACAGCACTATTCACAGTAGCAAAGCCGTGGAATGAACCTAGAGGGCCATCAGCATTAGACTGGATGAAGGAAATGTGGTACATATACACTGTGGAATACTATGCGTCCATGAGAAGAATGAAATCATGTCCTTTGCAGCAACATGGATCTACTTGGAGACCATAGTTCTAAGGAAATTAACATAGGAACGGAAAACCAAATATCATGTTCTCAGGTATAAGTGGGAGCTGAGCATTGGGTACACATGGATATAAATATAGGAACCGTAGACACTGCAACTACTGGAGGAAAGAGAGAGGGAGGGTGGAAAGGACTGAAAAACTAACTATTGGGTGTTATGCTCAGTGTCTGCGTGATGAGATCATTTGTACCCTGAAGCTCAGCATCACACAATAAACCCATGTAATGGTCCTGCACATATAGCCCCTGAATCGAAAATAAAAGTTGAAATTATTTTTTCAAAAATGGGCCCTCGGCCAGAAGCAGAGGCTAATGCTTGTAATTCCAGCACTTTCTATCACTTGAGGTCAGGAGATCAAAACCAGCCTGTCCAGCATGATGAAACCCTGTCTCTACTAAAAATATAAACAACAACAACAACAAAGAAATTAGCTGGGCATGGTGGCAGGTGCCTGTAACCCCAGCTACTTGGGAGGCTGAATCACTTCATCCTGGAAGTTGGAGGTTGTAGTGAGCAGAGAGGATGCCACGGCACTCAAGCCTGGCTGTAGTTCAGCCAGAAGGAGATGTTTTGTGTGAAGGCTGAGGTGGAGCTGTTCGGAGCCTCTGTGACAAGGAGGCCCTAAGCCATGGCGGTGGACACAGTTGCAACTTTCTGCTTCTTTGCCCTTTAGTCTGGCCCCACAGGTGAACAATACCAGCCTCAATCCCGAGCACATGCTCTGGAGACCTTCACATCTCACAGTTCCATGTGAGCAAATGGACTGGGAAAGCTGTGTGGCCTGAGAAAAGGCAACCATGGCCTCGCTTTCACATAGTATTTTGTCTTGAATTTTGAATAAGCCTTATTTTATTTTATTTTATTTTTTGTTTTGTGTTTTTGGTGGTGGTGGTGGTTTATTTTACACAGACCACTTCGAAGAAATCCCATGGTTATCTGTGATTTACATACCCTGTTTCTGCTGGCAACCCTTCTGATTGGGGTGACTAACTTCTCTGTGTAAAGAGTCTACGTGGCCCAGGTAGGAGGTGGAAGCAGGCGTCTGGAGGCCATTGGTATACTTACGTCTGTCTCTTGGCTTCAGGTAACCAGCTGGGCTTTGGTGGGAATGATCTGAATGGAGACAGAAAACAGTGGAAACTAACACTCCCTGCCCAGCCCTGTTTCTATGAAGTGTTTGGTTCTCCCCTTGACTCTTGAGTGATGATTATATTCAGACAAGGCATTGACATTATGGTAAGAAAGGGAAAAAGTGTATCTGTCTTGTCTGTCTATCTATCTACTGGATATATATCTCCTAAAGCAGACAAACCCAAGGCTGTACAGTGAACTAGGGTCTGGCTTTGGACTCCAGAAAAACAAAATTCATGTTGAACAAAGTGATGTTTCTATGCAATGACTTTCTGGGGGACCTGTGTGTATCTGTCCATTGTGTGTAAGCCCTGAGCCCCGTTTTCCTCTGAAGATAGTGAGTGGTAGCCGTCTCCTCAAACGAATCACACATCTGAGCCCAGATGGCCCTCTGAAGGTAATGGATCTCACACATTTACGGTTTACCAACAAGTGTCTGATGCTTACTTGGGTGTATTCCACAGCATGTGGACTGCAGACCCCTGTGTTTTCCAGGAATGCTGTGCTCCATGTAGAGGTTTTACTCTACTCATCACTGCAATTTGTATGCTGCACTGTGGACACTTGGAGGCCTGTGCTGTGTTCCCTGTGACTGGAAATGTGCTCTGAACTTGTCTGTCTCCATTGGCTGCTCCTGGCCCTTGGTACCAGCTCCCAGGGGTGTCCACAACCACTTGGGACAGAAGGTGAAGGTGGAATTTCAAAGAGAAGCTTGCTTGGATCTTCTGTGCCAAGCTTGGATGAGTTGTGGCCCTAACATAGGCCCTCTCAGATTTGCCAGGAGGAGGCTTTGGCAGCTGCCACAGGTGCCACAGGGCCTGCCTCCCTCTGCTGCCTCCAGTGGTGCAAGCCTGCCAACGTGTGGCCAGAGTGGCTGGATGGTGTCACAGTCCTCAGATGTCCTTCCTTCCACCACTTTTAAAGAGTCCCAAATAACTCACTTGAAGTGTCTCAAAGGAAAGCAAGTTTTATTAAAATGAATCCTTCCTCAGTTAATTGATCAAATGGGTAAATCCTGACTCTTCCTAGTTTCCTTCCCTGGTCAGAGTGGGGAGCTGGTGGTAGCTGTGGGATTCACTGTGGTGTCCTATCCCAGAGGCAAAGAAGATAAAAATGTAGCGTGCAGAGCTGGGCTTGATTCCCAAGTCACAGTCAGGCTCCCGCTATGGGAGGCGGGACATCTCTCTAGCTGCTCACAGAGAGAGAAGTAGGGAATTGAGGAAGAGTTAGGGGCCAGGGAGATTTACTTGAGTCTGATTTTCCAGGTGAATGAGAAGGGAGGGTTTAGTCCAGGGCTTGGTGCCAATGCATTCCTGGGAGAGGCATGTCATCACCAACAGCATTGGTCATTATTGTTGTATGTTAGCAATAAGATTCAGCTGGTCAGGTTTTTTGGGCTGCCTCGAAGATGCTGACACATTTTCTGTGCTGTGATTGTTCTGAAGGCAGAGTAGCTCTAACCACTGTGAGAACCCAAATAAAAATCAATACCCCCCATCCAAGAGCACCTTTCTGAAACTCACGTTTCTCTAGAAAACAGTGCCCCCCTTTCTCCCAAGCTTATTAGTTTTGGATTCCATCTCCTTGTATGTGCTAATCTACTGTACCATGGAACACATTCGGGGAGCTGGGGGCTCTGTTTACCTTTAAGCGGGAAAGTCGTGTCTGACCTGAAATTGGAGGATGCTTTCCAGTGTGAAGGAGTGTGAGGCAGCAGGCACAGACACAGTGAGAACAGGGTCACTTTATTGGTATAGAGACTGCAGAGGGACCGGGGGCTTTAGCTGTTGGCAGCTATGGTGTCCTTAATCCAGTCCACATAGTTGTAGACCTTGGTGTAGACTCCAGGCTTGTTTTTCTGGGCACAGCCATCGCCCCAGGAGACAATGCCTTGGAGCTCTCCGTTGCAGACTGCAGGGCCACCAGAGTCCCCCTGGGCGGAAGAAAGGATAAGTTGTATGGACAGATGGAGGAGGAATATAGCTATATTTACTCTGAACCGTAAAGACCGCTTTCCAGCCAGCTCTGTGGCTCCACGTCCTTCTCATGGTGGCCCATTCTCTGTTCTTCCTAAGCAGATAGCATGCAGCCCAAGGGAGACTTCCTCACTTCTCCATGGGGGAACTTCAGGGAGCCTCCTCAGCTCCACCACCTTGGGAGTTGAAATATTTTTCCCGGGTGGGGCCTGGGTATCAGTGGGAGCCTCAGCATGGGAAGGGTTGTTCAAATCACCTGGCAGGAATCCTTGCCTCCCTCAAGGAAGCCTATACAGAACATGTTGCTGGTAATCCTTCCAGGGTAGCAGGCTTCACACTCAGCCTGGGTCAGCACAGGAGCTTCCAGGCACTGCAGCTCATCTGGGTAGTCAGCTGTGAGGATCAGGAAGAGAACAAAGAAAGTCGAAATGTGGGTCAGGCCAGAGAAGGAGACAATAATCTAGGATGGAACATTGAAGAGGAACACTGCCCCTGGAGAGGACTCCAAAACATAAGTCCTGGCAAGGGGCTCTGGCTTTTCAATCCCAGAATGATCATTGTTGAACCCCTTCCAACATGTAATCACAGCACGTTCTCCATTTGTCCTGTCTCTCGATTTTAGGAGCCAAGTCCTTGAGACTTTGCATCCACTGGTGCCCAGTACAGAACCTGTGTGTAATGGCCACTGGAAATGTGTCTTAAGCCCGGAGGCAAGTGGATTTAAGTTAAGGGGCATGGTTCGTTCTGGAAATTGTGAGGATGGAGGGAAGTAGAAGGACAAAGGGAGCCACGCACCACCATAGCTCAAAGTGTTGCCCCAACCAGAGATGAGGCACTCAGTGCAGGGAACTGGAGGGTGGGTGGGCAGAGGGATGATGGACACGTAGTCATTGATGACGGCAGGTGTGGAGAGCTTGATCAGCATGATGTCATTGTCCAGAGTTGTTGGGTTGTATTCGGGGTGGCAGATGATCTTGTCTGCGCTGATGAACTGCTCAGTCCCCTCAAGGACATTGATGTTGTGCTCTCCCAGTATCACCTGGATGCGGCTGATGGGCATGGCAGGCATGGTGAAGATCCTCTCTCACAGCTGGGTTACCCATCCCACCTTCCCCAGGGTTCTCAAGCTCTCTGCTCATGGACAGCTCTGGAGTCATAGGGTGGGGTGTGTGGCCATATTGCAGGGACAGAAGAGGGATGTGGGTCAGTGCAGGTGTGAGACCCAGGATCTTTCTGCTTCAGAGGTTGGTGTTAGTGGGGTGGGGCAGAGTCAAAGGGATCCCAGTGGAGGCTGCTTCTCAGTCCACCTTCACAGCCTCTTTCCCAGAATCTCCACAGTCACTAGCACTGTGGGCACAAGGAGATCCTTGAAGATTTCCCAGTATCCTCCATCCCAGGCCTTTGTTAACTGTGCATAGTGCCTGTTCCTCCCTCCTTTCTTGGCCTGGTGAGCACCATACTTCTGTGTAATCTAATCCAAAGGTAGCCATAGTATTAGAATCTCCTGGGAACTTGTTAGAAACGTAAATTCTTGGTCCTACCCCTGTCTATTGATCAGAACCTTGGGTATGGGACCCAGTGATTTGTGCCTTAACGAGCCTATAGGTTTTTCTGATGCATACTCAGGTTTGAGAGTTCCTGGTATAGGCAGCAGTTCTGAGTTCTGTCTACACACTCTACAGTTACCAGAGGTAGAGTGTGAAATGCTTACTGATATTCACACCCTCTTCCTGAAAATTTTGAGTTCATTGCCCTGGGATAGGACACAGGCATCAGTATTTTTAAAAACCCTTTCTTAGGTGGCTTTAATGTGTAGCTAACCAGCAAAAGTACTTGCCTGCTTTTCTCACTAGCTCAGTCCACTCCAAGATCATCCCTGCCTGGTTTTATGACCACAACCCTTGCTGTTTCATGGATTTGCCTGGGTGTGGGAGGTTCTTGTCTTGTGTTCACTCTCTGCTCTGGAGAGTCAGCTGCTGCCAACAAGTTTTCTTCTCCACCATCTCTCCCCTCCATCTTACCAAACCTCAGTACTTCCCTGGGCTGAAGCCAAGCTCTCCCAGGCAGACTGGGTTGGATTTTTGCATTCAGGGGCCCCACACTTACGGCTTGTAGCAGTGACAGGCTGAAATTACCCATTGTTCACAGATGAGGGCGCCACCACAGAAGTGGTAGCCATAATTCAGGGACACCTGGTAGGGGACAGAATTCTCCTCACAGGTGTAGCCTCCAACGATCTTGTCATCATCGTCAATGGGGACAGCAACTGGAGTGGAGACAGGAAGGGAGAAGGCAAGTCAGTAGCATGTTGGGGGTGGTGCTCCCAGCCTGCAGTTGCTTCCTGCGAATTAGAAATCTTTAAGAAGCACAGTGAGGCTACGCAAGGGAGGGAGCACTGCCACCCCGGTGAGCATCACTGGATGTGGTTCCCAAGTCTCTGTGTCTGCAGGGCACATAGCTAGGTATCCAGTGGGGGCTCAGATCTCTCCTGGGGTCACCAGGCTGAGGATGCAAGGAATGTCCTCACAATGCTTCCAGTGGGATAGGAGTTGGGATGGGGTTGTCTCACCCACTGAATGCTTCTCTCTTTCATTCACCACCTGCGTACTCCACCTGGCTGTTTAAGCCCTGGATGGTCAGGATACTTTGGCCAAGCTAAGAAAACCCCCTGGCTGTGTAGACCTGGCCATGACCAGCTTCCCCCTCAGCTCAGATCTGTGTAGTGAAGGCAGAGTTGAGGGCAGCCCCAGGCTCACTTCAGCAGAACAAAGGTAGATGTTATTATTGTCCAAAAGAACAGCAATTCTCAACCTTGGCTGCATGTCTAGAAATGTTAAAAAATCACCTGGGAAGCTTAAAAGCCCAGAACACAGGCTGCACCCCAGACAAATGAAGTGAGAATTTCTAGAGTTGAGTCTCTGGCATGAGTAATTTTTCCACCTCCCCAGGTGCATTCAAGGTTAAGAGCAGCTATAGCGGAGGTATTCTGGTGCTGTGGGAGCCAAGCCTGAAGCCCGCTGCTTTATTTCGTGGGCCAGCCTCACCTGGTCTCCCTTCCCAGCATCTCCAACTACAGCTCGGATATGGATGAATTGCAGTGGTGGGAGTGAAATCAGGGAGAAGGTGAAAGAGGTGAGGCTTAAAGAGAGCCCAGGGAGGATGGGAAGCCCAGATGAAGGAAATAGAATATCAGAGCACAGTCAAAAGAGGAGAAGTAGCAAGAATGGCAGGGCATGTGTCTGCCAGGAAGGGGGGGGTGGGGCCTGAGGCAGGGCATGAAACTCACCAGCAGCTCCCACAAAGGCAAGGATCAGGAGTGGATTCATGGTGGTAGAGTGTCCCTGACTGGTGGTGCAGGACCCATCTTTATACCTCCCGAGGATGGGGAGAGGAGGTGTCTGTGAGGTGAAGGTCACCACTCCTCCCAGGACAAACACACCTGCAGCTTTCCCCTTCCCAGGGTCTTGCATCAGCTCGGCTATGTTTGGCCACTCTGTGGGCTTGTGATTCACAGGTGATAAGGAAACTTGCCTTCAGAGAGCAGAGAGGGAGACTGGCTGTTTCCTGCAAGGATGCTGGGATGGGAAAGACAGGGAAAGATAAGACCCGGATCACACAGCTGGGCTTTCATAGGCCAAAGAGATGAGGGTTAGAGGGAGAGAGAATGGCCTGACTGTTTAGGAATCTTTTTAACTATTGTGGATGTATGTAATGTACTTAAGGAAGGGCAAGTGTTGGTAACAAGCTTGGCTTTTCAGTGTCCTGGAGCCCCCATGAGAGGAGCAAAGTCATATCTAAGGCTCGTTCCTGTGAATATGAAGATGCTTCTCTCCAGTCAGCATGTGGCACGGTTAAATCTAAGGCTTTGGGGAATAAGAAATCCAAATTAAGGGGTAAGGAGAAGGGAAATGCAGCATTCCACAGGATTCTGGGCTTCCAGATGGCTCTCCTTCCTACCAAGGCTTAAGGATGGGAAGTGTTTCAAAGGAGGGGGCACAGGTTAGGTAGGAGCTTACTCAGTGCATCTGGAGGATGGAAAACCAGTGGCGCACTCCTCCCCTTCTTCAATGTGAAGACATTTGTTTCCCTCATGTGCATCTTATCGTAGGTTCTTTTTATGCAGCCTCAAGGATGCCCTGGCAACTGGCACTCAGGGTGATGCAAACTGACCTACTTGCTCAGGGCTGACAGCCTGAACTAGCATGATATGCCCCCGATCAGATGTCAGATTGTGGACCATGGTAAATCTGGGATACGATCTGATCTGAGATTTTAGCACATGGTAAATGGGTCGCATATTGGGTTCAATAACGAAGATGTGGAGGGGTGGGTCTGGAATTTTCTATTTTAGATGCAGTGAGATTATGCTGTGTTCAGTACAAAGTGAATCTTCCCAGATAATATCCTGATTTGCGCCCTACCAATGCTACTGAAATACAGTTGTGTAATTGACTGAGGCATAACCTGGCCAGAGCAGTGTGGAGATGGAGATGTTGTCTGCGCTCAGGTCTAGTGATGTAAAGAAAGGAGGAGCTTCCTTATGAGGAACTCTGAGTTCAGGCTGGTGATGGGTAGGAGTGAGCAGAGTTCAAGTTTGAATTCTTTGAAAGGTAAAAGAAGCAGCAGTGTTCTGAAGATGGTGAACAAAATGAGCAAAGCTCAGAAACTTGGTGGTGAAATTGGACATGGCCAGGGGCTAGAGGGAGAAAGCAAATGGAAACCAGAGGGAATTGGAAAAAATGCCAGAGTGGGGCCCAAGGAGTTGAGAGGACACACAGACTACCTTCTGGCCCAATTCCTGGCATGGCTGCCAAGTCAGCTTCCCCACAGCCAGGAGACCTACTGCTTGGAGACACCCTCACCACCCCGTACCTCCTCTAATCACTGTTGGGCTCAAACCTAACACTGCTGTACTTAGATGGTGTATGCTGCCTGACAGCTTTATACGAGTTTTTATGTAAGCAAGAGTGGTGCATAGCTCTTCATTTATGCTGAGTTTCACAGTTTAACTTCCCACAAACATGCTAATTGTTATTTGTGCAGAACAAAATTATTTCCATTTGTAGAGGAAGACAATAAGATTGAGAAGGATTCTGTCTTGCCCAAGAATACAGATCTTGGCAGAGCTGACCATAAGGCCAACGGAAGTCATGGAGAGCATTGTGAAGTGTGGGAATTGCTGCAGGTGGCATCTAAAAGGAGATTTATTGAGGATCAAAGCAGAGGTCCCCAGAGGACAAATTGTACATCTGATTCCTTCCTGGTGCTTTTTTTCCTGGCAGAAATAGATGATTCAATTCATCTTTTTCCTGACACCTTGTCTCGGAGCCTTACCTTGCCACAGTTCCAGACCCATCCAGGCCATGACCGCCATGTAGATGACACACTTCTCTGCTCACAAATAACTGGCCAAGCCTGAGGTATCCAGGTTTTGGGCCATCGATAATATGGGTTTTTCCTTTGTTGTCCCTAAACATGTTTCATTTTGCCCCCTTGTCATGGGGTCTTTGCAGAACTCCTGCCTTGGAGGATAAGGAGAGACTCTTGCTTTAGCAACTGTAGATACCAGTGTGCACTAAACAGGGAGGTGAACCTTAGTAGAAGGTGGAAAATTTTTTGGAAAAGGGGATTTTTGGATCTGTGCTTGTGGCTCTGACTCTCTGTCTGAAAGGGAACACTCAAGAATATGAGGATTTCTGTATCTAGAGCTTGAAGACTAGCCTTCTCCAGTATTTTGCGCTCTTCCTTAAATGATCACACTATAGTCTGAGGTCAGCTTTGTTCAAAAATGAATGACCCTATAGACAGCAAAGACAGCTATAGGTAGAGACTGTTACTTCATACCGTAGACTCACATGTGTAGGACAGGTTCAGATCCAGCCGCCCGAGCTCAATTTGGAGGACATGCCATTCTTGCTACTGTTCATTCTGAACTACAGTTTTCTTCGTCTACTTCTCTAAGACATCTTTCTGGCTTGTATTTAGTGCTTAGCACACCAAACCACTGTCCTTCAATTATGATAACACTGAATCATTTTTGTGTGCTTACTATATACCCTATAACTTACTATACAGCATGTAACTCATACAAGTTAAGAATGTGTTTTTCATTTTATCATCACAACCACCTATGGGATTGCCCATTTTACAGATGATCAAATAAGCTTTCTGGAGGTAAAGTGATTCTCCCATCTCCCAGAGCAGCAGCTCCCAGCCAGAGGTGACCCTGCCTGCACCTACTATCTTGGCAAAGCAACCAGAGCTGGAAAGAACCACAAGAGAAGCTTTCAATTACTTTTAGCCACTTTGTCCCCCTTTTTTCTCTCCTTCTCTCCTGCCTTTTTTTTCCATCTCCAGGTACAATTCGGGATGTGAATGCCTGTCCCAACACAAAAACACTCGGGATTCATTCCTGATACCCCAATTCATCCTGATTTCCCCCCGCTTTAAAGTCAGATCTCATCTACCTGTTTGGGTCAGAGAGATGTGCATTTTAAAATCTCCAAGGATGCGGGCAGGGACTGTGCCCTCAGATGATTATTGGTGAAGTGGATTTAAGCGTAATTTCAGTTTAATAGAATGTTGCTGTGTCTCTGCCTAGGACAGGCAGCCCATTGTGGCCTTGGGTGATGAGGGAAGCCCACAGTGGCCCAGGATTTGTTACCTGTGGCTGCCAGTGTCTGCAGAGCCAGAATTGAGCTAATTCCGTGAAAGGATGGGTGCTGATGGGCAGTTGTATGGTCGGTTGCTATGGGTCTTCTTGATCTCTCAAATTCCAGGAGACAAGATCAACGCATGCTTGACGGGCCCCTTCCCAGCAGGCTCTGGTGGCTGCAAACTGGTTCAGGTGTGGAAGATCATACCACTTTACCTTTGATTTTTCTTTCACAAACAACAAAAGAGAGATGAAAACAAGCATTCTACCAGTGGGCAGGCAAGAATTCTCTTCGGGAAAACAGAAATTTGTGGCTTTTCCCTGCATTGGCCTTGAAAGAATTTGGCTGGAGAGTGGCTATTATTAAAATGTCAAAAAAAGAAAAAAAATAGAAGATGCTGGTGAGGCTGCAGAGGAAAGGGAAGGCTGGGCAGAGTGTAAATTAGTTCATGGAAAAAGTAATGCAGAAAGCACTTTGGAGATTTCTGAAATAATTTAAAACAGAACTACCATTCCACCCAGCAATTCCTTTACTGGGCATTTACCCAAAGGAAAATAAATGTTCTGCCAAAAAGACACATGCTCTTGCATGTCCGTCACAGCACTATTCACAGTAGCAAAGCCATGGAATCAAGCTAGGTGGCCAGCAGCAGTAGACTGGATGAATGAAATGTGGTACACATACACCGTGGAATACTATGCAGCCATGAAAAGAATGAAATCATGTCCTTTGCAGAAACATGGATGAAGCTGGAGACAATAATCCTAAGTAAATTAACATAGGAACAGAAAACCAAATATCGCATTCTCATGTATAAGTGGGAGCTGAGCATTGGGTACACATGGATGTAAATATGGGAACAGTAGACACTGCAACTACTAGAGGGAAGAGAGAAGGAGGGTGGAAAGGGTGAAAAACTACCGATTGGGTGCTATGCTCATTGCCTGAGTGATGAGATCATTTGTGCCCCAAACCTCAGTATCACACAATATACCCATGTAACGAACCTGCTCATGTAACCGCTGAATCTAAAATAAAACTTGAAATTATATATTTTTTAAATAGAACGTGCTCTAGAAGTGGTAGCTCACACCTGTAATCCCAGCACTTTGGATCACTTGAGGTCAGGAGTTCAAAACCAGACTGGCCAACATGGTGAAACCCTATCTCTACTAACAATACAAAAAAAAAAAAAAATTAACTGGGAATCGTGGTGCGTGCCTGTAATCCCAGCTATTTGGGAGACTTGAGCCCAGGAGGTGGAGGTTTTAGTGAGCAGAGATCATGCCACGGCACTCCAGCCTGGATGTAGTTGAGCCAGAAGGAGATGTTTTGTGTGAAGGCTGAGGTTGGGGCTCTTCGGAGCATCAGTGTGAAGGAGGCCCTAAGTTATAGTGGTGGACACAGTAGCAGCTTTCTGCCTCTTTGTCCTTTATTCCAGACCCACAAGTGAACAGTACCAGCCTCGATCCCAAGCACACGCTCTGGAGACCTTCACATCTCACAGTTCCATGTGAGCAAATGGACTGGGAAAGCTGTGTGGCCTGAGAAAAGGCAACCCCATGGCCTGGATCTCACACAATATTTTGTCTTGGATTTTGAATAAGCATTTTTTTGCTTGTTCTGTGTTTTTGGTGGTGGTGTTGGTATACTTTACACTGACCGCTCGGAAGAAACGCCACAGTTATCTGTGGTTTTCATGCCCTGTTTCTGCTGCCGACCCTTCTGAGTGAGGTGACTCACTTTTCTGTGTAGAGTCTAAGTGGTCCAGGTAGGAGGTGGAAGCAGCCGTCTGGAAGGCCTTTGGGGTCCTTATGTCTGTCTCTTGGCTTCAGGTATCCAGCTGGGTTTTGAAAGGAATGATCTGAATGGAGACAAAAAACAATGGAAACTAACACTCCCAGCCCAGCCTTGTTTCTATGAAGCGTTTGGCTCTTCCCTTGACTCTTGAGTGATGATGATATTCAGACTAGACATTGACATTATGGTAAGAACAGGAAAGAATGTATCTGTCTTGTCTGTCTATATAGACATAAATCTACTGGATATATATCTCCAAAAGCGGACAAACCCAAGGCTGTAAGGTCACCTAGGTCTGCGTTTGTACTCCATAAAAACGAAATCCATGTTGAACAAAGTGATGTTTATATGCAGTGACTTTCTGGGTGACCCATGTGTCACAATCTGTCCATGGTGTGTGAGCCCTGAGCACTGTTTTCCTCTGACGATAGTGAGTGGTAACCATCACCTCACATGAACTGCACATCTGGAGCACAGATGGCCCTCTCAAGGTAATTGATCTTACACATTTACTGTTTACCAAACAAGTGTCTGATGCATGTTTGGGTGTACTGCAAAGCAAGTGGACTGAGGTCTCCTGTGTTTGCCACGAATGCTGTGTTCCATGTAGGGGTTTTACTCTACTCATCACTGCAATTGCACGCTGCTCCGTGGACACTTGGAGGCCTGTGCTGTGTTACCTGTAACAGAAAATGGGCTCTGAACTTGTCTGTCTCCCTTGGCTGCTCCTGGCCCTTGGTGCCAGCTCCCAGGGGTGTCCACAACCACTTGGGACAGAAGGTGAAGGTGGAATTTCAAAGAGAAACTTGCTTGGATCTTCAGTGGCAAGCTCGGATGAGCTATGGACCCAACCTGGGCCCTCTCAGTATTGCCAGGAGAAGCCTTTGGCAGGTGCCAGATTTGCCACGGGGCCTGCCTCCCTCTGCTGTGTCCAGTGAGTGCAAGCCAGCCAACGTGTGGCCAGAGTGGCTGGATGGTGTCACAGCCCTCAGATCTTTCCTTCTACCTTTTTTAAAGAGTCCCAAATAACTCATTTGAAGTGTCTTAAAGGTGAGCAAGTTTTATGAAAATGAATCCTTTCTCAGTTAATTAATCAAATGGGTGAATCCTGACCCTGTCTAGTTTCTTTCCCTGGTCAGAGTGGGGAGCTGGTATTAGCTGAGGGATTCACTGCAGCATCCTATCCCAAAGTCAAAGAAGATGAAAATGCAGTGTGCAGTGCTGGGCTTGATTCCCAAGTTGCAGTCTGGCTCCCACTATGGTAGGCGGGACATCTCTCTAGCTGCTCACAGAGATGGAACTAGGGAATTCAGGGATAATTAGGGGGCCAGGGAGATTTACTTGAGTCTGATTTTCCAGGTGAATGAGAAGGGAGGGCTTGGTCGAGGGTTTGGTGCCAAAACATTCCTGGGAGAGGCATGTCATAACCAGTAGCATTTGTAATTATTGTTGTATTTTAGCAATAAGATTTAGCTCGTCAAATTTTTTGGGCTGTCTGGAAGATGCTGACACATTTTCTGTGCTGTTATTGTTCTGAAGGCAGAGTAGCTCCAACCACTGTGAGAAGCCCAAATAAAAATCAACCTCTCCACCAAAAGACCACCTTTCCAAACACACGTTTCTCTAGAAAAGAGTACCCCCTTTTCTCCCAAACTTCTTACTATTTTTGGATTCCATGTCCTTGTATGTGCTAATCTAGTGTCATCTCCTTGTATGTGCTAATCTAGTGTACCATGCAACACATTTTGGGAGCTGGGGGCTCTGCTTACCTTTAAGGGGGACACCCCAATCTGACCTGAGATTGGAGTGTGAAGGAGTGTGAGGGAGCAGGTAAAGACACAGACAGTGAGAACAGGGTCACTTTACTGGTATAGAGACTGCAGAGGGACTGGGGGTTTAGCTGTTGGCAGCTATGGTGTCTTTAATCCAGGCCAAATAGTTGTAGACCTTGGTGTAGACTCCAGGCCTGTTCTTCTGGGCACAGCCATAGCCCCAGGACACAACTCCTTGGAGCTGTCCGTTGTAGACCACAGGGCCACCAGAGTCGCCCTAGGGAGAAGAAGGGACAAGTTGTATGGAGAGATGGAGGAGGAATATAGCTATATTTACTCTGAACCTTAAAAGACCCCTTTCCAGGCAGCTCTGTGGCTCCATGTCCTTCTCACAGTGGCCCATTCTCTGTTCCTAAGCAGACAGCATGCAGCCCAAGGGAGCCTTCCTCACTTCTCCATGGGGACACTGCAGGGAGCCTCCTCAGCCCCGCCACCTTGGGAGTTGAAATCTTTTTCCAAGATGGGGCCTGGGTATCAGTGGGAGCTTCAGCATGGGAAGGGTTGTTCAAATCACCTGGCAGGAATCCTTGCCTCCCTCAAGGAAGCCCACACAGAACATGTTGCTGGTAATCTTTCCAGGGTAGGAGGCTTCACACTCAGCCTGGGTCAGCACAGGAGCGTCCAGGCACCGCAGCTCATCTGGGTAGTCAGCTGTGAGGATCAGGAAGAGATCAAAGAAAGTAGAAATGTGGGTTAGGCCAGAGAAGGAGACAATAATCTAGGATGGAACATTGAAGAGGAACACTGCCCCTGGAGAGGACTCCAAAACATAAGTCCTGGCAAGGGACTCTGGCTTTTAGTTCCCAGAATGATCATTGTTGAACCCCTCCCAAAATGTGATCAGGGCAAGTTCTCCATTTGTCCTGTCTTTTGAATTAGGAGCCAAGTCCTTAGACTTTGCATCTCTCTCATGTTCAGTGCAGAGCCTGTGTATAATGGGCACTGGAAATGTGTCTTAAGCCTGGGGGCGAGAGGATTCAAATTAAGGGATATGCTTCATTCTGGAAATTGGGAGGATGGAGGGAAGTAGAAGGGCGAAGGGTGCCACTCACCACCAGAGCTCAGAGTGTTGCCCCAGCCAGAAATGAGGCACACGGTGCCAGGAGCTGGAGGGGCGGTGGGCAGAGAGATGGTGGACACACGGGCATTGATGACAGCAGGTGTGGAAAGCTTGATCAGCATGATGTCATTGTTATATTTCTTAACCTCGTTGTATTTGGGGTGGCGGATGATCTTGGCTGCGTTGATGAACTGCTCAGTCCCCTCCAGGACTTCGATGTTGTGCTCTCCCAGTCTCACCTGAATGCGTCCGCTGGGAAGGGCAGGCATGGTGAAGACCTTCTCCCACAGCCGGGACACCCATCCCACCTTCCCCAGGGTCCTTAAGCTCCCTGCTCATGGACAGCTCTGGGGCCATGGGGTGGAGTACGTGGCCATATCACATGGGCAGTAGAGGGATGTGGGTCAATGCAGGTGTGAGACCCAGGACCTTTCTGCTTCAGAGGTTGTTGTTAGTGGGATGCGGAAGAGTCAAAGGGATGCACTAGAGGCTGCTCCTCATCCCGTCTTCCCAGCCTCTTTCCCACAATTTCCACAGTCACCGGCACTGTGGGCACAAAGAGCATTCTTTTGCCCAGCATTCTTGTACTTTTCCCAGCATTCTTCACCCCAAGCCTTTGCTAACTGTGCATAGTGCCTGTTCCTCCCTCCCTTCTTGGCCTGGTGAGCACCACCCTTCTGTGTAATCTAATCCAAGGGTAGCCATAGCATTAGCTTCTCCTGGAAACTTGTTAGAAATGTAAATTCTTGGTCCTTACCTCCACCTACTGATCAGAACCTTGGGGATGGGACCCAGTGATTTGTGCCATAGCAAGTCTGCAGGTGGTTCTGATGCATACTCAGGTTTGAGAGTTTTTGGCGTAGGTGGCGGTTCTTAGCTCTGTCTATACACTCTATAGTTACCAGAAGTAGAGTGTGAAATACAGATATTCACACCCTCTTCCTGAAAACTTTGAGTTTATTGCCCTGGGATAGGACACAGGCATCAGTATTTTTAAAAACTCTTTCTTAGGTGGCTTTAATGTGTAGCTAACCAGCAAAAGTACTTGCCTTCTTCTCTCACAAGCTCAGTCCACTCCAAGATCATTCCTGCCTGCTTTTATGACCACAACCCTTGCTGTTTCATGGATTTGCCTGGGTGTGAGAGGTTCCTGTCTTGTGTTCACTCTCTGCTCTGAACAGTCAGCTGCTGCCAACAAGTTTTCTTCTCCACCACCTCTCCCATCCATCCTACCCAACCTCAGTACTTCCGTGGGCTGAAGCCAAGCTCTCTCAGGCAGCCTGGCTTGGAACTTTGCAGTCAGGGGCCCCACACTTACGGCTTGTAGCAGTGAGCTGCTGACACCACCCACTCTTCGTTTATGAGGGAGCCACCACATAAGTGGTAGCCATAATTCAGGGACACCTGGTAGGGGACAGAATTCTCCTCACAGGTGTAGCCCCCAACGATC
This sequence comes from Papio anubis, assembly GCF_008728515.1. NCBI lineage: Eukaryota > Metazoa > Chordata > Mammalia > Primates > Cercopithecidae > Papio > Papio anubis. The sequence goes on from NC_044979.1 coordinate 15,876,058, forward strand.
TTGTCATCATCGTCAAAGGGGGTAGCAACTGGAATGGAGATGGGAAGGGAGAAGGCAAGTCAGTTGCATGTTAGGGGTGGTGCTCCCAGGGTGCAGTTGCTCTCTGCTAATTAGAAATCCTTAAGAAGCTCAGTGAGGCTAGGCAAGGGAGTGAGCGCTGCCACCCCTGGTGAGCATCACTGGATGTGGCTCCCAAGTCTCTGTGTCTGCAGGGCACATAGCTAGGTACCCTGCAGGTGTTCACATCTCTCCTGGGGTCACCAGGCTGAGGATGCAAGGAATGTCCTCACAATGCTTCCAGTGGGATAGGAGTTGGGATGTGTCTGTCTCACCCACTGAATGCTTCTCTCTTTTATTCACCACCTGTGTACTCCACCTGGCTATTTAAGCCCTGGATGGTCAGGAGACTTTGGTCAAGCTAGGAAAACCCCCTGTCTGTGTAGACCTGGCCATAACCAGCCTCCCCCTCAGCTCAGATCTGTGTAATAAGGGCAGAGTTGAGGGCAGCCCCTGGCTCACTTCGGCAAAACAAATGTAGATGTTATTATTGTCCAAAAGAACAGCAATTCTTAACCTTGGCTGCATGCCTAGAAATGTTAAAAATCACTTGGGAAGCTTAAAAGCCGGGAACACAGGCAGCACCCCAGACAAATGAAGTGAGAATTTCTAGAGTTGAGTCTCTGGCACGAGTAATTTTTCCACCTCCCCAGGTGCATTCGAGGTTAAGAGCAGCTATAGTGGAGGTATACTGGTGCTGTGGGAGCCAAGCCTGAAGCCTACTGCTTTATTTCATGGGCCAGCCTCACCTGGTCTCCCTTCCCAGCATCTCCATCCACAGCTTGGATATGGATGAATTGCAGTGGTGGGAGTGAAATCAGGGAGAAGGTGAAAGAGGTGAGGCTTAAAGAGAGCCCAGGGAGGATGGGAAGTAGAGATGCCAGATGGAGGAAATAGAATATCAGAGCACAGTCAAAAGAAGAGAGGTGGCAAGAATGGAAGGGCATGTGTCTGCCAGGAAAGGGGTGGTTGGGGCCTGAGGCAGGGCATGAAACTCACCAGCCGCTCCCACAAAGGCAAGGATCAGGAGTGGATTCATGGTGGTAGAGTGTGCCTGACTGGTGGTGGAGGACCCGTCTTTATACCTCCCGAGGATTGGGAGAGGAAGTGTCTGTGAGGTGAGGGTCACTGCTGCTTGCAAGACCAACAAACCCGCAGCTTTCCCCTTCCCAGGGTCTTGCATCAGCCCGGCTGTGTTTGGTCACTCTGTGGGTTTGTGATTCACAGGTGATAAGGGAACTTGCCTTCTGAGAGCAGAGAGGGAGACTGGCTGTTTCCTGGAAGGATGCTGGGATGGGAAAGACAGGGAAAATCAAGCCCCGGATCACACAGCTGGGATTTCTCAGGCCGAGGAGGTGAGGGTTAGAAGGAGGGAGAATGGCCTGGCTGTTTAGGAATCTTTTTAACTATTGTGAATGTATTTAATGTACTTAAGGAAGGGGAAGCGTTGGTCACAAGCTTTGCTTTTCAGTGTCCTGAAGCCCCCAGGAGAGGAGCAAAGTCGTATCTAAGGCTCGTTCCTGTGAATATGAAGATGCTTCTCTCCAAGCAGCGTGTGGCACAGTTAAATCTAAGGCTTTGGGGAATAAGAATTCCAAAACTAAGGGGTAAGGAGAAGGGGGACTCAGCATCCCATAGGATTCTGGGCTTCCAGATGGCTCTCCTTCCTACCAAGGCTTAAGGATGAGAAGTGTTGCAAAGAAGGAGGGGGCACAGGTTAGGTGGAGCTTACTCAGTGCCTCTGGAGCATGGAAATTAATGGTGCACTCCTCCCCTTCTTCAATGTGAAGACATTTGTCTGTCTCATGTGCATCTTGTCATAGGTATTTTTTATGCAGCCTCACGGTGCCCTGGCTATTGGCACTCAGGGCAATGCAAACTGGCCCAGCTGCTCGGGGTTGACAGCCCCACCTAGGAGGCCACTGACCACCAACAGGAATTACTCCCCTAAATCCACTAGAAGTACCCCTTTTAAACACCTCTGTATTGCTTGCATCAGGAGTCACAATCACCTGTGTGACTATGTACCATAGTCTATGTACCATAGTCTAATAGAAAATAACCGAAAACAAATAATCCAAGCCCTGCTCATTACAATTCTACTAGGCATCTACTTCACCCTACTGCAAATCTCAGAATACTTTGAAGCACCCTTTACTATTTCCGATGGTATCTACGGTTCGACATTCTTTGTTGCCACAGGCTTCCATGGACTCCACGTTATCATTGGATCTACATTCCTCACTATCTGTCTTATTCGCCAACTATTATACCACTTCACATCAAACCATCACTTCGGCTTTGAAGCCGCCGCTTGATATTGACATTTTGTAGATGTAGTCTGATTATTCCTCTATATTTCTATCTACTGATGAGGATCTTACTTTTTTAGTATAATTAGTACAGTTGACTTCCAATTAGCCAGTTTCGACAATATTCAATAAACAGTAATTAACCTAGTATTAGCCCTAATAATCAACACCCTTCTGATCCTACTATTAATAATCATCATATTCTGACTACCTCAACTCAACCCCTACACAGAAAAAACCGACCCTTATGAATGTGGCTTTGACCCACTAAATTCTGCTCGCATTCCTTTCTCCATAAAATTTTTCCTAGTTGCCATCACCTTTCTACTATTTGACCTAGAAATCGCCCTACTATTACCCCTACTATTACTATTATTATTACTATTACTATTACTATTACCCCTACCATGAGCTCTCCAAACAACAAATGACATGCCCCCAAATGACATGCCCCCAAATGACATGCCCCCGATGAGATATCAGACTTTGGACCATGGTAAATCTGGGTTATGATCTGATCTGAGAATCAGCAGAAGGTGGAGATTTTAGCACATGGTAAATGGGTCACATATTGGGTTCAATAACGAAGATGTGGAGGGGTGGGTCTAAAATTTTCTATCTTCGATGCAGTGAGATTATGCTGTGCTCAGTACAAAATGAATCTTCCCAGAGAATACCCTGATTTGGGCCCTACCAATGCTACTAAGACACAGTTGTGTAATTGACTGAGGCATAACCTGGCCAGAGCAGTGTGGAGATGGAGATGCTGTCTGTACTCAGGTCTAGTGATGTAAAGAAAGGAGGAGCTTGCTTATGAGGGTGCTTTCCCTTCTCAGCAACTCTGAGTTCAGGCTGGTGATGGGCAGGAGTGAGTAGAGTTCAAGTTTGAATTCTTTGAAAGGTAAAAGAAGTAGCAGTGTTCTGAAGACGATGAACAAAATGAGAAAAGCTCAGAAACTTGGTGGTGAAATTTGACATGGCCAGGCACTAGAGGGAGGAAGCAAATGGAAACCAGAGGGAATCAGAAAAAATGCTAAAGTGGGGCCCGTGGAGTTGAGAGGACACACAAAGTACCTTCGGGTTCAACTCCTGGCATGGCCACCGATCCAGCTTCCTGACAGCCAGGAGACCCACTGCTCTGAGACACCCTCTCCACCCTGTACCCTATCTAATCACTGTTGGGCTCAAACCTAACACTGCTGTACTTAGATGGTGTATGGTGTCTGACAGCTTTACACGTTTTTAAGTAAGCAAGAGTGGTGCATAGCTTTTCGTTTATGCTGAGTTTCACAGTTTAACTTCCCACAAACATGCTAATTGTGATTTGTGCAGAGCAAAATTATTTCCATTTATAGAGGAAGACAATGAGATTCAGAAGGATTCTGTCTTGCCCAAGAATACAGACAGAGCTGATCATGAGGCCAACGGAAGCCATGGAGAGCGTTGTGAAGTATGGGAATTGCTGCAGGTGGCATCTAAAAGGAGATTTATTGAGGATCAAGGCAGAGGCCCCCAGAGGACAAACAGTACATTTGATTCCTTCCTGGTCTTTTCTTCCTGGCAGAAATAGATGATTCAATTCATCTTTCTCCTGGCACTTTGTCTTAGAGCCTTACCTTGCCACAGTTCCAGACCCATCTAGGCCATGACTGCCATGTAGATGACACACTTCTCTGCTCACGCACAACTGGCCAAGCCTGAGGTAGCCAGGTTTTGGAGCATTGACAATATGAGTTTTTCCTGTGTTGTCCCTAAATACGTTTCATTTTGTCCCCTTGTCACGGGGTCTTCACAGAACTCCTGCCTTGGAGGATAAGGAGAGACTCTTGCTCTAGCAACTGTGGACACCAGTGTGCACTAAACAGGGAGGTGAACCTTGGTAGAAGATGGAAAATTTGTTTGGAAAGGGGATTTTTGGATCAGTGCTTGTGGCTCTGACTCTCTGTCTGAAAGGGAACACCCAAGAATATGAGGATTTCTGTATCTAGAGCTTGAAGACTAGCCTTCTCCAGTATTTTGTGCTCTTCCTTAAATGATCACAGTATGGTCTGAGGTCAGCTTTGTTCAAAAATGAATGACCTTACAGGCAACAAAGATAGCTATAGGTGGAGACTGTTACTTCATACCATAGACTCACATGTGTAGGATAGGTTCAGATCCAACTGCCCGAGCTCAATTTGGAGGACATGCCATTCTTGGTACTGTTCATTCTGAGCTACAGTTTTCTTTGTCTACTTCTCTAAGACATCTTTCTGGCTTGTATTTAGCACTTAGCACACCAAACCACTGTCCTTCAATTATGATAACAGTGAATCATTTTTGTGAGCTTACTATATAGCACGTAATTTACTATACAGCATGTAACTCATACAAGTTAAGAATGTGTTTTTCATTTTATCATCACAACCACCTATGGGATTCCCCATTTTACAGATGATCAAATGAGCTTTCTGGAGGTGAAGTGACTCTCCATCTCCCAGAGCAGCAGCTCCCAGCCAGAACTGACCCTGCCTTCACCTATGATCTTGGCAAAGCAACCAGAGCTGGAAAGAACCAAAAGGGAAGCTTTCAATTACTTTTAGCCACTTTGTCTCCCTTTTTTCTCTCCTCCTCTCCTGCATTTTCCTCCATCCCCAGGTACAGTTTGGGATGTGGATGCCTGTTCCTACACAAAAACACTTGGAATTCATTTCTGATACCCCAATTCATCCCGATTTTCCCCTCTTTAAAGTCAGATCTCACCTACCTGTTTGGGTCAGAGAGAGGTGTGTTTTAAAATCCCCGAGGAAGGAGGCAGGGATTGTGCCCTCAGATGATTATTGGTGAAGTGGATTTAAGCTTCATTTCAGTTTAACAGAATGTTGCTGTGTCTCTGCCTAGGACAGGCAGCCCATTGTGGCCCTGGGTGATGAGGGAAGCCCACAGAGGCCCAGGATTTGTGACCTGTGGCTGCCAGTGTCTGCAGAGCCAGAATTGAGCTAATCCCGTGAAAGGATGGGCGCTGATGGGCAGTTGTATGGTTGGTTGCTATGGGGCTTGTTGATCTCTCAAATTCCAGGTGACAAGATCAATGTGTGCTTGACCGGCCCCTTCCCAGCAGGCTCTGGCAGCTACAAACTGGTTTAGGTGTGGAAGATGATACCACTTTACCTTTGGTTTTTCTTTGAAAAACAAGAAAGACAGATGAAAACAAGCATTCTGCCAGTGGGCAGGCAAGAATTCTCTTCGGGAAAATGGATGTTCATGGCTCTTCCCCACATTGGCCTTGAAAGAGCGTGGCTGGAGAGTAGCTACTATTAAAATTAAAAAAAAAAAAAAAAAAAAAAAAAAAGAAGATGCTGTTGAGGCTGCAGAGGAAAGGGAATGCTGATATACTGTTGGCCCGAGTGTAAATTAGTTCATGGAAAAAGTAATGCAGAAAGCACTTTGGAGATTTCTGAAATAATTTAAAAGAGAACTACCTTTCCACCCAGCAATTCCTTTCCTGGGCATTTACCCAAAGGAAAATAATTGTTCTGCCAAAAACAAGTAAGTTACCACATAACTTACTATACGGCATGTAACTCATATAAGAATGGCTTTTTCATTTTATCATCACAACCACCTATGGGATTGCCCATTTTACAGAGATCCACGGGCTTTCTGAAGATGAAGTGACTTGCTCAAGGTCACGTAACCAGTAGGTTGTAAAGATGGGATGTAAGTATGTTGATCTGACTCTAGGGCCTCCATGCTCTGCTATAGGGCATTCTGCTTTGCCTCCTCCAAACTGATCCTTGGTGCAGCCTCACTGAGGTGGCAGGCAGCAGATATTGTTATCTCCTTTTTAGAGATGAACAATCTAAAGCTCAGAGGTGAAGTGACTTCTCCAGGGTCACTTGTCTAAGGAAAGCAGAGATCATACTAGAACCTTCCCTATTCAGACGAAGTTTATTCCCCTTCATGTTGCTACAGAGTTGAGTCTTTCAGACCTCCTAGTAGTCTGGAAAGTGTCAGATTCCAAATTCTTTTTTTTTTTTTTTTTTTTTTTTTTTTTAACACTTTCTTCTCCAAATCCCACCACATCTTTCTTCTAAGCTCTTACTCAACTCCTCCTTGGGTTCCAGTATCCTTTATAATTCTCCAACCAGATTGTCAGATTTTAGGCTGTCTGCCCCCTAAACTTCCAGCTCCTCTCCTCATCCATTATTATTATTTTTTTTTTCTAAGCTACTGATCTACCCCATGGCACAATTTCTCTTTATCCAATAAGGAATTGTTTTCATTACTATCTCAACCCAGGAATCACTGAATCTGGAGAGTGAAGGGAGTCCTCTGTGTGATCCAAAAAAGTCTGACTTGTAAGATGGAGTCGATGGCCATGGAAAACATGCAGGTTTTATGCCTGGAGGGAAGTTTATAGTTCTGTTTATTCTTCAGGCTTCCATGTATGGGTAAATGGGGAAGCCTCTAGCACTTGAGACTAAACCTAAATTATTTTAAGGATAGATTGATTGCTGTAATATAATGGTGAGTCTTTCTGTTCACATTTCAGCCACTCCTTGACCACTCTTGTTTGGCCTATTAGAGCTGCTTAAGTGAGCCCAGGCTGCCTTAGACAGGAAGCAGAAGAAAGCCAGGACAGAGTGTGGGATAAACACCCATGTAGGTTCTTATTATTATAACATCTAGGATCTGTTTCATGATACTCAGAGTTTAATATATGATGTATGTATGTATTTTTTCTAAATTATACCAGCTCTAGATTGAGGCTCACAAGATAGGTTTGGTGATAAATCCAGTCAACTGGGTTCCTTTTGCTCGTTTAGCTTATAAAATTCTAAACTGTGTCATCCATTTGGAAGGCAGCCAATGGGTCAGCCATTTCCTCAAGATCGTCTTGGCCAGGAGGGCCAAGCTCCCAAGGCTCAGAACTGAGTGCTTCATCCACACAGGCACCAACACAATTCCAATTGAGAACCTTCCACCCTGGGCCACTGTGTTTGAGCAAGTTCTGCACTTTGCCCCTCTGTAGAACCCGTATCTTCTGTTCCATTTCCCAGTCTTGGGTAAGGCAGCAGAAGGGGGTTGGCACACGACTTGTGTACCTTTCTATTCAAATACAAAGCTTGTTATCTGTAGTCCTCCTGCAGTTCTGTAAAACACTGGAACTTATTCCTCCTATCTAGCTGTAATTTTGTGTCCTTTAATCTTTTCGTATCCTCCTCCCAACTAAAACATAAATTTAAAACAAGAATAAAAAATATAAAGTTTGAAGTGCTTATTCCTTTCCTGTTAGAATAATCTAGTTAATTTTCTTATGGGCTTAGATTATCTAAACTCAAATGCCTTTGTAGAGTTTTCCTCCAGGGAAATCCACTACAGCTGTATAAATTTTCCTCTTATGTTTGAAATCATATTTATTTACTCATAAATATTTATTGAATTCCTGAAGTGATATTCCAAGAGTTCTTCTATGCTATTTGGAAGCAGCAATGAAGAAGACAGAAAAGGTTCTTGTTTTCATTGCATTCATGTGTACATGTGCATGCATTTATGCACATGTGAAGAGGTATAGAAATGGGATGCACATACATTGCTTTCAGTACATGATTAGTACATATTACTAAAATAGGGTAAAGTGATAATATAATATGGGATGACTGCTGAAGTGCTGTTATGTAGAGTGGTCAGGAAGGGTCTCTTTGGGGAGGTGGCATTTAAGTTAACACCTGAATAAAAAGGAACCAGCCATCTGCAAGTAGAGTTAGGAGGGCTTTCATGATTTCCTTCTGAGTCTGTAACAGAAATAATTCAACACACACAACCGATTGCTTTTTTTTTTTTTTTTTTTTTTGAGACAGAGTCTCACTGTGTCTCCCAGGCTGGAGTGCAGTGGCGCGATCTCGGCTCACTGCAAGCTCCGCCCCCCGGGTTCACGCCATTCTCCCGCCTCAGCCTCCCAAGTAGCTGGGACTACAGGCGCCCGCTACCGCGCCCGGCTAGTTTTTTTTTTTTTGTATTTTTAGTAGAGACGGGGTTTCACCATGTTAGCCAGGATAGTCTTGATCTCCTGACCTTGTGATCCACCCGCCTCGGCCTCCCAAAGTGCTGGGATTACAGGCTTGAGCCACCGCGCCCGGCCCCCGATTGCTTTTTAAAATTAAATAACCATGTCATCTAGCCTATGGATATATACTTTGTCATGGGTTTTGATTGTATGAAGGATGGTCATCAGTATATTGAACTATTCTTATTAAAGTTAATGTAAAATATTTTTAACATGAAATGATATTCATGAAATATTATTGGGTTAAGGGAATAAATTCTAAAACCACATATTTTATGATCTAATTTTATTAAACTGAGTGATTTTGACTTTTTTATTTTGATAATATGCATGTTTTATAATACCACAAATTTTTTTATTTAGTTAAAATAGCTAAAAGAGAAACAATTGTAAAAATACAATTTTCTGAGAGGGAGTCCTACTTATTCTTGAGGAAGGAATTGCTAGTGGTAAAATATGTTTTTATAGTGAGAAATACATTTAGGTAGCAACTACACTAATTGCATATTTTGTCTCTGTGTGCTTTTTTACAGATAATTGCATCACTTTCTTATTAAAAACTTACATTTAAAAACTCGCTATTATTCTTATTTTCTATGGAGAAATTAAGGCATGGAGAAATTGTGTAGCTTGTTAAGGTTACACCTAGTGTTATAGCAGAAGAACCAAGTTTTAAACTTAGGTCTGCCACTTGACAAAGTTCAAGTTCCTAACCACAGTGCTTTACTGCTTTTAAAGAGGCAATTTTGTAATATAGGAAGGTGCTTCATAATCCAAGACTTCACTGTAGGTAAATTTGTCAACTTCCTATGGTAATGGGAGCATAGGGCAGGAAGGTAAGCTAGCATGGAACTCATGAGATAAAATGGGTATACATGTGCATTCCTGTGACCTGGAGAATTAGTACATGTGGAAACTGGAGAAGACCCATGGGACCTTACATGGACCAGAAACTAGATAGGAATCACTCCTTTATAAAGTGAGGTACACAAAGAGATACATAGTTAGTGAAAGGATGAGCTAGAAAACTAATCCTAGAAGCAGTTAACAAAGAATATTATTTATCTTGGTCTTGGCTTTGGGTGAAGGATTTTTAAAAATTTCCTCTGAGTATTCATGGTCACTGAACAGTCAGTCCATTGGGGATTGAGATAGACATTCTATGACCAAGAAGATATATACTGAGAATTATAAAATAAAATGATATTGGGTCTGTAGCACTCCAATTTCTTGACAGAGGCAAGCATGAATATTTCCTAGAAAACCCATGTTTACTCCAGTATTTAAAGAATTCTGAAAGATAAATTCACATCAAATTACACAGTGGACAAGGAAATAGGCCACCCTGAGTGAGAGTCAGCAGACTACTGAAAACAAGATGCAAAAAGGCATCAAATGCTGGCATTGCCAGATAAGAATTCCCAGTAGATGCTTAATATACTTATAAAAAGAAAATAATTTTAAAATACACAAGGAACAAGATGCATTCAAAAATGACAACTCATATTTGTAAATGACCCAAATGGAGTTTCTAGAAATAAAAAATATAATTTAGATGAACAAAGTCAGTTGAAATGTTAAATTAGAGGCTTACTGGAGCTGAGGTGTGAATTAGTAAACTAAACAGTAGTTTTAAAGAAATTACCCAGATTGTAGCATAGAGAAGCAAAAAGAAGAAAAATATGACTGAATAGGTAAGAAGACTAGATGATAGTATGAAAGAAAATTGAATATAAGATATAGCTATACTTCTGGCCATCTCTTCTTCAATAAAATGTGGACAACAATCAGGTATACCGATTTAAGTTTTGGCCCCAAGAGGATTTCCCTTCACCACTACCTTTCAGAACCATACTTGGTTAGACTGTAATGATCCTTCAAGAATAATGTGGAGACCCATCTGAAAAAAATGATCTCATGTTTCTCAACTGGAAATATGAAATTTCTATGAAACTTGGGTGTGGTTTGAAGGTGACAGGAGAAAAGCATGAGTGGGTACCATGACACTCTGAGATGTGCTCTTGAAATTGAATTGTACCTTCTTCCAGCTGTATTTAAGTATGGTCTTGATTATGTATTTTCCATTTAATAACAGAGAGAATGCTCTGGGCACAGCCAACGTTACAGTTTTGCAGATCAGATAATACCTTGTTCTGAATGCCATTATGAGGCATCCGTTACAGAGCCAGGAGCAACGTTTCAAAAGAAAAGGGGGTCATTGGCCGGTAAGAGTATAGCTTTACACCAAAACTCTGCACCTGTCTTCAGGGCAATTCTCCAGGTGGCCTTGGACCAACTCAGTACCTCCCCATTTATTGCTTGTAGTTCTCAAGAATAACTGTACAATGTGCTGGTAATGTAACATCCTGAGATAAGGAGGAACTGGCTAGAACAGCCAGGGCTCTGTTCCAGTCCCTTCTAGAAGTAGGATGTCCTTCAATGTTTTGCCAAGCATGTCAAGTTGCTTAGGATATAACACCCAGAGTGGCTGCTCTCTGAGGTCCCTCAGTGGCAGAGCAAGTAGGGAAGGCACAGACAAGGTTTCATTCACCATTGGCAGCTTTCCTGAGCCTAGTGGAACTGGCTTTCCCTGAATCTTAGGCCTCTGTTTTCCCTTGCTGCCTGTATGTAATAAACACTCTTCATGTAATTTGTGTGTTTGAGCATTCTTTCTCTCTGGGATCTGGAAAGCAACAAAAGTATAGCCCAAGATGCAACGGTCTGAAGTGCCAATCAGGGCACAGCGAACCTGTTCCACACTGCCTTGTGATTCTCTTATTGGGGAATGTCAGGATCTCCTTAGAGCATCCGTATCTATCATAGGATCTTCAAGAACAACTGGGTCTGCTTAGTCTATGGCCCAAGCAGCAGGAAGCTTTCATCATGGGCTTGTTCTGCCACAGAACCCTCTCTTGCAATGGCTCCAGCTTTACAGATTACATAGTAAATGGAATAGAGTAGCACAATCAAATGCAGTATATCCAAAGTTTAATTCAAAGTCCAAAGACTTAGCATTGTACCTCTTTTCTGTGGTAGATGATCTAAGGTGCAGCAGCTTACTTCTCATATTAGAGGAGATATTTTGACATGCCCCAAACCTCTGGACTACTCCAAAACTCACCATTATAGAAGGTTCCTGAACTTCGCAGATTTTATGTTGGCCTGGGATACATGTGTCATATTGTCATATTGAGGCATCTAGAGAGCTTTATAATTCCTATTGACTGAGAACAACCAGATGTCATTAATGTAATGTACCAGCTTTGTTTCAAGGTGACTAAAGTTCTGCCAAAATATATTATGATAGAAAACCAGCTAAAAAGAGCCTTGAGATAAAACAGTTAAAGGCTATTACTGACCCTGCCACTTGAAGGAAACTGTATCTGATTGTTTTTATTGGGTATTTCTGAGCACCCTTCTAGAAGAAATTTTACCCTCAGCTTTCCAGGAGCCACCCTTCCTGTCTGTGGATAGAACACTTCAGCTAGTCCTACAGATGCTCTCCTCATCCCCAGTCTATCCATTCACACCCATGCCCACCCACAAGCACAGAAACAGCTGTGTCTGCCCAAGAGCTGTGGTTTCCTCCTCCTGTCCCATCTTGGCAGGGCCCTCAGGCTCATGTAAGGGGAGCTGGGTAGGAGAGAGTTGAGGTTCTTGCTCAGATCTTTGATCTGTGCCCAGCACTGTGTCTTCAACGCTGCAGAGGTATATGCTGCTGTCTTCAGGGTTCGTGTTGCTCACAGTCAGAGTTGAGAATGTTAGGTTTGGGCGACTGATGGGAAACTTGTCAATGACAAATCCACTCTCATATGTGGCCTCAGAGCCCTGATTTGCAGTTGCAATCAGTGTCATGCTCTGTCCAGGTTGCTGACGGTACCAGAACATCATGGTGAGTTGGCTATCGACTTGACACTGGATCGTCACGGAGGTTCCACGTTGACAGACATCCCTGCTTGGCTTTTGAGAGACGACAGCACTGAACACAGAGCCTAATTCCAGAGAGATATTCATGAGGACTGACAAGCTTGGAGTCAGATGTCTCGCCAGGCAGGAACGTCTCTGCTTTATCACTCCAATGCCACCTCAGCTCCCAAAGGACCCCAAGGCACTGCCTCCTTTTTATTGTGCCAACAATTACTCTGTTATGGTCCTTTAATCTAACATATCCCCTTCATCTTCTGTCTGGTGGCTTCAGACTCTCTGAAGAGAAAGTCTTTCCACCTCTCCACCTAGCATTAACATTAACCCCAGACTCCTCACAAGCCAAGGCTCATACCTCGTCCCAGGAGAAGGAGCAGGAAACCCAGCATCTTCAAGTGATGGCCTCTCCCCTGAGAAAAGGCACTAAGAAGTGAAACTCAAGTTCATCTTTGCTTCCTACAGCGTAGCTCCTTCCTGCTCTGTTTCCCTCCTCTAACAGGTGGTTGATTTTCTGCAAGATATGCAAAAATCAGTCTTCCCCCTGGTGGAACTGTGTGGCTCTTCACTCAGGATGAGTCTTCATGCCCAAGCCTCGCAGCATGCACCGGCAGCTCACCACTGTTCTCCCACCACTTTACTATCTGCCATTACTGAACACCAGTCTTTGCTACTGTCTGGGTGTAGAGCAAACAGTGGGGTGTAGAGCAAACATTGGGGTGCAGAGTTGACTTCAAAGAACTAAAGGTAATATGTTAGAATATAAGGGAACTTCATAACAGTATTTCAGCTGCCTGCTGGGTCTTCATGGTTATCTCAAACTGAACTCATTCCTGCCCCAGCACATACACACACCAATAAACGGGCTCTTATTCCTCAGTTCCCCTCTCCCAACAAATGGCATCCCTGCTCCTCTTGCACGTTAAGCTCAAGAATTCCATAAGCCTCTCTTTTTCTTCACCTACCTTATTTGCCAATTCACAAATTAAGTGCATTGTCTCTTATATCTCTTCCCTTGTTTCAGTTATCACAGTCATAACTAGTTTTTTGTCTTTGCTTAATTCCTGGATACTTGTAATATAGTTTCTTCTGTTCTAATTCAACTCGGTCTAGGCCACGAAACAGATCATGCATGTGTAAAACTTGACCACAATGCTATGATCTTTTTCCATTATCAAGCTGATTTCTCATATCATGTAATTGCTTGAAATAGTTCATTTTTGCATAAAAGTAGATCTAAGTTTTTGAGCACTTACTCTGCTTTTCATACATTTATTTAAGTCTATTTTTTGGTTGGCTATTTATTATTGTCACACTATTTTTACAGGTTAGGAAATTTTAGAGGTAAGACCTAGAGACCTTAAACAACTTATCCAAGTTCATATAATCCAAGAGTAAGTAACAGAGTCAGGACTCAAATCAATGCCTATGTGATCACAAATCTCAAGTGTTACTATCAACACTATCAAGTATTGTCTGACTCTTGCAGTTGCCTGTGCCTTAGTAAAGTACAGTCTGGTGGGTAACTGAAAATGATAGGCCTAACACTCTACAGAATGCTAGGAAACTCTAGAAAGACAGCCTTGCAAAAACTAACCTATCTTATTTGATTCTGAGATTCTCTCTATTATAAGATGTTCTATTAAATACCTAATTGTTACTTTTGAGTGGTGTTTAGTACTACCACATTAAAGGTGAAGATTGATTATACGTCTTACCCATATTTCAAAGAAAATAGAATTGTGAAAAGCAATTTACCTTATAATAGAGAAAATGTGACACTTTAACAATATTTCAGTAACTCGTTCATATGAGGAGTGTATGTGAAGCCTTTACATCTATTGGACATGACTCAGACAGTGGCTTGAGGTAAACTCTGCTAAGTAGAAGTAGTAAAAGGTATAGAATACTTCAGTTTTTATTGACATGTAGATATATTTTTAAATCTTTTAGTCAATTGTATCAAACTCTCTGCCAAAATAACCCAGCATCTTTTTCATTTATCCTAAAAGCTTCTGAAAATTAACAAATGATCCCTATTCTTTGCTAAATTCCAAATCTTTGCCTCTTCATCAGTATTCTCTTTGTTTGAAAAAAAAAAAAAACAGCAAACGTATTCCCCTCCCTTTTTATGCTTTTCAAACTGCAGTGGTCTCTACATTTTTCTCTCAGGGAATGTTATGGATACTAAACTGTCATTTAATTTTAATGTGTTTATTTATTGAATTAATACATGTACATAGTTAATGATTCAATTATAACAGAGAACAAAAAGTAAGTCCCCTCTCCAGAGATAAACAGTCTTTTAAGTGTTTTGGTACATATTCTTAGAAATAATAGTTCTTGCTTGCTCAAGTTTATGTAAATCTGACTCTCTCTTCTTTTACACAGGAAACACACAGTCCAAACCTTCCTGTACTTCGCTTGTTTAATTAGCAATGTGTTTCTTATCAGCATATTTCAAAGTTGATTTTATTAAAAAATACACAGAATCATGCCATTATTTTCCATTTTATTATGAGAATTTTCAAGCATCTATTGAAGCTGAAAGTATTATACCGTGAACATGCGTGTACCCACCGCCTAGGTTCTGGATAAAACCATTATTGCTTTACCACATAACTATCCATCTATCCATTCTTCTATTCGTCCATCAATCCATCTAATTTTGTAATTCATTGAAAAGTCAGTTGAAGGCATACTTCACTTCTAAGCAGTTCAGCACACGTATAATTAACTGGAGTTCAAGATGTTTTTCAGGTAAAATTCGCGTACAGCACCATGCACAAATCTTGAATACCGTTAAACAAGTTTTGACAAATGCATACACTGTGTAACCTACCAAATTATAGAATATTACCATCATCTCCAAGGTTTTCTCATGCCTTTAGTTTTCCCCACTGCTAACCCCTTAGAGGCAACCAGTGTTCTGATTTCTTTATTATAAATTATTATTTTCTAGAATTTTGTATAAATGGAATAACATCATACACTCTCTTATGCAAAGTTTCTTTCACTCAGAATAATGCTTTTAAGATTTGTCCAAGTCGTGTGTATTAGTACTTCGTTTCTTTTTGTGGCAGTGGAATATGTCACCATACGGATATACTACCGTTTGTTTAGCCACTCTCCTGGAGATGGACATTGAAGATGTCTCCAGGTTTTGGCAATGATTAATTCACTTTCTGTAAACATTCCGGTTTAAGTCTTTTTTTGTAGATGTATGTGTTTATTTCTCTTAAGTAGATACTTAGGAGCATAATTGCTGGCTCATAGGGATAGATGATCATGGGGTTTAGTTTTATAACAAACTATTAGAACTTTTTCCAAATTGGTTGTACTATTATCCACTTTCACCAACAATGTATGTGAGTTCTGGGACTCCAAATTTTTGCCAGCATTTGGTGTTGTCAGGTGGTTTAATTTGAGTGGGTATGTGGATGGTTAGTGGTATCTCATTGTGGTTTTAATGTGTATTTCCTGTTTGTCTGCCCTTTTGCCAGTACCACATTCCTTTGATTATTGTGGGTTTATAGTAAGTCTTGAAGTCAGATAGTGAAAGTACTCCAAGTGTGTTCTTTCTAATTAACATTTTGATTATTCTAGAATGTCAGGAGCTCAGCAGAGCTGAAAAAGAGTGCTGAGGACTTAGGTACTCATTTTAACATATTTTTAAAATTTCAAATTTTATTTTAGAGACAGGGGGTACATATGCAGGTTTGTTACATGAGTATATTGCACCCAGGTAGTGAGCCAATTAAAGCAACAAGCCCAAAAGGAAAGAGTTAAGTCTATTTGAAAATGCAACCCTGGAGTCCCTTTGCTTTAGTCTGGGCCAGTTGCTAATTAGTTCCACTGCCCAGCTTTTATCCTGACATTTTTCTTTGTTATTACTCTGAATGAGATTTTTTTATTTCCTGTATCCCATTTTTTTTTTCTTTTTGGTTTGTTTTCTCAGTTTGCTGAGACATACTACCCAGTAATTTCCTAAGAAAGCTTGAGATAGAGGTAAATGTTTTGGATCTTAACATAATTTAAATGTCTTTTTATTTGCATTTTATTGATATCTTGGGTTAGTAGAGAAATCTAAGATTAAAATGATTTTCTATCAGAATTTTATTGATATTTCTTGCATCTTTTTTTTTAGAATTCAGTGTTGCTATTTAGAAATGTGATGTTATTCCACTTTTGCATTATCTATGGCTTTTCTCTAAGTATAATTTTGATTTTTAACATTTTCTTTGTCTTTTGTAGTTTAGAATCATTTAGTCCCCAGTGTTCTGAAATCACAAAGGTATGCCTTAGTTTCAGTTGTTTTACAATAATCAGCCAACAACAGGCATTTTAAAATATGGAGGCTTACGTTTTTTCATTTCTGAGAACTAATTTTTATGGCATGATTTCTCTGATAATTTTTAAATTTTTTTCTGGACTTTCTCTTGGACAGCCATTGATTCTCCTGTGTTCACCCTTCAAGTCACTTATATTTTCTTTCATGTTTTCTGTTATATAACTTATTGATATTTTGTTCTATTTTCTGGGATGTTATATCAAGTTTTCTTTTGACTCTTATTTTAAAATTTTATTTTGGCTTTCTTAAAGTTTCTCCCCGGAAAAAAAGATATGTATACATACATATATAATACACACACACATATAAATATGTGTGTGTGTGTATATATATATATAATCTTACTCTGTTTTAGGGATGACATGTTTCTTATATCTGTCTTGGATAGAAACAATCATTTATATGATTGCTATTTAGAACTCCACCTTTGTTTCTCTGTATTTCATATGCTTGCCTCAATTTTCTTTGTTCCCACAATTTACTTCATTTCTTTTCCTTTTTCTGTTTCTTGTTTTTTATTTTGTTTTTCTCTTCTTTCCTTTAATGTCTGTCTCTTTTGCTTTCTATCATAAATGTTAAGAAACTTTGTTTACTAATGATCTTTGATTGTATATTGATTTTTAAGAGTAAAGCACTAAAAACGTGACTGGAAGCCTGGTAATATGGATGGCACTTGTTCGCTAGGAGATTTTACTTGAAGAGATTTGGCGGGAAACCAGTCGTGTCATAAGGGACACTGAAATATCAGTATTTGTAAGTCTCTTTTCTGGGGGTGCTCAAATTCTTCAAATAAAAATATATTATTATGCTACTGTAGGTATAGTTAACTAGTTGTTCTGTGCCAAAAGCAGTGGAGAGGTGTTGAGAGTTAATTCCCCCATGGGTCTCTGACATTTCTACAATCATATATCAACTTTTCATTTGGACTGTCTTGTCAAGAATGTTTGTATAGCAATCAGCCTGGAAGATAGAGATAACATCTCTCTCTGGATCTGTTTGCTATCCAGGATAATAAACATAATGTACCCCCGTGGGACAAAGATTGATCAGGTTTGAGAAAACCCACAGCATCCAGAAGCTGCTCTGTGTCACTGTTGTGGAAATGGGCAGAGGGGAAGGCACAGGTCTGTTATAGGCATATGAAGCTCATGCTGCCCGTTGTGTTGAGAGTATTAAAAATGCTTTGTAATCCAGTAGTCTCCCGTCTTCTGCTAGTGTTCATGGAATGCTGTCAAGCTAACCTCTTAGCTTGCAAGTGTGGTAAAATCTCATACCATTAACAGTTCTTAGCAAGAGAAACTGGATAATTGACTATATGAGACTATATATTTATATATCAATTATTCTCTTTGTCTTTAGCCCTACATCTCATATCACTCTTGATATGCTATGTAATTCCAAGGCTTGAGCTCTTCTTATTTAGTTTCTTAGAATAAACTTTTAGTTTCCTGTCAAAAAAAAGAATGTTGGCTGCTAGCATTTGATGTATTGCTTAGATGGTCTGTGAAGGGTGAGGGTAAGGGATTTCTGTTTAATTTATAAACTAGTCATCTGTAACTCGATTTTCTGCTTTGGGTATCAACTACACACACTCTCTCTGGTCATAATTTTTAATAAATAAAATGGAAAAGCATATAATCAAACTTCAAAGAAAGAATATAGCTTTAATGTTCAGATATGGGCAAGCAATAGTTCTACACCTAGAAACTGTAAGTTAGTAAATTTAACATCAGCCCTCTTCTTACCCTACCACCCTACACATGCATAAAATATATTCATAACTGAATATTAAATATATAGATTCTTGAGCATTTGTAAAGCAGAATGGCAATAATTAAGAAGTAATATGAGTTCATTGAGGGCAAGGTCTTCTGAATACTTATCTATTATTTTTAGACAAGAATGTGATGTATGAGAACCATCACATTTCAGAGCATCTCAAACCATGGGCTCTGGCATTTTGTAAGTATTTATCTGTCTAATGTGACCATTAATAGACTGTAATTATTGATTTCTTTTCTTAGGTAGGTAACTGTGTGGTATCTGGCAATATGTATCTCATCCAAGATACTTGAGTATACATTTTCAATATATACTATGTGATATGGTTTGGCTGTGTCCCCATCCAAATCTCAACTTGAATTATATCTCTCAGATTTCCCATGTGTTGTGGCAGGGACCCAGGGGGAGGTAACTGAATCATGGGGGCTGGTCTTTCCTGTGCTATTCCCGTGATAGTAAGTCTCATGAGATCAGATGGATTTATTGGAGGTTTACACTTTTGCTTCTTTCCCATTTTTGTCTTGCTGCCACCATGAAAGAAGTACCTTTTACCTCCTGTCATGATTCTGAGGCCACCCCAGTCATGTGGTACTGTAAGTCCAATTAAATTTCTTTTTCTTCCCAGTGACAGGTATGTCTTTATCATACCTGTGTGAAAATGGACTAATACAGTAAATTGGTACCAGTAGAATGCGGTGTTGCTGAAAAGATACCCAAAAATGTGGCAGCAACTTTGGAACTGTGTAACAGGCAGAAGTTGGAACAGTTTGGAGGACTCAGAAGAAGCAGGAAAATGTGGGAAAGTTTGGAACCTCCTAGAGACTTGTTGAGTGGCTTTGACAAAAATGCTGATAGGGATATGGATATGAACAATAAGGTCCAGGCTGAGGTGGTTTCAGACGGAGATGAGGAAGTTGTTGGGAACTGAGGCAAAGGTGACTCCTGTTATGTTTTAGCAAAGAGACAGGTAGCATTTTGTCCCCACCCTAGAGATTTATGGAACTTTGAACTTGAGAGAGATGATTTAGGGTATCTAGCAGAAGAAATTTCTAAGCAGCAAAGCATTCAAAAGGTGACTTGGGTGCTATTAAAAGCATTCAATTTTAAAAGGGAAACAACATAAAAGTTCAGAAAATTTGCAACCTGATGATGCAGTAAAAAGAAAAACTGATTTTCTGAGGAGAAATACAAGTCAGCTGCAGAAATTTGCATAAGTCGCAAGGAGCCTAATGTTAATCCCCAAGACCATGGGGAAAATGTCTCCAGGCCATGTCAGAGACCTTCATGGCAGCCCTTCCCATTACAGGCCTAAAGGTCCAAGAGGAAAAAATGGTTTCATGGGTGGGTCCCAGCCTCCCCATGCCATGTGCAGCGTAGCGACTTGGTGCCCTGTGTCCCAGCTGCTCCAGCCTGTATGAAAGGGGCCAACATAGAGCACCGGCTGTAGCTTCAGAGGGTGGAAGCCTTGGCATCTTTCATATGATGTTGAGCCTGTGAGTGCACAGAAGTCAAGAATTGAGGTTTGGGAACCTCTGCCTATATTTCAGAAGATGTATGGAAATGCATGGATACCCAGGCAAAAGTTTGCTGCAGGGATGGGGCTCCCATAGAGAACCTCTGCTAGGGCAGCGCAGAAGGGAAACGTGGGGTTGGAGCCCCCACACAGAGTCCCTACTGGGGTACTGCCTAGTGGAGCTGTGGGAAGAGGGTCACTGTTCTCCAGATCCCAGAATGGTAGATCCACTGACAGCTTGCACCACGTACCTGGAAAAGCCACAGACTCTCAATGCCAGCCCGTGAAAGCAACCAGGAGGGAGGTTGTACCCTGGAAAGCCACACGAGTGGAGCTGCCCAAGACCATGGGAACCCCCCTCTTATACCAGCGTGACCTGGATGTCAGACCTGGAGTCAAAGGAGATCATTTTAGAGCTTTAAAATTTGCCTGCCCCACTGGATTTCAGACTTTCATAGGAACTATAACTCCTTTGTTTTTGACATTTCTCCCATTTGGGATGGCTGTATTTACCTGATCCCTGTACTCCCATTGTATCTAGGAAGTAACTAGCTTGTTTTTGATTTTACAGGCTCATAGGTGTAAGGGACTTGCTTTGTCTCAGATGAGACTTTGGACTGTGGACTTTTGGGTAATTGCTGAAATGAATTAAGAATTCGGGAGACTGTTGGGAAGGCATGATTGGTTTTGAAATGTGAGGACATCAGATTTGGAGGGGCCAGGGGCAGAATGATATGGTTTGACTGTGTCCTCACTCAAATCTCTACTTGAATTGTATCGCCCAGAATTCCCACGTGTTGTAGGAGTTACAACACCCAGAGGGAGGTAACTGAATCATGAGGGCCAGCCTTTCCCATACTATTCTCATGATAGTGAATAAGTCTAATGAGATATGAAGGGTTTATCAGAGGTTTCCGCTTTTGCTTCTTTCTCATTTTTCTCTTGCTGCCACCACGTAAGAAGTGCCTTTCACCTCCTGCCATGATTCTGAGCCCTCCTCAGCCATGTGGAACTGTTAAGTCCAATTAAACCTCTTTCTTCCCAGTCTCAGGTATGTCTTTATCATCAGTGTGAAAACAGACTGATACATTATGTAATGATTATACACCCCCATTACATTTTCTCTTTCTTTAAAGATATCTTGTGGCTTGCTTTTTAATGTTTTCATTAGTGAATAGTACCCCTTCAGGGTCCCAGGTTAAATAAGACAGCATCCATTGGATAGAACAGGTACCAGTTTATTCTATCAAAAGTTTGAGCGTACAGGAAATCTCCCTCAACTTTCTGCCACTGATATCTGAGTGAACTGAGCCAGTTCTGATGCCCTCAACAGAGGGCAGAAGAGATCTATGTTATATCTAGATGCTTGTCACTGCCTTTTGTAGTGAATGATGGGATGAAGAAACCCCTTTGACTGTTAGTTTCTTGCTATTTCTGTTTTAATGAATTGAAATTAATTGAAGAAGATATAGCACAGATGAGAAGACATTTCCCAATTTTTCAAGCCATACAAAATTGGCTAGGTCAATTAGGAGGATACTGGAAAATTGAGATAATTTAATTTTAGCAACAAGTTTTCAAAGTTGTCAATGTTAATCTTATGATATGATGGTAACATGAGGAATAAATGATGATACAATGCATCTACAGCTGGTTTAATAGTGATTATCAAAGAATGTTGTAAAACACTTACAATTAATATGACTATGTCCACTTGTCCACCACTAACAAGACCCAGTTTCTGCTCTTAAGCCTTTATCCTTCTACTTCAAAATGGAGGTGTTAGAAGTTTGTGCTAAGACATGAAAAATGTCTTTGGTGCTATGGCTATCCTGCTGGTATGAAGTTAGAAGGTCCCCTTCTCTGGCTGTATGGATTACATCTTTGCCCTAATGGTTGGGTTTAGAACCCATTCAGCTGAGGATGGAAATATGCCTATCTTGGTTTCAATTATCTTATTATTTAAAAAAAAATATAGAAACATGCCTTTTCCACTAACTTTTCAGCTGTGTGGCTATAGGCAAGTCATTTAAATTTAGGTTTAATTACACTTCACTTATTTAAATTTATTTTTAGTTAGGAGAAAATAATACCTGTATGTCAGGGTTGTTGTATGTTATATGTATAAACTACCTGTGATATCGCAGTGGTCTCTAGAGAAAAAAAATTGCTTCCTTCTCTAAATTTTCCTTGTTCCCTGCAGGAAGAGGCCAGACTTCTTCCCAGCCATGTCCCAGCAAAGAGCCCTGTTAATACTACCATTCAACAAAAATTAATTTATTTTGTTATATTTTCCCAAATCACATAATTTAAAACATTACTTAAAAGACATAGAACCAACCCAAATGCCCATCAATGATAGACTGGATAAAGAAAATGTGGCACGTATACACCATGGAACACTATGCAGCCATAAAAAGGAATGAGATCATGTCCTTTCCAGGGACATGGATGAAGCTGGAAGCCATCATCCTCAGCAAACTAACACAGGAACAGAAAATCAAATACCACATGTTCTCACTCATAAGTGAGAGTTTAACAGTGAGAACTCATGGACACAGGGAGGGAAACAACACACAGAAGGGCCTGTTGGGGGTGGGGGACCAGGGGAAGGAGAGCATCAAGACAAACAGCTAATGCTTATA
Organism: Papio anubis; assembly: GCF_008728515.1. Classification (NCBI taxonomy): domain Eukaryota; kingdom Metazoa; phylum Chordata; class Mammalia; order Primates; family Cercopithecidae; genus Papio; species Papio anubis. Next base: position 15,898,688 of record NC_044979.1, read on the forward strand.
GGGCTTAAAACCTAGATGACAGGTTGATAGATGCAGCAAACCACCATGGCACATGTTATACCTATGTAAAAAACCTGCACATTCTGTGCTTCTATCCCCAAACTTAAAGTAAAACTAAATGAACAAACAAACAAACATTGCTTACTTGGAGATTTAGAGTATCAATTTTTATGTTCTGTGAATTTGTTGGTCTCCTAATGTGATGTATGTTAATGTATGTTTAGTGAAATAATGGTTTACAATTTCTTAATTATTCTCTGTACCCTCATGGTAAACATCCATGATCTTTTATGTGCTTTTAAAAGTCTATTCTGTGGGCTGGGCATGGTGGCTTATGCCTGTAATCCCAGCACTTCGGGAGGCCAAGGTGGGCGGATCACGAGGTCACGCGTTTGAGACTGGCCTGACCAACATAGTGAAACTCCATCTCTACTAAAAATAACAAAAATTAGCCAGGCATAGTGGCATGCACCTGTAATCCCAGCTACTCAGGAGGCTGAAGCAGGAGACTCACTTGAACCTGGGAGGAGGAGGTTGCGATTAGCCAATATTGTGCAACTGCACTCCAGCCTCAGCAACACAGCGAGACTCCAATTCAAAAAGAAAAAAAAAAAAAAGTCTATTCTCTAAACTGTGAACTCCCCCTAGTGAACACTTTTTCGGTTTTCTAAATTCAAACCGCCTATTCCAATCTACAATCCTTTTGCCCTCTTTAGATGTCTTCTCTTACTCACTTTGATGTTTGACATGCCATCTCTGCCTATTTTCATTTTCATTTTTTATGTGTTCTTCCTGGGCTGCATTTTCTTAGCAAGGTGAGGCTGTGTTGGAGGGAGCAGGTGTTAACTATGCGAGAAGGGAAGCTGAGTCTAGCATAGCACTCTTTCTACCAGGGACTCAATTGAGGTGATGACCCCTGTGATGGAAATGGTCCCACATAGCCCTGGGAATGGATGCACAGTGCTGGTATCTGTTCCCATCTCTTGCAGTTGATCTTCTGAGTCTGGACAATACTTGCTATAAGAAATAAATAATCTGTGGGAAAATGTAGGAATCTCAGAAACCCTGAAGATTCACTAAATATGAAAGTTTGTAGATACAGTGTTCTGTTATTTAACCCTTTTCCTGTTTAGTAAAAAAAGTGCAGCTCCCTGCCAGCATTCATTTAATTTGACATAAACACGCTTTTTGAGGCTGAAGCAAATCTAACTGATTATCAACATGAAAATAAAATATAAAAACTGTTCTTGGAATTATTCCTAAACAGAATTTGCCTCTAATCCTAACGTCACAGAAATGTATATAATAATCAGTAATTGATAATTTTTTTTGCATGGGAAAATTTCAAAGCACAGAACAACAGAAAGTGGAACATCACATTCCACAAAAAAATATTGCCGTTCTCTACAGATCTTGCCATCTTGCCATCCTCGTCGTTGTGTGAGCAGCAAAAGTTGCAGTGACCAGTTGGGTTTTGTTTCTTTGATGTTGGTGGTAATGCTCTTGGGGAAATGTCTTCCAGTCAGGTGAAGAGGAGGAGGTGTGACATCATCAGAGCATGGACGACTTCAGAGACGTTGCTGCCCTGGCTCGTGATGTTTTTTCAGCACCCTTTTAATCAACGTCAGTCTGAAGTTTCTATGGCTAATTGTGTGCTCGGAATGCTCCTTCTTGAACAGGATGTAGGAGTTAAGCACTGTAATGTTTAGAAGGTGGCAAAAGAATTTCTTGTATCAAACCTTGTGTGTTATCTCAGGGGAAACGCTGCAGTCACAAGCACCGCTACAGTGTATTCTCGGGGCAAAAGGGAAAGGATTTTAATGATATTCTGGGAAGATGTGCTTTCTCTGTTCTGGATGTTGACCTCAGCCAGGAGAATTCTGATTCCTGCCTTTCCTCAGGGAAAGAATCTTCCTTTTCGTTCTGGTAGAATCTCTCACAGAAACATTTGCAGGGTATTTCTTTCTTTTGATAGTTTCTCTTCCCTCATTTACTTGTATTCAAAATCAGCTCAAGTCCTATCTCATACAAACTTAATCTTGAATACTGTAATACACATTGATTTAAATTTTTTCTCTGACTTCTTCCACACAAAAGTTTAGCACTGAATCAAAATATGTTTTCAGATGCCTGTTTTGTCTTGCCAATAATAATTGTGCAAGTGCTCTGCAGTTTGGGATTTCTAATACCCTTTACATTTATTTGTATTTCCAAAGCACTGTTAATTTTTACTGACAGAAGAGCATGTGTTTTATTCTTCAAAACAAATACACACTTTTTCCAGAAGAGTATGAGTGCAGTTATAGCCAAATTCCTACCACCTTCTGCAGCATAGTTTAAAACTTCTGTGATCAGAACTTTTTTCCAGCAAAATAAGATTGATCAGAGAACCTGGAAGAAGGTTTGTTTTAATCAGAGTTTTTCTCTTTCAAACTTGAATGAACAGAATTCAAATTCCACACACTTTCTCTTGAATCAGCACATGGACAGAAAAAATCATCTAAAGAATTTAGAATATGTTAAATTCAACCAAGAGCAAATTACTAAGTGGAAATTACTAAGTGAAATATCACTTAGTGGTAGTGAAATATCAACCAAGAACAAAATACTAAGCAAAGTAGAAAATCACAGTAAGAGAGACAAGGATAGAAAAGGGCAGGTAAAATTAACGAAATGGTAGAACAGGGCTACGGTGTGAATATGCGAGAAGACTTCTCCTCCTTGTTGGGACTCGTGAATTTACAACACACTGGACTGGGGGGATTAAATCCAGTACAGTCCCTGACTGGTATTGGGTGAAAAATAATACCTCATTCTCTCCTTGCAAAGAAGTATGCTTATGGAGCTAGTTTCTCCTTAGCGGCCACTTTTTTCTGTTTAGCACGAATGTGCCATTGGAGCCAGCACCTGCCCTGAGTTAGGGCCTCTTCTCTCTTACATCTGCTCTTTTTGTGCAGAGAGTATGTGGCTGTGCTGTGCTGTGGATAAACTGCTGGCACAGAGGTACATAGATGTCTGGTTGGTGCTGGTGGACCCCAGAATCAGGGAGAAGCGCTCCTTCTTCTCTCTAGAGACACTGTACCCCTCAGGAATATCTCCTTTTTCATTCACTTTAACATCATATGAGAAATAGATCAGCCGTAGCCCCAGACCTGGGTCTTGTCGATACCAGAACATTCTTTCATGGTCCATATCCTGGACACATTCCAGAAAAACTTTCTCTCCCGTCCTTTTGATTAGATACCTTGAGCTCTGGGTTACTTTCACATCCACAAGGCCTGTGAGAGGCAGAAAGCAAGGGTGAAAAAAACAGGCCACCAGGGAGCCTGAGGAGAGAAAAACTTTGTATACAAGACCTCGAAATAGTAGGACAGGAGTTGCCACCAACTCCCCAGACCCAACGACTCCCAGGACTCACCTACAGCCAGGAAACAAAAGGCCACATAACAGAGGAGCCTGGTTCCCATGGCTGCTTTGAAGAAATTATAGGTCTTCTCCCAGGACCAGGCTGTGGGTTGACGGTTTGTGATGTCATTGTCCCGGCCCACACTCATAATCCCTCAGCCATTGTCTAGACTAGAAAGGGTCTAGAGGTGCTAGAGAGTGAAGGGCATCCCTTGTGCTCACGGAAGTGTCACTGTGTGTGTGTGCACATATAGAAAAGAGTTGACACAGTGGGTCTGAGACTGCCATCCTTAGAAGGGCCTGCTTGCATAGTTGGCTCTTGATTTGCATCTGCGAACTTGAATTTTGGGAGTGTTCCCACCATCAGTAACTGGTACGCATGGCTTAGGGTGCCTAGACTGCTTGCACAAACCATGTGGGTTAGGCTGAACACCTGCTTTACTGCAAGTCTGGAATTCTGCTGCATGATAGGCAGAGGGTGCCAATGTGATCAGCTGAATTATTTTGCGAGGGCTGCCGTAAGTCACCACAGACTGGGTCATTTAAACAACGGAAATGTATTTTCTCACACTTCTGGAGACTAGACATCCAAGATCGGGGTGTCAGCAGAGTTGGTTTCTCGTGGAGCCTCTCTCCTTGGCTTGTAGTTAGCTTCCCCGTGTCTGCACATTGTGTTCCCTCTATGCATGTTTGTGTCCTAATTTCCTCTTATAAGGATCCTAGTTGTATTAGTGAGGACCTCATTTAACCTTAACCACCTCTGTAAAATCCTTATCTCCAAACATAGTCATATTCTTAAGTACTGGAGGCTGGGATTTCAACATATGAATGTTTAATGACACAATTCAGCACCTAACACCAGCCACCAAAAGTACTGGAGGTGCTGAATCTCTAATGAGCTTCCCTGGGCAGAAAGGTTGTTCTTACGTTGTTGCATTGTTACTGTTGGGGTGAGTGTGCTTTCTCGCGGAAGAAGAGAACATAAGACAACATGGTGGAGTTTGGAGAAACTCCAAACTTTATTCCTTGTTATCATAGTATTCTTACTACATCTTTGTGATTCATCTTTGCTATGAGTACAAGCACAAGGTCCAATGAGTTCTTCTGGTGAGTATCAGTCTTTGAAAGTGAAGGTAATTTTTCTCCTGACCAGCCTTACCATTCTCTCTCTCTCTCTCTCTCTCTGTCTCTCTCTCTCCCCTCACTCTCAAAATATATTTTATTGAGAGCAGTCTTAGTTTCTCATACAATATACTTAATAATTACTACAAGTAGCATATTGGTTAACAGGGCAGGCTTTGGAACTATGCTGCCTGGGTTTGAACCTGGTTCAAATCCACATGTGTAGGTTCATGTGAGTGCTCACATGTGTAGGTTTACCTGATAGGGTTGGGGAGAAGGTGGTGCCCTTCACATCTACCAACCAATAATGGGGTGGTAGATGCGTTCAGCCCCAGGTGCAAGCGATAAAGGGTGCAAAGCATTTTAAAACAATCATAAAACCCAAGTGAAATGGTTTTGCTTTTATTATCACTGAGTGCCAGGGATTCTAAATAGTTTGGTTATAAAAGACTCCTTCAGTGCAACATTTATCCTTCTGGGACTGGCTTATTTCACTTAGCATTATGTCAAACACAGAGAAGCAGAGAGCAGAATGATAATTGCCAGGAAAATGGGAGAAGGAAGTGCTGAGTTGCCATTCAATTGGTGTAAAGTTTCCATTATACAAGATAATTATGTTCTAGAAATCTTCAATACAACATTGTCCCTATAGTTAACAATATCATATTGCACATTGATTTTGTTTAAAGGTTAGATTTCATGCTAAGTGTTATTCCCACAATAAAAAGAAATCTCACCAAGTAATTTTGGTACACATTGAGAACCACTGATCAAAACAAAAGGGTCAGCTACAACTGTCAGTGTGATGCTTATACTGCATGTTCCAGTAACACGTTACTTGTGGTTATTTTGCTAGCATTATTCATTAAAACTTTCTAATGGTCTAAACAGGTTTTGAAACTGTATCCATGCATAGTATGAATCAATCATAGTCATATAATAGTTTTTAAGTTGTTTGCAATAATATAAAATAGTTATCATAATTATTCAGACTATATTCCTTAGTTTTGACATTACTGTTAATATCTAATGTCTAATCCAACAGACTTGGCCTTACCATAAATCAATCATACTGACACAGCTACCCCACATAAACACCTTTGAACTTCAGTTTCATCAGACTATTTGCTTATACGAAGAGCTTTACATCCATAAACATTCTTATCTTTAGTACATTTTTTTTTTTTATTTTGTAAGATGTGAAGTCTCAAAGCTTCTATTGGCGAAATCTGTAAGTGCATAGTGTAGCCTAACCTGCTTAAATGAAAAGTATAAGACTAAGATTAAAATTGTCCCCTGAGACACAGGTAAACAAAAAGAGAAGCATGTGGGGCCCTAGAGAGGATCTCTGAAGACCATAATGTAGAATGCAGCCTTCTCTAGTAGGTGGTGTGAGGGGGCACTGGATTGATGAAGGTCAATTCTAATAAAGAGCCCAGGATGAGGAAGCCTATTGAAACAGCAAATGAGAAGGAAGGGAAGGAGGACATTGACAACTCCATCTCACAGGTGCACCGTGATCTGGGGATAGACTTATTCTTTTTTTTTTTTTTTGAGACAGAGTCTCATCCTATCACCCAGGATGGAGTACAGTGGTGCAATCTTGGCTCACTGCAACCTCCACCTCCTAGGTTCATGCGATTCTTCTGCCTCAGCCTCCCAAGTAGCAGGGACTATAGGTGTGCACCACCATGCTTGACTAATTTTTTGTATCTTTAGTAGAGACAGGGTTTCACCATGTTGGCCAGGCTCGTCTCGAACTCCTAACCTCGTGATCCACCCACCTCAGCCTCCCAAAGTGCTGGGATTGCAGGCATGAGCAACTGTGCCAGGCCAGGGATGGACTTTTACAGACTGGGGTGCTCAGAGCTCCCTAAGTCTCAGTGCAAGGAGCTGGGAAAGGCCTCTAAATGTTTCTGTGGTGGGAGTGGCTTCCTCTGGTAAGGGCAGGCTCTGGAAGGTAAGACCATCTCTCCCCTTGTGGCAGCCTTTTCTGTGCAGAGAGGAAGTGGCTGTGCAGTGCTTCAAGGTTAACGGCTGGCTGTGTCTCTTGAAGCTGAGTCTGTAGACTGCAGAAATAGAACTTAAAGTATATAGAAAAAAGAAAAAAGAAAAGAAATGCTCAGTCTTATCTCAGAACCTGAGTCTATTAGAGACTTTCATTGTTTATTACTCTAAGCACCAACTGGGAAATAGATTATTTGGAGCTTCATTCCTGGCTCTTGTCTGGCTCATCACATATGGGTCATAAAACATATTCTGATTGTATTATAGAACTTTCTTTTCTGACTCTGAAACTTGATATACTGAAATTTCAGTGACACCAGCATTCATGGACATTGTGGCTAAAAAGAGAGAACTTAGGAAATATACTGATGTGTAACCACCAGAAAAAGGCTTAATGTATGGTCTAGCACACCAAGTTCAAGGACATCATACTTGTACCCATGACCTACCTATTCCAAAGAGGCAAAAAGCTATAGAACAGAGAAGTCAATGGCTGGTGAGTTCATGGTGGTGTCTCAGTGTTGGTGTTAGCTCTGGCTGTTAGAAGAACACACGGCAGAGAAATAACCCAGTCAATGATTCAAGGAAATCGTGCTAGAGGAAGTGACTTCTAAATTGGTCTATGAATTGGTCCCCGATCCTGGAGTCACCCAGTCCAGACCTCTCTGTACGTTTGCGCCAGCAGTTTATTCACAGCATTGCACAGTCAGCTGCAGTCTGCACAAAAAGAGCAGCTGTAAAAACAGATGAATACCAGAGAGAGAAATGGTATTCTGGGTAGAGTGACCATTGTAGATGAAGACCCAGGAGTGAGTCAGCAGTGGACATATTTGCGGACCTGTGAGAAGTGGGATATTTCTGGAGTAGATGCAGGCAGTTGTGGTAGTTGAAGGATAGGGGAAGTCAGTGTTAGAAAGGTGGGCGGATTTGCAAAGGTCACATCATGGAGGGGCTGAGAGACTTGCAAACTAACATGAACTTGAGACTTTAGCTAGTTAATAGAAATAAGCCAAAGGTTTAGCTTGAGGGAGTGATTGTGGGTGGGGGTAGGTCACAGGTTTGCAGGTGGGGTGGCTACTTGGAAGGTGGCTAGAGGGATCCAGGTGAGATCAGTGAAGTTAGAAAAGTTAGTAAAATTTGTGAGGAATTTAGTACTTAGGAAAATGCAGGATGGGGTGGTGGATTCGGTGTGGAAGGGGAAAGTCAGAGAGACAGTGAAGATCAGTCTTGCATCTCTGACTTGGGCATTTGGACCATCTGCTGAGAGGAAGAAAGTAGGAGGTGTCGGGTTTCATCAATAACTCCAAACATGGTGTTCCTCCAAGTGGCAAAACCTCCAGAATAGGACCCAGAATACAGGACCAAATATGTTGAGATCCATTAGATTGTAAATGTAGTCTTCATTTTGGGCAACAGCTTAGTTGAATTTAAAGATTTAAGCTCCACAAGAAGAAAGGATTGGAGAGTACCCTGGCAGTAGACCTAACTCAGTTAGCTTGTCCTGCCCAACTTTGAAACCTCATTGGTACAGCAGATAGAGGTGGACCCCTGCTTCTGCAGAGCGGCTGCATTGCAGAGTCCCTGAGGCTGGGGAGTGGGGAAGGGCTTCTGTGGGATGATGGAGGAAGTTTATTCTGTTGGTCGGCGAGTGGTCTCCTGAAGGAGGAGTCTCCTTGTTCTTGCAGCTACCCTCTGTTTTTGTGCAGAGAGCAGCTGGCTGTGCAGCACTGTGGATAAACTACTGGCACAGAAGTACAGAGAGGTCTGGCTGGGGCTGGGCGACTCCAGGATCAGGGGGAAATTCCTCTTCTCTTTTCGAGAGACGTTGTACCCTTCAGGAATATCTCCCTTATCAACCACCTCAACGTTACTTGAATAGTAGATCTGCCTTAGGCCCAGCCCTGGGTCTTGTCTATACCAGGACATATAATCATGGTTCATATTCTGAGAACAAGTCACTGTCAACTTCTTTCCAGTCACTGTGATGAGGTATCTTGGGTTCTGGGTCACTTGGGCTTCCAAGGGGCCTGTAAAGGAAGGGGATAGAGTTAGAGGCAGAGCTGAGGGGGATCTCCAATGCTGAAGCCTTTAGGAGACACCTTGGGCTGAGGCCTACAAAATAAGGCCAAAAGTTGCCCATGTGTTCTGGGACTCACCTGCTCCTAGAAGGCAAAGGACCACATAGCCAAGGAGCTGGGGGCCCATGGCAGCATCAGGCAGGTGTCTGCCAGTTCTGGGGGCTCCAGTTGGTTTTTGTAATGTCTCCACCTCTTCAGCTATTTGGGCCTCAGAAGCGTTTTCAGGAGAGAAACCACTCCCACTTCAGCTCAGAGGGCTGAAGTGTACCAAGGCAACACAGCCAACCCAGGCTGAGGACCTTTGTGATCAATGTCATTTTCCTTAATCTGTGTGAGGCTGCTTCTCTTTGTACATGTGGTACATTTTCTTATTAATACAGTCTTGTACAAATTGTCAAATATTTATGTATTTTGGATCTCAGGGTATAAAGTGGTGTAACACATTTGATTATCACTTAGAAGTGTGAGAACATAAAGCTTATGCTATTGAAAGCTGCATTTTCTTCTTTTTTTTTTTTTTTTTTTTTTTGAGACAGAGTCTCACTCTGTCACCCAGGCTGAAGTGTGGTGGCATGATCTTGGCTCACTGCAACCTCCGCCTCCCGGGTTCAAGCAATACTCCTGCTTCAGCCTCCCCAATAGCTGGGATTACATGAAAGCTGCATTATGATATTTTTTGAAGTCATTTCTACTCTGGCAGAAAAAATTCCAAGTATATCCCTGACTTCGTTTATCCACTGGTATATACCTTTAGTCACTACCTTTTAAAAGAGTCTAAGGTGTAAAATCTCAGATTCACATCATGGATCATTTTGTTAGTCTATACGCTGTTTAAAATCCAAGACACACAGCTTCTTTGCTGTTTAGCAAAATTGGCTTAGTCATCATTGCTAGAGCTAGCAGCTGTTTCCACCAAAGACGGCATCTGGAGCATCTTCTTTTCCCCAGAAGAAGCTGGTGAAAGGCAGAGGTAACATCTGCTTCCTGCAACAACCTCAGAGTCTCACCAGCCAGCTCTGCTTCCTGCCTACTTTTGGTATGTGTTTGCTTTCTTGCCACGCCACAGCTTGCTGCACATGGAAGGTGTCTGTCCGTGGATATTGCGTTGTAGCCAGGCAGTGTTTGGGGCCAGGAGTGTCAAGCTTCTCTTAGCTCTTCCAGCAGCTGCTGGTACTACTCTCTTTTCTGCCTAGGTATGTTCTTCCTGCATTGAGGTGACTTTCCTAGGTTTCCCCAGAATGTCTTCCTCCTTGAACACCTTTGAGCTTTTCTTAATTTTTTAAATAGTTGATGAATAAAATTTGCATCTATTTACAGTGCTCATTGTGATTTTTGACACTTGTATACCTTTGAATCCTTCTTATACGTTGTAGGAACCAATGCATTCCTGGATGGTGGAATGGAAGGAGACTACCCCTTTCTTCTCGATTGTTTCCTACCACAGGTAGAGTCTCACAGAGCCCGTCATTGTTTTGCCAAATCATTGTCATCTCCAGACAAGAAGGGGTCCCCTCCCAGTTTTCAGGGCCACCCTCAAAGCTCAGAGATGAGTTCCTTGCCCCCAGACCCCTTCACGGTGATAGGTGCAGCTCTAAGCAGTTTCCATTCCGTGCATTAAGGAAGGAGTGATTGCTATCAGGACCTTAGCTCTGACCTAAGGAGGAGTATTCTCTCTTTTTCTGTTTCTGGACCACTCCTTTCTGGAAAAAAATGTAGGGAGAGAGCTTGGCTGTACTTCAGCCACAGGTGTTTGCATTGTCCTAGCAAATCCTCCATATCCTAGCTGTGAATTTGGGTGTTAAGAGAGGGAAAACAGCTTTCGTTCTAAAAACCCACCACAATTAAATAATTTCATGTTACTTAGTGAACCTTGCCAACCCAAATAGCAAAATCTTTCAGAATTTACTCACATCCACATAGCTAAGCTCACTATTAGGGGTATTGGATTTCCCCATATTCTGTGGTGTTTCCAAAGTTGAACAAGTGCATAATTACACTTTGGAGTATTATAATTTTCCCCAATCTCTTTTCATATTAGATTAATTCAAAATGTAGGAGGTAGCTAATTCTATATTCTGTCCCTCTACCAGCTAATTCACTCTCCTCAGCTATGCGACTTCTCCCTCCCTGTTCCTTTGACTATGAGGCTATTCTGCTCCCTTGTTTCCTTTTCTACATCAACCAAGGTACTAAAATGATGCTGTTAGCCTGAGACCCCAATAGCCTTACAGTAGGAGCCAGTTGTTTGATTTTCCCACCCTTCCTTCCTACAACCTTCCCTCTGATCTTTTCTACCCAATTCCACCATATTTAGGAATTCTGAAAACTTATTCTATTCTACTTCCCTAATGTAGGGCAGACTCCTATGTCCCTAACATTGAGAATGGAAAGTAAACAGAACCCTCTAGATGGCTGGTCACTCTGAAACATCTCCCTTCACCTTTGCATTTTAATGGGAAGTATTTCATTCTATGCTGTGCCATCCCTTCCTCTCCTTCATACTTTTTTGGTCTTTGCTCTCTTCCTTCTCTTTTTAGGGACTGCTCATCCACCCAACCGGGGAAACAGTATCACAATAAAGGTAATTAAGCTAACACCTACTAAACTGATGAACCATTTCCTAAAAACCCCTGTAAGAGAACCTATGCCCTGTCCCTTTAAATATAAAGCAATCTTTTTTTTTTTTCTACATGATATTGAGCCCAGGAATAGACTGCAGAATTCTCACCACACTTCAAATTCTATTTCACTTATGCTCAGGCCATTTCAGTTCTGAGAAAGTCATTCTAGTTTATGTATTTTCTTGTACTATATGATTAACTTTTGAAAGACCCCAATGAGAGATATTTATATATCATGTTTTTAAATTCATAATACAGTGTTAAAATTTATCAAACTTTCCCTCCCACCATTATCTGAATTTTAATGTTTATATTACAGGAATATGTTAGTGCCCTCTAGTGGAATATCAGAGTGGTGGGCAGAATGGTTCCTTAAAGATGTCCAAGTGCTAATAATCCCTGCAACCTGTAACAGCTGTGGATGTTCAGTTAGATGGCAAATGGGAATTAAAGCTGCAGGTGCAATTAGGGCTGCTAATAGATAGGAAGCAGTGCCTGGACTATCCAGGTGGGTCCAATGTAATCACGTAGGTCCTTAAATATGGAGAGCCTTTCCCGGCAGTGTTTAGAGGGAGCTGTGAGTATAGAAGTAGGGTCAGAGCAACAGAACATGCTGCCTTTGAAGATAGAGGAAAGCGAGCCATAAGGTAAGAAAATCGATTCTCCCCTGGAGACTTAAGAAAGGAACCCAGATCTGCTGACACCTTGATTTTGGCTGGGTGATACCTATGTTGGTTTCTGAACTACAGAGCCTTAAGATGATACATTTGTATTGATTTAAGCTGCTAAATGGGTGGTAATTTGTATAGTAGCAACAGAAAACCAATACAACCACCAAGATCAAAAATGTGTAAGAGAGCAATTAGGATGAAAACAGTAAAGGAACGAGTAATATCGGAGTGCAGAGTCTCTGGGGCATCTTGAGCGTGTGTGGGGGCTCATAGGTCAGGTCGCTGCACCCCTGGGGTTTGTCATATCCGCTCAGAGAGGACGTGAATGCACTGATAGACTGCTGCTGCAGAGGGCCTCAGAGTCTGGTTAGTGCTAGACGATTTAAGGGTTGGAAAAGATGATTATATTTTCCCCTTTTTTTGTTGTTGTTGGAATGACTGTGTTGACTCAGTGCATGTTTTTCAAAGCTGCCGACTTCAGAAGAATAATAGATTAAATTTATCCCCAGTCCTGGATCTTATGGATTCCATGATGTTTGGTCTGGTTGATAATCTGAAAACTTTCCGATACAACTTTCCTGCTTCTCTTACCAGGTGTCTCAGGGTCTGTGTTACTTTGACATTCATGAGCCCTTAAAAGGAGGATGCAGAAAGTGACTGCATAGCCCACCAGGAAACCCATGTGAAAGCCATGAGGAACAGCCTGTTCCCAGAGCCTGGACACACCAGGATGGTGATTTTCCCATGTGCTTTCTGAGAATACCCGCCCATGTGAGCCACAGGCCACAGATGAGTGTCCCAACAGCTTCTCTCCAGATTAGGTGGTTTCCTCACAGAGCCTTACCAAGATATGCACTTTTAGACCAACTCAGTTCTAGAAGAAATTGTTTTTTTCTGTTCTAAATGTTTTCTAACAGTTTTGTTCTCCAAAATACATCTTTTAAAATTTGTTGAGTTGGTTTCTTCTGAGGCCTCTTTCCTTGGCTTGTAGATAACCATTTTTTTTTCCTATACCCTTTTTTCTGGTCTTCCCTCTATGCATGTTTGTGTCCTAACCTCCTGATAAGGACACCAGCCATGTTGAATTAGGGCCAACCCTAACGACCTAATTTTAACTTAATTATCGATGTAAAGACCCCATCTCCAAATATAATTAGCCGCATTATGGGACTCTAGGGTTTAGGACATCAACATATGAAATGAAGAGGGTAGCACAACTCAGACCATAACAATGGAAATAATAAAAGTACTTACCTTACATATTTGTTGTGGCAATTAAATGAGTTGCCATGAATGAAGAGGTTAAAAGATCACCATGCTTACAACCATTCAAAATATTTCCTCTACTACTGCTTCTATCATAATACTTTCTTATGTCAGTGCCAGTCTCTGTGTTAAACTACTCACATACTGTTTCGTTCAACCCTCATCCCACTTCTGAGAGGCTTATATTATTTACTTCATTTTATAGATGTGAAAACTGAGGGCTTAAGTCACTTTCTAAAGCTGGTAAGTGCCAGAAACTGACTGCAAATCCTGCATTCTCAACCATGATGTGTAAATATTTCCATTTCTCTACATGCTTTATGGTAAATGTGATGGTGAATTTACCGTTCAACAGTTTGACTTTTCCATTTCTTTTAGGATTTATTTTCCAATCATTCCAATTTCCACACCTAAAACAGAATTAATACACTTTCCTTTGCCTGTGTTGTCTCTTGCTGTCATCCCCAAGTAACTGGTGGAAGGTATCTGAGTTATCAGCAATGAATCCCTGCTGGTCTGCAGCAACCTCAGGTCTTGTCTCCTCAGAAGAAAATTCCACTGAGGGTCATACAACAGAAAAAGAGACCAAGGCAAGTTTTAGAGCAGGAGTGGAAGCTTATTAAAAAGGCTTTAGAACAGGAAAGAAAAGAAAGAACACTTGGAAAAGATCCAAGCAGGTGACTTGAAAAACAAGTGTGGCGTTTAACCTTGATCCTGGGACTTCATAGGCAGCCATTTTGTGCCCCTTTCTCATGATTCTCCCCTTAGGATAGGCAGCCCAAAGGCACAGTGCCCTCCTTACGCTTGGAAAGTGAGCATGCGCAGTGTGTTTAGGAAGTTGTATGCATGCCCATCTGAGGCTTTCTTCCTGTTTCTGCTGGAGTGCCCCTGGAAGGTCATGCTCCACCCTTTTGTGTCTCAATGCACATGCCTGGGTTCACTTGCCCAATACCTGGGATTTTATTGGAAACCTTCTTTGCTTCTCCCTGGTGCCTGCATTCAATTGACACTTTAATGTTAACAGCTGTGATCAGCAGGCGCTTGTCTCTCCCTGGCTTAGCCTGCTGAATTATGCATTATTTTTAGAGAGGCAACGTTATAAGCTCTGAACCAATGCCAGATTGTCTGACGTTCCTGGTCGGTGGGAGGAAGGGAGTCCTCTCCTGTGCCACTCACGCCTAACTACCTGTAACATCCAGGCGTCCCATACTATCTCCCCACATTCCTTGTAGGCTCAGGGTGAACCTCCCAAGCAGGATTCTCTTTGTTTTCATGCTAAAAGTATGATTTCCATATCAACGGCAGGAATCTGTTACCTTTCTTTTTCTACCCTTCTTTAGTTTTGCTTTTAGATGATTACACTATTACAGCAATTTTAGTCAAACTGAATGTGTACTTGTATCCAGGTTGGCATCTTAAATTGAAACAAATACTGTTCTAAATGTGTTCACTTTCTAAACATTCAAGTTTTATTTATAGATTTTTGTGAATGGTACATGGTTTTAACTGTTTATCTAGATGCTCCTACAGAAACAAACATCATAGGATATAATTCTCTTGAGTGACAACATGCTAACTTCTTGTGCAAAATGGCTTTCCATTTTTGTGCTTCCATTGTGTGGGAGGGAAGCTGGACAGTGAGTGAGCTTCCTCTGAAATTTCTGATGACAAGAACGGTTTCTACTCTGCTGCTGTTCAGAGGGTCACGTTCTGTGTTTTTTGTCACAACCTCCTTAACTTCCTCGGTGTCAGCACCTTCATGACTTGGTGCTACTTAGCAGGGTCCATATATATTATGCTGGCAGGACAAAGGAAGGAATTATTCCCAGGATGAGCAGTCTCCCTGAGGACTGAAACAGCTGTAGTGCTCTCCGCTGTTACATTCTGATCCTAAACCTGTAGAGATGAGGAATTTGCAGAAATGGAACTTGCCAAGAACAGAAACTGGCAGAATCTGTCACAAGAAAAAGGTCTCAATCAGACTCCAAGAGAGGGTTCTTGGATCTTGTGCAAGAAAGAATTCATGGGGAGTCTGAGCAAAGTGAAAGCAAGTTTATTAAGAAAATAGAGGAATAAGTGAATGGCTACTCCAAAGACAGAGCCCAGAGGGCTGCTTAGTGCCTATTTTCATGGTGATTTCTTGATTATATGCTAAACAAGGGGTGCATTATTTATGCCTCCCCTTTTTAGGCCATCTGGGGTTATATCCTGATGTTGCTATGGCATTTGTGAACTATTATGGTGCTGGTGGGAGTGTAGCAGTGAGGACCACCAGAGGTCACTCTCATGGCCATATTGGTTTTGGTGGGTTTTGGCCAGTTTCTTTACTGCAACCTGTTTTATCAGCAAGGTTTTAAGGACCTGTATCTTGTGCTGACCTCCTATCTCATCCTGTGACTTAGAATGCCTTAACTGTCTGAGAATGCAACCCAGTACATTTCAGCCTTACTTTACTCAGCTCCTATTCAGGATGAAGTTGCTCTAGTTCGCATGTCTTAGACATTTCCTCCCTCCCTTTTATAAGAGAACCCTTAATCTTAAGGTTGTAGAGGGACAAAGATTCGTCTTCTGTAACTTCTTCAGGCTGAATAGGGGCAATGATATTCCTGCCTAACTATTAGGGTCTTTTGTGTTCAGGGTAGAAAGGAGTTTAGTCAGAAAGCTCCAGTATGATGAAGGCCATTCAGAACTCTTGAGTCCTGACAAAAGGTGATATCTGAAAGATTAATAAGTATTCAGTTGAAGAAAACATTTAGTAAGCTTAGTCTGCATTCCTACACAAAGAGTAAAACAGCAATATAACAAAATAAGCAAAATTATCCCAAGTAAACTAAATTAGAAGGCTCTTCATGAACTGGGCAACTACTGGAACCAAGCTGACATGAGGTGGCTAGCCAACTCCAATACATGCCTAGAATTAGAGTACTGATCCAGATTTTTACATTACCAAAATGTCTTGTTTTTTCAGAGTAGCAGGTAAAGATCACTGGTTGGTTCACAAGAACAAGCAGGGTTAGCCTACTCTGCAGAAACAAACTTAACAACTGATGAGACCAGAATTTAATAACAAGTGTAACATAGGTCTTGAAACATAATATTCTCTCTCGTGTTTTCCATTTTCACTAAAGATAAGTCATGGTAAGACCAATTGGCTTTATTATACTTGGCCTGATTATTTATAAAAAGTGCAGCAAAAATAATTGTTTTTCACACAGACTTTTAACACTGGCTTTGATGGAACTTTGTTTCTTAGAAGGAATCTTAGATAACTCTTTTTGAGCCAAGCCCTACCATGGGTTTGTACTCTCAAATACCTATGAGTTGAGTAAATTTCTCTCCTCTTGGGGTCCCAAGATAACTTGGGGCTCCTGGACCTGTTAGAAGGTGACATTGTTCACTTACTACAGGTCGGAAATCACGTACAGGGACTGTCGTAGCAAAGGCTGGAGGCCAGTTCCCCAAGGGGCTTTTGTTGACTTGGCAAGCCAAGTTTGATTCCTTAAAGGAGAGTATAGCATTCCATCAAAGTCTTGGTAAAATAACCAGCTTCTCCAATTGTGTCTTGTTACCAATAATAATAATAATAATAAAGCAAAACAAACCGAAGAGATTCTTATTACACTCATGTAAATAACTATATTGCCATACATTAAGAATACTCACAACTAGTTTCCAAAATCTGGAGAAATCAGGTAAAGAGAAAAAAACATGCTCTCAATTTTGTTCACACAAGTATACTTTACTCAGTTACTAAAAGTTATAATAGCTCAAAAGTTTCCTTGACTATGAAATACAAAACAAAAGATCAGCAACATTTTACACAAACATTTAAAAAAGTTACTTTAGACTTTTGCTAGTTTAGTCCATGCAGTTAACTTCCATTCTGCTTGATATTCATAAACATTTCAGCTCTCCCTGAGTCCTGAAAAGTTTTCTTCTGTTCTGATGTCACAATGTCCAAACTTACCAGAAAATCTGCATTTAAAAGCACCAGTAGAGTCCTACAGTTAATTCTAAACCACCTTTTAAAGAGAACCAAAATGAGACAACAATTGTCTGTAGATGACCAAAAGTCTTAGGACAGCCACAATTAAAGCCAAAATTGGCTAGAAAAATGTGGTTACCTCTGTGGCATGCAATGATTTTAATGAACATTTATTAATAACATATACTAAGTCATATCAGGCTTAAAGAAGGTGTTTTTTTTTTATAATTTTGGAACATGTACCAATAACACATTTATACAAATACAGCCCAAAAAAAACCAGATGCCATTTTGTATTTGATAATGCTTCTTGTATGATTGTAATACTAAATAAGCTAAATGTCACTGTTGCGTTCATGCATTATTGATGTCAAACCCAATTCTTAGTAAAACCTTATTTAAAAATGTATTCAATCTTAATCATGTTGACCATAAGGTAAGGTTTTTATAAACCTTTTATAACACTTTACAAGTTTTTGTTAAATAGTAGAGTAGTGCTTTTATTCCAATGTTCAGTTTCCAGAATAACTGAATAATACCCCTTTAATTTTAGCCAATGTGCATACATAGAATCTCTTTTATGGTTATTTTTTCACAAGCCTTCCACAGGTTTCTTGAACAGTCAGCTTCATCCTAACTTGAAACGATCCTTTAATGCTTTAATCTAGGCAAAAATCTAAATTCCCATGACTTTATATATATACATTTTTTAAATTAAAATATATTTCGCTTTCTTTATACAACTTGCATATAAAACTGTTTCTTCAGTAGTATCAATTACATGTTATAATGTTGACTCTTACAAAGGTTTTTCACCAAAAGTTGCTAAATTCAGGATTTTAATTATATACTAAATGTGTAGCCTAGCCTGGGACACACCAGGCAGAAGTGCAGATAAAAGCTGACTCCAGCATAGCTAGGGGCATGGCTAACTCCACATGTCCCCAGGTCTTATCTAGAATCTAATAGCTTCAAGGTAGGTAACTGAACAATTTTCAAAAGTTAAAGAAGCAGTTTATGACCTTCAAGCATTTAGCAATCTTAATATCTGTCCTGCCTAATTAAATGTTTACATTTTTGAAGATATTTTTATTTTACCGATAATCTTCAAAACTGTCTTTATTTCTGGAAAATTACTTAAGTCACATGAACTAAAAGGTCTTACACTTTTTACTTTTCTGACACAATATTTGATTTCAGCTTTCATTATTAAACCCATTAATCAATGCTCTTTTAGAAATAAACATCACATACACATAATACATGTAAATACATACACAGAAGAATATTTAAAAAACCTCATTCCCGGGGAAGGAATTGAACCCTGAACACAGGATGCCATTGTGAAATGAGAAAACATGGCCACATGGTTACAACTTCAAGCTCCCAAAGACACGCAAGACAAGAAAAAATCTCATCCAGTGTTTCTCAGGAAACTGCAGCAAAGTTTGTAACTGACCAGTTTGCTGGTCTGTCTTGAATAGCGGTTTACAGGTGTCGTAAGCCAGTGTTCTATCATAAGGCACCCCTCTTTATGACAAAATAATACAGAAAAACACAAAGCACATCAGATTTGCTACAGCTTAAGTCTAGTCTCAAAAATCCTTTCTTCCATTAATCAAAACTTTATAGGAGATAAACAGTGATTTTTACCATTAATTCAACCAGTTTGCACAGAGAAAAAGAGGGAGAAAGAGGAAAGCATTGTCTGAGGCAGGGTGGGGAAGGGGAGGTACTTGGAGACACCAGAGAAAGACCCACCCATTGTGACACTGAACAATTCAGATGGCCGCTTGATGGTTGTGAAGGATCTTTTCCAGCAGGTCCATCAGCTCTCAAGTTTTTCATTTTAGGGAGAAAATAGTTCTCCATGTCCCATGATCCTGTACATGCCTAATCCTGTTACCCACAGCTGAGAGCAAGGAGTTCAAGGCCTATTAATCCAAAGAGAATAGCAGTTAACATCCAGTAGTGCAAAACTCATTCTTAGCTCAAAGGAACTTTACCAAGAATGACTTTTCTAAGAGGGGCCACTAACCCCCTAAATCTTAGAAAGGGACTCTAATCCTCCTAAATTGGGCCACTGACCCAAGGTCATTTAAGTGTCCTTGCCTTTTATTGAGAGGGGCCTTTAACCCTCTCTGTCTTAGGAGAGACTCTAACTCCCCCGAGTTGGACCTCTATCCCAATTTTTTTGTTTTATTTTGTTTTTGAGACAGAGTTTCACTCTTGTTGCCCAGGCTGGAGTGCAGTGCCACAATCTCGGCTCACTGCAAGCTCCGCCTCCTGGGTTCACACCATTCTCCTGCCTCAGCTTCCCAAGTAGCTGGGACTACACACACCATCTACCACACCTAGCTAATTTTTTGTATTTTTAGTAGAGGCAGGGTTTTTTTTTTTTTTTTTTTTTTTTTTTTTAGAGGCAGGGTTTCATCGTGTTAGCTAGGATTGTCTCGATCTCCTAACCTCGTGATCTGCCCACGTTGGCCTCCTAAAGTGCTAGGATTACAGGCATGAGCCACCGCGCCCAGCCCCCAACCCCATTCTTTACCTGAGTAGGTATTCCACCACTTACCCAAAGTTGTCCAATCAGTGCTACAGTCTATTTCCTTGGGTTGGGGAGAGATGATCTTAGTATCATCCCTTCAGGGTTTGCCAGGAAAATGTTAAGGGACCCCAACACTTACCCAAAGTTATCCTTTGGTTCCGGGATTTCCTCACTACAGTCTCTTTATCATCACCAGAAAGCTGTTACAGGAAAGGCTCCTTATCCAGACCCCAAGAGAGGATTCTTGAATCTCAAGCAAGAAAGAATTCAGGGGTAGTCCATAGGGTAAAGTGAAAGCAATTTTATTAGGAAAATAAAGGAATAAAAGAATGGCTTCTCTATACAGTAGCCCTAAGTGCTGCGTGTTGCCTATTTTTATGGTTATATCCTTTTACATGCTAAACAAGGGATGGATTATTCATGCTTCCCTTTTTTAGAACATATAGGGTAACTTCCTGATGTCATGGCATTTGTGTCCTAGCACTGGTGGGAGTGTAGCAGGGAGGCACGACCAGAGGTCACTCTTCTAACTATTTTGGTTTCGGTGGGTTTTGGCCAGCTTCTTTACTACAGCCTATTTCATCAGCAAGGTCTTCATGACCTGTATCTTGTGCTGACCTCCTATCTCATCCTGTGACTTAGAATGCCTTAACCATCTGGGAGTGCAGCCCAGCAGGTTTCAACCTTATTTGACCCAGCTCCTATTTAAGATAGAGTTGCTCTGGTTCACATGTCTCTGACAAATCTACCCTTAAAAGTGGCATCATGTGATTCAAACTCCTGCCTTTGTACTTTTGCCTCAGGCTACTTCCCAGAGCGACTTCCTTCATGAGCTGCCTTTTTTCAGCTGCTTGGAAATAGAGCCTTATAATAGTTTTCTGTTACTGCTGTACCCTATTACTGCAAACTTAGTGGCTTAAAACAAAACAAACTTACTATCTTACAATTCTTTTGGTTAGAAGTCTGGGGTGGGTCTCATTGGCACTTTGCTCTTTGGAGGCTGTAGAAGAGAATTTTTTTCTCTCTTCTAGCTTCTAGAGGCCTCCAACATTCCTTGACTCGTGGCCCCTTCATTATCTTCAGCCAGCAACAGCAGGTAAAGTTCTCACATCACTCTCACCACAGTCACTTTTATGTACCTACGTGTTTACACTGAGCCCACCTGCATGAGTCAGGATAATCTTCCTCTTAGGAGGCTGTAGAAGAGAATTTTTTTCTCTCTTCTAGCTTCTAGAGGCCTCCAACATTCCTTGATTCGTGGCATGACTCTCAGTGTTCATATATTTTACAAATAAATTACTCTGTCAAGTCAGGAACTCAGAAG